>NW_021620984.1:6994380-7103200 GCF_004785775.1 Grammomys surdaster
TCTCTCTCTCTCTCTCTCTCTCTCTCTCTCTCTCTCTCTCTCTCTCTTCTTTCTTTTGTCAGGACCTTACTATGTAGCCCTGGTTGGCACTGAAATCACAGACCTGCCTCTGCTTCCCCGGTACTGGGATTAAAGTACACTATCACTATCATACCTCACGCATCTATTTCCATGGTTAGAAGTATTTAAACCTTTGCTGAAGAGTGGATATTGGACTTCCAGTCTGGGTCCGAGCATAGAGCAGGTCACAGGTGGCAGCTCTGTACCCAACCCCAGAAAACCGAGAGAAAGAGGGACTCCCAGGAACTTGAACTCAGGCAGCATCCCAGGTAAAAATGAATCACCCATGATGTCTGCTGTTAGAAGTTCTAATCCAGATGCTGGCCTCCAAACTTATACTACTCAGACCTTTGAAGGACCACTGACAAGAACATCAAACAGCTAGAGATTGACATCACTAATCTGAAGAAATCCCTTGTTTCGCTGTCTGAAGAGACTGCCTAAAATTGCAAAGATCCTTATTGGACTTGATTTACTCTATTACAACAGAAAAGGCTGTGTACAGCTCTTGAATGTGTACAACCCTTAAAGAACAAGGTTGCCTTTACACAGACAAGACAAGGAGGGTTAAAGAGAGCATGAAATAGGTATTGAAGGCCCTAAGAAAAATCAGAGAGAGAAAGAGACAGATGAATGCTGGTACAAGAATTGGTTTTCAACCTCTCCAAGGTTGTCAACCCTATTTCCTCCCATCTTGGGACCATTATTTGGTTTCTTTTTGCTTATTTCTGCTGGTCCCTGGCCCTCAAATAGGTGGACTAACTCTGTGATACAACAGATAAATAATTTGGTAGCAAAACCTACTCAGATACATTATCATAAGTTAGCTATGGAGGACCATGAGACTCAAGATGAGGTTGTTACTTTATACAGGGTGTTTCCAAAACCCATCTCCACTCAACCTAAAAGGGGGGACTTCTGCCCCTAGACCAAGCAGAGAGGGACCACCCAGAACCCCCTCTGACAGGCGATCTGACTTCTTGCTTAGGCTGCAAGGCTAAGCGCTGCAAGGGAATATAAATAAAAGATAAAAATATCTATCTGGGTTCCCTGAGGGACAAGCCTGACTGCATAGGGGTTGATGTCAAAAGTATCCCCTCTCCAGGAAAAAGACATCAGGACGGGTATGGCCCTCATGCCTCACTGGACAACGACAGGGGGACTGGAGCCATTACAAGGTCCCCTTCAAATACTGGAGGTCAGGCCTTCGAAAGTTTAGAATTGCCACAGCCCTTCTATACTTAGAGAAGGGAGGAGATGTCAGGGGCATCCCTGCTTACACACTGAAGGCCTAAAATCAGCCATAGGCCTAAATTCAGCAATAGGCCTGTCATACATGTTTACTAACACCAAGTCTTGGGTCTCTGTGGAAAAACATTGAAACAGATGGCTATAAGTTAATGTAAACAGGCAGCTTTTGTGGAAATTTACAAGCCTGAGTAGTCATAGACCTTGTAAATAGGTAGCCTTGGCACACAATACCAACTTAGATAAGGACAAGCGAGTCATAAGCAGAGTCATAGTGAGTTGTCCCCTGAACCTTCACCCAGCCAATTCCTGGTTCTGAAGATATCTGTATTCCCCCCTGAACACCCACACTCCATTGTCATTCCCTTCCCCACATCCTGCCTTTCTGTGTTTATAACCCCTTTGTGAATGAATTACAATTTGAGAAAAAATAAATTATAAAAAAAAAAGAAAGAAAAAAAGAAGAGTGGATATTGACAGACCATAATTGCATTTTCTCCATTCAAGAGGAAAGCTGAGATTCATTGGTTGAATTTAACCCAAACGTTATTCTCTGTTTACATCAAACAAAAAGTCTCCTAATTTTCAAAACACAACTAGAAAAAAAAAAAAAAAAAACCCAGACTCATGCAGTGTAGCAAGTACACACTCACTGTAGAACTAGCAGGATGATGGTTCTCCATGAGCTGCTCTTTATTGTCCTTAGCATACTCGAACAACGTGTAGGTCATGGCCGTGCCAAGGTTCACTTCTACTGCTTCCTGCAGCTTGGCTAAGATGCTCTGCTTTACAGCCGAGGAGCTACAGCGCAGAGAAACATTACTGTCAAGGGCAAGTAAAAGAGAAGAAAATGAAACTGCTAGGAAAACCAAACTATACTCACATGGTGTTGTTAAAAAAGGCGTTCATAGATATGACCGGAGGCGTTTGTGGGTAAGTCTCCGTCCAGGAAATCTCTATCAGGAAGGCTTTGGGATCGCCGTCTTCACCTATCTGAAGAAAAGGGAGTCTTAGGCTTGTGGAAAGTGATCAGGAGAACCAAATTACTATCTTCAAGATGATGCTTTCCAATACTCATGATCAAATCAGAGGCGTAATTTGCTGACAAGTACGTGGTAGGGCTGTCCAAAAATAAACAGCTCCGACTTTTGCTTTAGCCCCACCTTGCTTCAGAAGGCTGCATTTCTGCGATGGGTTTCTCAACCAGCTGTAGGCTTTTCAATACCAAGGATACATTTTACATTTTTTGTTTCCAAGGATGAACGTAAGCCATCAACTACAAGGAACAAATGACAACCGAGCTGCTGCGTGTCATAGCACTGGGGGTGGGGGTGGGGGGAGAAGGAGGTGAACCTCTGAGCTTGATGCCAGCCTAGTCTACAGAGAAGCCCTGTGTCAGAAAACACAACAAAAGACCACAATACACAGGAAATAATTATTCACAAACCTGAAACACCTTGTCTTGACCGTTTCTAACTGCTAAACTGCAACAGGTACAAAGAACTTGGAAACTGATACATGCTGTTCAAGTGGGAAGAGACCAGAAAATGGAGTATAAAACAGAGAAGCAAAGCAAAGGTGGGGGAGAGGGCGAAGTAGGCCCCAGAGCAATTCCTGACAAGAATGTCTCCTGTTTTTACAACTTTTAATTTAAAACATCTTCAATCTTAAGGAGAAGCTAAACTGGCACCACCAATGCTCACTGGTATGTATTTACTAAGCACCACATCCCGTGTCTTTGTCATTTCCCTCTAGCACAGCAATGAGCATCTCCTCTAATGTGTATGATTTTCTCCACCTTGGTTTTAGTTGAAGCATTTGAAAGTAATGGAATGTCTTTAGCTATTTATGAGTGAAAAGAAAAACAACCCAGGGTATCTTTTATAATGAAAAGACAATCATCATGCCCCCAAGAATTCAACACTGATAATAAAAATCTTACCTAAAAATAACTACTCATATTACAAATTCTTCAACTATGCTTAAAGTGCCCTTTAATTAATAACACTTCCACCCCAGAAATCTAAACTCACGGAACGTATATTGTAATTCGTTGTAATATATCTATAGTCTATATTAACAGAACCTTCTCCCAGGCTTCTTAAGTCTTTTTATGACGTCTAGGCCAGATCCAGGTGTGGTGCATGCCTTTAATCCCAGCACTTAGGAGTCAGAGGCAAGCAGATCACTGAGTTCAAGGCCAACCTGGTCTACAGAGCTAGTTCCAGGAGAGTGGACAGCTATTCAGAGAAACACTATCTTGGAGAAAAAAAAGGAGCTTAGGCAAGTTTCTTGACTAACATCCCCAAATATAGACAACCACCCCCTATGTTCAGATTCAGACTTTGTGAGGAGAGGTGGTATGGTGGCCCTTGTTGCATCCCCTCAGGAATCACCACTGGGGTATAATATCTTCAGCGTAGAGGTAATGAAGAAGTGATCCGTGCAGGAATGACACAAAATTAAGTCACCATCCTGTTTCCTAGCAACCTCTGCCGAGCATCTGTTAATAACGCTTTCCGGAATCAAGCTTTTCACTTCCAGGGCCTGTGAGGTGGCTCAGTGGGATAAAGGCATATGCTGTAAAACCTGATGACCCGAGTTTGATCCTGGAACCCACAGAGTGGAAGGGGACAAGCAACTCACATGCACTGTGGCATGCATGTGACCTTC
Organism: Grammomys surdaster; assembly: GCF_004785775.1. Lineage (NCBI taxonomy): Eukaryota > Metazoa > Chordata > Mammalia > Rodentia > Muridae > Grammomys > Grammomys surdaster. The sequence goes on from NW_021620984.1 coordinate 6,998,362, forward strand.
CCCCAACACACACACACACACGCACGCACGCACGCACGCACGCACGCACTAAATTTAAAATAATTAGAAAAAAAATTCACCTCAAATTAGCGTTTGCTTCACCTTTATATTCTGCCCGTATCATCAGCCTCTTACTTTCAGCTACGTTCAGTATCAATGTAAGTTTAGGCACAGAAACAGCATCAAACAAACGTAAGGCCCTGTAGATATGTCAGCATTGAGTCAGTCACAGGCATGGCGGATGCATTGAAAGGTGAGAGAACATAGAAGCCCACGTAACCAAGTCCTCACTCAGGGCACACTTAGAGACAGATCACCAAGGTGATTGTATTAAAGACAGAGGCAGGACCACTCCTGTCTTCAAAGACTTCCAATGACTTACAAAACTGGAGAATGGATAACGTTTAAAAGTAAAAACGAGGCATGAAGGTAAAATTAAGTCTGCTTCAAACTGAGAGCAGCCAGAGAGAGACTTTGGCCAAATGGAACACAGATGTTAATTTAGCTTAGAGAAGCCACATGGGTAAGAGGTGAGAGAGGAACACAAGAGTTACAATGTATCTAAAGACAAGCTGTTGTGCCTAATGAAAGTTGACAAAGTTTGGCAGAGGTAGCTCAAAACAAAAGGAGGACTTGGAGTGGCTGGAGGCAGAGGCAGGTGGATCACTGTGAGTTTGAGGCCAGCCTGGTCTACAGAGTGAGTCCCAGGACAGCCAGGGCTATACAGAGAAACGCTGCCTCGAAAAAAACCAACCAAACCAACCAACCAACCAACCAACCAACCAACCAACCAACCAACCAACCAACCAAAGAAGAAGAGTATTTGCCACTATTGCAGAGGACTGAGGTTAGATTTCCCAAAATTCTCACAGTAGCTTATGAGAGCCTGTAACTCCAGTTCCCGGGCATGTGGAGCCCTCTTCTGGGATCTAAGAGTACCAGGAACACACAATATACACATACACAAAATACATCTGGGCAAAACATTCATATACACAAAATAAAAATAAATCTCTTTTTAAAAGTGGACTTTGATTATGGAGCTAAGAATAGAGCCATCATTCTACAGGGAAGAGAAGCCCAGAAGCCTCTTTAACCAGGCTGTAGCAAGACTATTTAAATGTTGAACTGATAGTAGTACAATGTACATGAGAAGTGTATGGGGGTGGGGAAAGACATCATTTAGGAGCCTACTAAACCGCTCTGTGCAAGAACAGAGGGTCCACTGAGGCAGAACCCTGGCTCCTCTCCTTTGACTATTGACACACTATCTCCTATTTCCGGTTTCACTCTATTGTATAGCAGACATCCGTAACGTGGACCATTCTGCATATTGCACTCAATAAATAACTGATTCTGTTAATGGGGATGTTCAGGAAAGCATATGAGAATCCTCAGAGCCTCTTTGGTAAAGAAAAGGCAACGGTGGCTGGGGAGATGTGAGAAGGCAGCTGGACTTAAAACAGAAGGGCTCACGTCTTAATTCCAGCATGACCTTTGGCCATTAAGAGTTCCCGGATAGAACTTGATGGGATTTAGAATCGCCCCTCAGACAAACCTCTGGGCATGTTTGTGAGGGGTCTTCTAGGTTACATTAACTGAGACAGGAAGACCTACGCTACTGTGGACATCACTCCATGGGCTGAGCTGTTCTCCGTGTCAGGAGATCGAGAACTGGGTACAAGCGTTCGTTCTCTCAGCTTCCTGACTTTGGACACAATATGACCACAGCCTCACACAGGATCCTTCTGTCACAACTTCCCTGCCACTGATGAACTGAACCTTTCAGACTGTGAGCTAAAATAAAGTCTTCTTTCTTCACATTTTTTAAAAATATCCATTTATTATTACTGTGTCTGTGTGATTTGTGTGGGGGAATACAAGTCCCACAGTACACAGAGGACAACTTGGAGGGCCTGGAGTATTAGTTCTACGACCCCCACCTTTAAGTGGGCTCTGAGGATCCAGTTCAGGCTCTGGGGCTTGCACAGTAAGTGTTCTCAGCTCTCTGGCCCTCAAGTTGCTTTCGTCAGGTATTTGGTCACAGCAACAAGTAAAGTAACCATTATAGCTGTCATACAGATAGAGGCAGTATAAAGACAGTCTCGGGCGTGCAGAGGAACTGGGAATTGCTATAGAGCAGTGGCAGTTCTCAATCTGTGAGTCTCGACCCCTTTGGGGGTCAAATGACCCTTTCAAAGAGGTCACCCAAGACCACCGGAAAGCACAGATATTTATATTATGATACATTATGATTCATAACAGTAGTAAAATTACAGTTATAAAGTAGCAATGAAAATAATTTTATGATGGGGGTCACAACAACATGAGGAACTGTATTAAAGGGTCGTAGTGTTAGGAAGGTTGAGAATCACTGCTACAGAGAATTTATTTCCTAGCTATATTTGTGAGTCTGAGGTAAGAGACTCAAGAATTCAAAGTTAGCCTGGGCTATATGATAATATTCTGTCTTAGGAAGAGGAACAAATAACAACTCATTTTCTGTTACTGTGTACAATGCATTCAAGTTTGAGAATAATCTATTTGTGGCAGACTTTAGGCAGCTAGGACTGAGGGAAGCCATCTTTAAGAAGGTAATGCCATGCAACTCCTAAGATTTCTTTTACCTCTAACATTTTATAACCAAGTCAAATTTTTTTACATTTTTTTAAGGTTCTGAACTCGGCTAGAGTGGTGGCTCAGCGATAAAGAGCATTGGTTGCCCTTCTAAGAGGACTTAAGTTCATTTCCCAGCACCTACATGTCAGCTCACAGTAGTTGTCCATGACTCTAGTTCAGGGGCATCCAATGCTCTCTCTTTTGGGTTCTGTGAGCACCTGGCATGTATGCAGACATAGTTGCTGTCAAAACACCAGACACATAAAAGTATGTGTGTATATGTGTGTGTGTGTGTGTTTGTGTGTGTGTGTATATACATATATACATATATATACATATATATTATATGTAATGTATTTTTTATAATAGGTTTTAAATTTAGTTTTCAAACATTATCAATAGCAATGGCATAGTGATGTGTTTTCTTTTAAATGTGTCAGGAGGGCTGAAGAGATGGCTCAGTTGCTACTGCTCTTCCAGAGTACCCTAGTTTGTTTTCCAGAATCCACCTTTAGTCGATTACAGGTGACTTACAACCACCTGTAATTCAAGCTCTAGAAGATTTGATACCCTCTTTTGGCCTCTGTGGGCCCCTACATACACACATACAAGTAGTAAAAACAAATCATTTTTTAGAAAAACAAAGGTTTCAGAAACTACAGGAATGTAATAAAGTTAAACCACTAAGTGAAAAGGCAGCATCAGATTTGACAGACTCTCCACATTCTTCTCTGTACCACAAAAATGCATGTACTGTACATGCTGTGTCTTACCCTATACTGAAATGAAACTGGACTTAATTCCCGGAAACTTTCATCTCCTTCATAAATAGATCGTAAAGCTTCTAATTCCATCTGAAAAAAAAAAAAAAAAGAAAGAAAGAAATCAATGGATTTTGTTGAGTGACATGCATGGATTAGAAAGACTTTAGCTTCAAATTCAAACCCACATTACATAGTTGATGTAAAATGTGACCTAACTTACTGGCCCCAAAATACGATTTATGTGTGCAAACCAACACAGTACCATCACACTAACGAGTACCTTAAGGGTAGGTGTTAGGCACTGCTAAGGATCTTTACATTGTATCAGCTCACTTCAATCTCACATAGGCCCCGTGAAGAGCATACTACCATACGTCCTTCTCCATACTGTAGAGGAAAGATTTAGGTTAAAACAACTTGAAAATATTTTGTCTTTTATCACTCTACTTACAGACACCTAACCTGGCTAGGAAGCACACAACTTCCCATTTGAAACAGAACATCAGTTATACCTGCAATCATTTCCACAGAGTACTAATACAAAGCGCAAGTAGTACACAACAGCCCCAAGAAAGAATACGAGGAAGAAAATTGACAGGATCAATTCAAGATGATCCAAGACCTAGAAGAGAAGATGCTAGTTAGTAACTCCTGCCTGGGATTTGTTCTCGGGATACTGTGGTCCGACAAACGAGAAATCTCCATCACTGTGAGTGACAGCTGAGTGTTGGAGAAACAAAGACAAAGGTATTCATTTTAGTTTCCAAAAAGATTGATGTCATTAATTCTACAGACTAAAGAGACTTGATTTATTCTCCATGTACAAATTTTAGGATTAGATCATAAATAAACAGGGCATGAGAGCTTAGAATTCTTAGGACCTAGCAAGCATTAGATGTAGCTAAACAGTCCTCAGCATAACTTTGTACTTTAAGAGAAAGGCACCAGATTCAATCTCTTTAGATTTCAGCAAAGCTCCCTTTACAGAACAGATCAGAACAAAAACAATACAAAACGACAACAAAAAAACATAGAAATCCAAACTGGATTCAAGAATGTCACTTCAGCCATAATCTCTTTCCATATTTTAGTTAATAACTTGGGCAGGAACAAAAAGAGAAGACAGGTTTGTTAAAATGTGTGGATGATAATTTGATGATGAGAAAATGAATCATGCTGATGAAAGAATTAAGACACCTCCCCCTCCAAAGTTCTTTTAAATCAAGTTATGACAATATTTAACAGGGTAAATATTAACATTATTACATTAAATTTAATGTTAATAATTTTTTTTTTTTTGGTTTTTCGAGACAGGGTTTCTCTGTGTAGCCCTGTCTGTCCTGGAACTCACTCTATAGACCAGGCTGGCCTCGAACTCAGAAATCCACCTGCCTTTACCTCCCAAGTGCTGGGATTAAAGGTGTGCGCCACCACTGCCCGGCTTAATGTTAATAATTTAATACCTAAATATATAAGGATGAGGGATGAACTACTTTGTATAAAGCTCTAAGTGGATGTTGACAGTCAATCAGAAGAGAGCGTGATGCAACAGTTTCAGCAGAAGCAAATGGAGATTCTGTTCACACACTCAAACCAGGACAGTAAAGGAACTAAGATACGTGAACAGAAGTGAGTCGGGAACATGATGCCTCTTTTGTTGTTTCATTTATTTTTCAAAACCAGCATTTTCCAAACCAGGTAGAAAACTATCTTCAAAGATCCAGACACCTATCACAAGGAAGAATAAACTTCACTGTTGAAATCAAAGATTCCTGGACTCTACCACCAAAATTTTGATTCATTAGGTCTGAGGTGGAGTCAGCTACCAGTGGTGATGGTGGTCCAGCAGTCAAGTGGTACACTGTGTTTTGCTGGGAGAAAGAACTATTTTCAAACTGACACATAACAATTTTATTTATTGGGGCTGGAGAGATTGCTCAAGAATTAAGAGCACTGCCGGGCGGTGGTGGCGCACACCTTTAATCCCAGCACTTGGGAGGCAGAGGCAGGCGGATTTCTGAGTTCGAGGCCAGCCTGGTCTACAGAGTGAGTTCCAGGACAGCCTGGGCTATAAAGAGAAACCCTGTCTTGAAAAAGAAAACAAACAAACAAACAAACAAAAAATTAAGAGCACTGGCTGCTCTCCAGAAAACCTGGTTCAACTTCTGGCACCTATATGGTGGTTCACAGCTGTCTAGAACTCCAGTACAGGGTATCCAACACCCTCTTCCGGCCTCTTTGGGTATCAGACGCCCAAGTGGTACACATGTATACATGTAGGCAAAACACTCATGTACATAAAAATAAAACCACCTTAAAAACTGTATTTATGAAAAACAATGCAGTCTTTTGATAAGTGCACCTATTACAACTATCACCTCCAATCTTCAAACATTGTCAATGAACCATTCAAAACCCTTCTAGCTATTATGAAATGCACAGGATACTTTAAAAAGAGTCATTCACTGAGTAAGTCATGAGACTTTCCTCTTCTCCATTACCTTTGTAGCCACTCACTAGTAGTCTCTTTCCCTTCCTCTATAGTCTCTTCCCTGGATTCATTAGTGCTTCAGTCACTGAACTGGTAAGAAGATTTCAGTAGGATATTCAGATATCAATTACTCTGTGGATGTGGGGGTCCTTTACGGAATATTTGCAACCTAGCTTCTATTAACACCCACATTGTCGATATGGTAACTTTTAAACAACATAGTCAAAATAAACAGCGAACTACTTACTACGAATCTCCTACTACACAAGGAGTCTGCCACTACATAAGATTTGTCTTCTTTGTTTGAGAAGGTGTTTCTGGAACTCACTCCTTAGAACCAGGCTGGTCTCAAACTCTGAGATCAGCACGCCTCTGCCTCCCTAATACTGGGATTAAAGGCGTACCCCACCACCGGGTGAGATGTATCTTCGAATCCTTATTCTATCAGTCAGCAAGCCGCCCTAGGATGTTCTAGCACTGTAGCCACTTTCCTTACTCATCTGGACACGTTACAGAGCTGGAAACTTCAATTACAGATGATTTATAGAATCCATTCCTTCCGACTTGGTTATTTGGCAAAACAACCAACCAACCAACCACCACCAATAACAACCACAACAAAAACCAAAGCACAAACTACAGAATTCTGATTGATATGTGGATACTCAAAACATTGTATATCCATTCAACAACAGACTGATGGACGACTTCACTAAGCATTATGGACAGAAACAGAAACACCAGGGTCATTCATTTTTCTCCAGAGATTTTACTTACTCAACCCTCTCTACGAGACCACAAGTTTTACAATTTAAAGGCGTTTAGATTTGAAGACAGACTAACTCGACACACAATCGCTAAGCCACACAAGGGATTTAAGGGCGGCCAAGCGCACTAGGGTCCTGGACCAAGGACACTCATCTTAGCAAGGAAATCTAGAGAGACCTCCGGGTTGCAAAAAAATGACAAATGAGGGAAGCGGGAGGCCGAGTCTCACGTGACCATTCATGCATGCTGGCCATACGGTAGTCCAGTGCTATCTGGCAGGGGATCTACCAACGTGGGACATCCGGACAGGCGATCAAGGCTCTCAGCGGGAAGGACACGTGCGAAGTCCGGGTGCTCCACGTTGGGACCTAGGCCGGGGCAGGGGTGTCCAGTCCTGGCTTCTCACCTCCTGGTCCTCGTTGGTACCCATCGCGCCGGGCGCACGGCGTTCGCTACCGCAAAGAATGGGGCGGCAGCGGGCGGGAGGCCGGGGCACCCCGTTTCCGCGCCTCGGTCTAGGGAAACCTTCCTTGCAGCCGTGGGTAAGACCTCGCGCGCTCCCGATCCTCTGCAGCGCCAAGCCACCCGCAGTCGGCTGTGGGCCGGGAACCCAGGATCGCGTTATGCGTGATCGGGAACCTGGATCACGTTAGGGGACACCCAGACCTCTTGACCAGCTACTGATGGGCGGTGACGAGGAAGCCCCGCCCCTCTCACGATCGCTTTTCCTATTGGCTCCTTCTTTTTCCGCCCCCAACTCTTTCTCCTCTAGGAAATGGAACGCCTTCCTAACAAGGAACCCCGTTCTATTCCAGGACTGGTATGGAGTACTGTCACTCAAACCCAGGAAGTGCTTCCTGTGCCAGCGGAGGCGGGGAAAAGGAAGTCTCGCCTTCTGTCGCCCGGTCTGGGGCTGGGGCAGTCGGTTGTCGGCGGCCGAGTTTCTAGACGCCCCTGCTTGGCTCTCCTAGCTCTTTCGGGGCTGACGGTGACTCACCGCAGCTGCAGCGGGTCCAGGGAGTGCGGCCTGGGTGAGTTGGGCCTAGAGACCTTCCAAGCCAGGCCATCCCGGCTGGCCTAGGGGCCTGCGTTTCCCCTTGGCGTCCACGGTTGCTATCTTGGCGTTTCTCCTTCATCTGCAAAGAAGAACGCAATGATTTCTAGAGAAGTGGGAGTGGTGGAGGAAAATTTTTCCAGTTTCTAGGACTTTGAGGTTATTCTCCTTTCCCAGTTGCAGCTATTGGAGCCGAATGCTGCGACCCTAGGGACAGTCTTTTCGATCTTCATTTTGCTCTTTTTGCAGTTGGACGTCTCTGAATCCTTGCTTGTTAGCGCTTTGCATCCCGAATCACCTGTTTATTGATAGCCGTCTTATTTAGTGAATACTTTGACTGGCTTAGCTTGTTTCTCTTCTATGATAGCTTGCACTAACCAGGTGATCTGGTGCTCAGGACTTACTTTGTACTTGTCCATATTCCCTTCCTGTCAATAGTTTGCTTGGTTTCTCCATTATTTTCCGGGAAATCAGGAAGCGATTTCTTTCCTGTGTGTCATTGAAATCTATTCAGTCAACATTGTCCTGTTCCATTCTCCTCCTCCTCCTCTTTCTTCTTCTCCTTCTCCTCCTTCTTCTTATTTAATTTTCCTACAGCGTAAGAAGGACCATTGCAAGTGGCCAAGCTTGTAAGGTAGAATAAGGCAGGGATTGCTGGTGCAGTTTTCATGATGTTGTCGGAACAGATTTGCTGTAATCAAGAACTACACTGTCAGCTGTGAGAGACAGTAGCCAAGGGTGAGAGGCAGTAGCCGAGGGGGCGTGGGGCAATAGAGCATTGAAATTGGCTAGTCTGAACTGAGGGTGTGCTGTTCCTATAAAATACACACAGGGTTTGAAGACGATGCCCAAGTAGGTTTTTACAAGTTCATCAATAACTTACAATAAAACCCCACATCTTTCTTTTTCTTTTGTTGGGGAGGGGGGTTCGGGATGTGGGGACTGTTTTTGAGATCTCCATAGCCCTGGCTGGCCTGAAACTGCCCTGTAGACTGTGGAATTTGAAGTAATCCTCCTGCCTCTGCTTCTTGAATGCTGGGTTTTCAGGAGTTTGCTTTCTGAGCCAACTTCTCTTTTGCCTTCTAACATAACTGCTGGAAATTTTAACATTATTTTTGTGATTTCGTACTATATACCTCTCAGGCTGTACTAATTAAAAAAACTTTGTAAGTTAATGCTACTTCCCCTTATAGCCATTCTGTATTCAAGGGCCACAGCTATTTCTTTGGAGCCTCTAAGATTATCAAGGGAAAAGGCCCTTTCACACTCTTGTCTAGGCTGTTTGGTATTAGGCAAGTGTGGTAGCCGTGTTGTGGTTTGATCACTTCTATTTCAATCTTCATCTTCAGTTCCCCAGAAGCACGGGATTTTTCTGCCCTCATAGCACAGCCCTTCCCAAAAGTCTTTTAAAGCGATTTTGCAAGCTTCTGTTGTAGATACATTATTTCTGGCAGGCTTTGCAACTCATGCTTCAATATCCATTGTTCCTGTAGCATCAGAGCATGAGGTAGCTAATTAGTAAAGGTAATTAGCTTTCCAGTTAGAAATAATCCACATTTTAGGGATCAAGTGGCATTTGACACTTCAACTTTCCCAGAGATTACGTTGTCTAATGTGATGATGACATTCACTTCTTTAAAGATGCATATGATAAATCCTTTCAGAAATAAATTGTTTTAAAAATATAGTGACACTTTTGTTTGGAATAAGCACATTTTCATATAATCATTTTTTTAAGTCCGTGCATACCTGCATGTATTGTAGAATTAGCTAAAGGACACAATACAAATATTCCTAGGAATTTCCATTCATTACCAGCGTCTCTTTTAGAGATTTCCCTTTACCTATTACATCATCCTATATTATGAAAAATTAAAAAAAAGCAGCTACTAAATAATGCACACTTTACATGAATTATATTCTAAGTATTGAGAAACTGGATAATTGTAATTCCAAAGAAATCAGAGAAAGTTGTATTTTTTAAATATATGTAAGTCAATAATTATTTTTTAATTTGTCTGAAAATTGAGTACAACCTTTTCTGTGAAATTAAAAATAGCAATGCAATTAGTAATTTTAATAAGTCTGACTTAGTAATTAAAGTTTTCACTTTGCTCTCTTCTATTTGCTTGACTGTGTATATGCAGAGACTTTTGTCTTTTTGCAAGGTTTATAATTAGATACTGATGTTGGTTTTTTAAATTAATTGTGACTATCTTGATGTTTGTATTTCAGATTTTTCTGTGACGTCTCAAACATGAGCCCCACACAGTGGGACTTCCCTGTGGAGTTATGTTGCCGGCCTATGGCTTTTGTTACACTTACTGGTCTTGATGTGGTATATAATGCTGTCCATCGAGCAGTCTGGGATGCTTTCTGTGCCAATCGGAGAGCTGACCGGGTACCAATTTCTTTCAAGGTGCTCCCAGGCGACCATGAATACCCCAAATGTAGATCAAAGGTAATGTGACTCAGGATCACTTGCATTCATTCATAGCCCCTGTCCTCTTCCTCCTTCCAATCCTGTTCCAATTATGTGTACTCCTGAGTTTATCAGGGTAGAGGTTACCATTGTGCCTAAGGAAAAGCAGGTGTTTTCATGTATTGTGGAGTATATGCATATGTTTAATAACACACCATTTAACCTCAAGAGGACTAATTGCAATGCTTCTATACTATGAGCTTACATTTTTTTTCTTTTTAAAAATTAATTTATTGTGTGTGTGTGTAGGTCTGATGACACCTTGTAGTGTCAGTTCTCTTCCAATAGTGTGGGTCATGAGGATTGAACTCAGGAACTCCTAGGCTTTGCAGAAAGCGTCCTTTCCACCTACCCCCCTCCCACCTCTCTTTTAATTAAAATACCCCCTCCCTCCATGTCTCCATTATTTTAACAGTCTTCTACTAGGAAGATGTCACATTACCCATTCACCATTGCTGGCTTCATGTGGAACCCACGGCCTTTGCAGTTAGGCTCAGCTCCCCCATTTGTAAACCAGTTTTAGTTTATCAACGGGGAAGGTGAAATGCTGTCAGGGCAGAGTGGATCTTAGATCATTTTACTATTTTACAGGAATAGAAATGGGAATGGGGAAGAGTTGAAGCAGACCAGCAGACCTGGAAAAATGGCTGAGTACTTTTTTCAGGAACTGAGATCTTTGGCATTATTGAGACTTTTTTTTTCTTTTTGGTTCTGGCCATTCTTCCTCTCATGGGAAGTGTAGTGTTTGTGTGATTGGGGTTCCATTCTGACTTAGACACTTACACCTTTAATCAATTTCTGATGGGCTGACTCTCATCTTAGAAATGGGCAGTGTGCATACCGAATGAGGCAAAGGCATGTGAAGTGCCTGGCACTCTGGAGGCGGCATCTGCTGCTTTTCTTACCAGCTAACTTCTTTTGTCACGGTTGGCAGAGAACTTCGTATGAGTGGTACATCCCTAAAGGGATCTTAAAGACCGGCTGGATGAATAAGCATCTGAACCTGGTGCCAGCGTTGGTGGTCGTGTTCTTTGAGCTGGACTGGGACGAGCCTCAGTGGAAGGAAAAGCAGTCTGAGTGCGCTACCAGAGTGGAGATTGTCAGGTACGTTGCTGTCTGGCCACAGCGGTGCTCACAAGTGTCTGTTCTCGAGGGACTTACATGTTTGTGATATGGAGACTGAGCTCACAGCCTTGTGTTCAAGGCCAGCACTCTAACCCTGAACTGATTCTCCTCAGCCCTGTTCACAACACCTTTTGGAAGTAACCGAATAGTGTTTAAACTGCAGTGGTTACTCTGAGATTGTTAACCTTTGAAACTCGTTCTGTTTCTAAGAGGTGATAGTAAGTATTAACAATATTGTGCCCAGGATGTAAAGGAATTTAGAAGACAAGTTGGCCTGGAGTTCCAAATTTTCATCTTAAAGTATGATCTCTTTGGTGATAACAGTTTATATCAGGCCCCGTAAGATACTTTTCTCAACATTGCTTTAAAGATATATCTTATTTGTGTGTGTGTGTATACATGTGTATGTATATTCAAGTGGATGTGTGTCTGTGCCTATATATCCTGGAGATTGTGACGACTTAGGGAAATGCATCATATCCCCAGGAGCTGGAGTTGTAGGCTGTTGTGAACCACCCCTCAGTGGTCGCTGGGGCTTGAACGCTGGTCCTGTGGAAGGACAGCAAGAGCTCTTAAATGCTGAGCCATCTCTCTGTGGCTTTCATAAGACACTCACAAATTGTTTATCATTGTCGTCTATGTATATGATTTGTATCTGTGATCATGTGTGTCATGACGTGTGGCCGTCAGAGGACAGCCACCGAGAGTTTGTTCCCTCCTTCAACCTCACATGTGTTTGGGGCTCTACCTTAAGTTGCCAGTCTTACAAAGCAAGCACTTTCCCTCTGAGTGTCTCACTGGTCCCCCCCCCCCCCGCCCCACGCTTCATGATTATGTAGTTCTAACATCATTATTCCGGACGATAATGTATCACTATGAAAAAGTAAGTTAACTAATTTTTATATAGAAGTGGATGTTAAAATTTCACGTTAAAGTGGTCTTTACATCCATTCATGTATTTGGGAGGCAGGTCACGTGTGTGGTCAGAGAGGAGCTTGGGAGAGTCGGGTCTCTGCACTGTGTACGGTTGGAGAGTCCAACTCAGGCCATCTCACTGGACCTGATGCTTCCTTTAAAGCAGGTTTTAGTAAGATTATAAGCTTGGTGTGAGGCTGTCTTTTGAAAGTGGAAGTCATTATGGGAATGCAGTCACTTGAAGGGCAAGATTTATTCTGATCTTAATGGGTTTTTAGTTGAGATTTTTTTCTGTTGACTTATAAAGTTTGTGAAATAGTTTATGTAAAACAAGTTCATGGCTTTATTATATTGTTTTTTTCCATCACAGGCAAAGTTTGCAAGGGAGAAACACAAAAGTTGCGGTCGTCCTGATTCAGAAGAAAACGCCTTTACCCCCAGGTACAGAAGGGTCACTTATTGCTTTACTCTCCAATTGCTAGTCCAGGAGGTAGATCTTACTTAATTTTTAAATGTTTTGCATGTTCATTTGGAGGGAATGACAGTATGCTAACTTTTAAAGGCACCAATAAAAGGCCAGAAAGATGGTTCAGTAAGTAAAGGCATTTGCTGATGGCCTGAGTTCAGTCAATTTCCAGAACCCACTTGGTGTAAGGAGAGAATCAATTCCTAAAAGTTGTCCTCTGACCAATACAGATGTACTGTGTCTCAGGTGCACACACACATACACACACACACGCACACACACACACACACAAATAAATGAATGTTGTAACAATGTACAAACACTTGTAGGTAATAACCAATGGTGTTTGCAGATGCTGAGTCCTACTTTCTCTTCTGCTTAGCCCCTTGTTTACATGTACCAGTTGACAGAACAGTTAATGCAGTTGCTGCCAAAGTGTTATTTACTTGGCTGATTCTATTTAAAATGTACTCTTACACAAAGAAACGAGAGATTTGTAATATTGTCCAGAAAAATTTCCTTTACAAGATTCTTTTTTTTTTTGTTTTTGTTTTTCGAGACAGGGTTTCTCTGTGTAGTCCTGACTGTCCTGGAACTCACTCTGTAGACCAGGCTGGCCTCGAACTCAGAAATCTGCCTGCCTCTGCCTCCCAAGTGCTGGGATTAAAGGTGTGTGCCACCACTGCCCAGCTACAAGATTCTTTTCTTTAGCTTCCCAGCTTTTCATAATCCAGAATAATTTTTCTTGCCATATTGAGCATTCTGAGGTCTTTGGAAACTTTTTTCATGAGTAAATGCTTCCATTTGTATGTATGCTTTGGAACAGCCATGTGATATGGCATGGGCATTATTTGTCCCATCTGTTGTGCTCAAGAGAAAATTCTACAGTATTTTCCAGACAAATATGAACACATTAACTTTTAGGAGCCCTAAATCCTCAGGGAGAGCAGAAGCCCTGCTGCCATGGTGATGGACCTGGAACTTTATTCCTGATTTCAAACTTGAGTAAATTTGACTACAGAAAACTGACACCTTTGCTTTGTCTCTGTCTGTCTGGTGCTTGTCCACAGGAGAAGATGTGATTGCGTCTGAGCGGGCTGCGGCTTTATGCAATGTGTGTGAACTCTCAGGCAAGTCTCTGTTTGTGCTGCCCCACACTGACCACCTTGTGGGCTACATTATAAGGTAAATCAGAGTTGTTGTTGTGCTTAGGAAGGAAAAGTTGGTAGCTTAGACCCTTCTATTTACAAACAACAACAGCATTCATAAAATCATTGTGGATGGTGAAGTTCAGCTAGGCAGACCTCTAAATGAATGGACTGAAAGGAGTCTGAGGCCAGCCTGGTCTACATTAGCAAGTTCCAGTCTACCCGGGGTTCTAGTAAGACCCTGCGTCAAAAACAAGCAACCCTTGCCTGATACCCAGGCTATCTCTAACTATTTAACCTGTTTTGCTTAAAATCAGGGAAGAGTTTAATTCCAAGTAACCAGGGTTTTTGCTTTAAAATTGCATTTATTTATTAATGACTCAGGGGACAGGGACAAGCACATACTACAGAGGTCAGAGGACAAACTAGGGAAGTCAGGTCTGTCCTTCTGTCGTGTGGGTTCCGTGCAGTTGTTTGGCAGGGCAGCAAGCAGCTTCCTTTGCTGAGCCATCTTACCAGCCCAAAGTCTAACTTAGTTTAAAGGATTAACCGGGCCAGCTTGTCCTCAGGTCTGTTCTGCTTGATTACAAGCATGTTTTATCTGAGTCCACAGCCATTTTGAAACTGAAAGGAGCTTGTCTTCGACATTTCCTGAGGTCTTAGAGATGGAACTAACTTCTTTGAGACAGTTATCTCTTCATCACATGTAAAGATAGTTCTGGCTACAGTTAGGCATTTCACAGACTCCCTTAGTGTTCCTGCTTGTAAAAGTTTAAGGACAAGTTGGAGTTAACATTTGTTTCAAGATTAAAATCTAACTTTATTTTCGTATTTTAACATTTTTCTTTGAAAATAAAAAATTTTAACCTAGAAAATCCAATTTAAAATACATTATCTGCCAGGTATGGTGGCAGATGCTTATAATCCAAGCACTTAGGAGGCAGAGGCAGGAGGGTTGCCAATTTGAGGCCAGTTTGGGCTACACTAGTGAGTTTAAAGCCTTCCAAGACTACATAGTTAGACCTTGTCTATAAAGAAGTAAATAAAATATTTGATTTTAAAATTTGTCTTATTCTGTTTTCCTCAGATATGGTAAAAAAATCTTCTGAACATAGGTTAAATTTAGGTTTTACTCTGAGGGGAACCCTTGGCATCGGTTGCCTGTTCTTTGCCCATGGACTCACTTTTCTTTCATGCCCTGCACTGTTACCTCTGACCGTCACGTTCCCCAGTACAGTGTGAACTGCTTACTGGTCTCATGCAGATTTCTTATTGGTGTTTATATAATCTCAGAATTGTACGATGAAGCAAGACTTTAATAACATTAATGTTATTTCTATCTCGTTTGCCAATTATTTTTATTCTCCCCAGATGTTTTCTCATTCTTTTAAACAATAAATATTAAAAAAATAAAAACCAGTGAGATCACCTAATGTATATAAATTATAAGTTGTTTTTTTAATCTTGTATATCCTGTGTTGTAAATGGTTTTCAGTGGTATTAGGGGAGGTCTTATTTTAGACTTTCCCAAGAAATTTAGATTATACACTGCTTTGTTTTTCATCTTAATTATGAAGTACAGTGTCGGTCAACAGATTTGTTTTCAGTTGTCAACAAATACTGTTCTTAAAAAGACTTTGGGCCGGGCGGTGGTGGCGCACACCTTTAATCCCAGCACTTGGGAGGCAGAGGCAGGTGGATTTTTGAGTTCAAGAGTTCGAGGCCAGCCTGGTCTACAGAGTGAGTTCCAGGACAGCCAGGGCTACACAGAGAAACCCTGTCTCAAAAAACCAACCAAACAAACAAACAAAAGAAAGACTTTGCTTTTGAGTAACTATTTCTTTTTTTTTTTTTTTTTAACAGATTAGAAAATGCGTTTTATGAGCATGCCCAGACCTACTACTACACTGAGATCAGAAGAGTGAAATCTCATAAGGAATTTTTGAATAAAACAACACACCAGGTACACGTAAAAATATTAACCGTTACTGGTTATTTTTGAGATGATTCTTATTTCTTCAGTACTGATATTTTAAATTGTTTACTACTTTAAAAGTATTTTTTAAACTCTTAAAAATGAATTTGTTTTCAAATTAGAGTCTTTTGCCCTTACTTTCAAACTCTTACCTGTAAGGGCTCTTGGAAGCCTTTTTAATCATGTCTTTTTTTCTTGGGATCATTGTGAATTTAATTTTTAATAACTTCCTTCATATTTCAATGAATCATAATAAGTATCATTTTACCTTTAAAGTATGTATGTAATCATTCTTTATTCACTCTTTTGTTTGTTTTTAATCAGCTTTTGTTTGTTAGACATCAGTTCAAAATAGCTTTCTTCAGTGAGTTGAAACAAGATACCCAAAACGCCCTGAAGTAAGTTTCTGTTTTCAAACTAAATCTTTATTAAAATCTTGATGTTAAAGATCCTATACAAACAGCCGTCTATCTCAGTTTCTTAATTGTAAGATGTTCATGTCATATTCACATACTTAATAAGTAGTTTCTTCCATTTTAATCTTGGAAATAAATTGTAAAACTTGCTGGTCTAACTTAACTAAATTGCACGATTTAAAGACAGCAATGTCACAATTGTCCTAATTTTTCTATTTGCATATTCAGTAAAATTTTTGCAACTAATTTTCAAAGTATAATAAATATTAAATATTCATTTACTTAATTCAAATAAGATTTTTATCAATTGTTTAGTTTATCACATTATGTTCTATTTGAAGGTTAGTTGCAGGTGTATTGACATGCTCAAACATTTTATTCCTTTGTTTACCAACTGCAGTTTAGTAAAACTTGACTTCTTTGTGTGTTAGCTCAGATTTTTGAATGTCTAATGGCGATGTGGAAAGGGATTTAAAGAGGAATCATTTATTTATTTATCTTGTAATTGAGGAGGTGGAGAAGAATAGCAAGAGATCAAAATTCTAGCTGGCTGTAATGTAGTTTGTTTTTATTCGTGGATGGGTGGTATCAGGTAAGACCATCAGTTTTAGGTCTGCTAGCAACTGATGCTGTAGAGGAAACCACTGACTGGCGAGAAGAATACACTTTGCCTGTGGACTTGCTACACTTTCTGATTGTCTCCCTTCTCAGGCTGGTTTCTTTCCTCAGTTTCCTCACTAGATGTGCTGAGGAGGCTCTCCTCTTCAGCCTCTGAGATTAGTATTATTTACTTAACCTTCCTTTGTACCTGGCCGCAAAACACTTTTTTACTTGTTCTGTCTCGTAAACCATCATTGCTACAATTACTTTTCATTGAGAAACTTACAGTAATACTTAAAAACAAACAAACAAAAGACAAACCTTATCTGGACATGGTGGCATATACCTGTAATCCTTAGATCTGGGGAGGCCAGAGCAGGAGGACAAACAAGTTCAAGGCCAGCCTGGGCTGAGTAACAGGCCTGTCTCAGAAGTACACACACACACACACACACACACACACACACATATACACACACAATTTATTAGCAATGCTGTTTTTGTTTTTTGTTTTGTTTTGTTTTGTTTGAGACAGGGTCTCTCTATGTAGTCCTGGCTGTTTTGGAATCCATGATATAGAGCACTTTGGCCTTGAACCCAGTGATTCACCTGCCTTTGCCTCCTTAGTGCTTTGATTAAGGGTATGTTGCCACACCTGGCAAACAATGTTTATTTTTTAGTGTAATTCTAGATAACCGTCCAATTTGACCTCCATTTTCAACCTGTTTTCTACTCGTTGACTGGCTAGTTAGTAATAGAACAGTGCACAGTAGGATGAGTCTTTTGTTGTGAAGTCATTGATTGGTAATCAACAGATAATTCTTAGAGCATTGGAGATTGATTGATTGATATATATATATTTATATATATATATATTCTTATTGAATTGTTGAGTGGTTAGGAATGTTACATAAATATTGTCTGTTATAGTAATATTGTTTTTAGGAATCTTAAACATTCATTTATATCATAATTAACCACCCTCCTTGTGTTTATATTAGGAATTATAGGACTGCCTATAACCTTGTACATGAATTGAGGGCCCATGAAACTAATATTCTGGAAATTAAGACGATGGCAGGATTTATAAACTACAAGGTATAGTTCTGTTTTGAAATAAAGGACTTTAAATGTTACCTTTTTAAAATGCAAAACTCAAAATCAGTTTCTTGATCCATAAAGGTGGTATTTAGTGAATTATGTTCTTCTTTTCGATGTCCTTTTACTCAAGAATGGCTTTGAGTCTCAGCAGCCTCATCGTAAGAGTTGTATTTTAAATGTATAGATATTGAGTATTAAAACTTGAGAGTGTTGCAGTGTTTGTAAGAGAAGGGAGTAGTAAGAAGAGAGCCGCCTTTTGTTGAATTTTAAGAAATGAATTTTAAGAATTTTAAAAACGTGACAAGTGTGTAAGCTTTTCTTGGCTTCATGACTCCACCATAGAAAAGATACATCTGTCCACTTGAGTGGGCTGTGTTTTGTTTTTGGAGACTCGGCATCACTAGTGCTGCATAAACTGGCCTCCAGCTCCAGGGCTCCAGTGAAGCTCTTGCCTTAGCCTGCCAGCCGAGTGCCTGGACTACAGCGTACACTGCCACTGCCGGCTCAGCTCACTTAGAGAAAACCTAACTGGTGTCCGAGCATTTTATGGTTGTGTATAGTAGAGATGTTTCTGTTTGTCCTGTGTCCATCTGTCCCACTCCACCCCTGTGCTGTGGCTGTTCCCTCCTCCCCCACTTCTCAGGGACAAGGCTATATTGTTTCCCCACTCACCTTTAAAGATGTCTGCTACCAGAAGGGTGATGGATAGTAGAGAACATATTTTTAGTGAGCACAAATCTCAAAGTGGCTATTCCCCTACCTGACAGTCCTTTTTAGGAAATTTTCTTGCCAATTACAGTAATATCTGTAACTCAAAATCTGTGGGTACTTACTATATTTTCAAATAGGAATATATTGGAAATAAGCCAATAGGTGATTGGTTATATAAATTTTTATGGGACGTTAATACAATTAAGAATGTGGCAGCTCCATCCATTGAAATGACAAGGTAGCTGTGTGTCTTAGTTTGGTTTCCATTACTGTGATAAAAATCATAACCCTGGTTTGTAACCTTCCTACTGCTGCAACCCTATAATACAGTAATAGATTCCTTATGATTGGTGACCCCCAACTGTAAAATTATTTCATTGCTACTTCATAACTGTAATTTTGTTACTGAATTATAAATATCTGTGTTTTCCAGTGGTTTTTTAAGGTTTATGAACCATTTCTAATGGTTACCAAAGGAGTTGTGGCCCACAGGTTGAGAGCCATTGCCTTAACTAAAAGCAAGCTGGGGAGGAAAGGGCTGGTTTGCATTAAATATCTCAGGTGCAGCTCACAATCCATTGAGGGAACATAGGAGGCAGGAGCTGATGCAGAGGCCATGGAGGAGTGCTGCTTTCTGGCTTGCTCTTCATGGCTTGCTCAGCCTGCTTTCTTACAGCGCTGAGGACCGATAGCCAACCTAGGAGTGGTACCACTCACAGAAGGCAGTCAAGAAATTGCCCTGAGGCTTGCTGGCTGGCCATCTGATGGAGGCGTTTTCTCAGTGAAGAACTCTTCATAGATCTGTCTAGGTTTGTGTCAAGCTGACAAAAGCCAGCTAGCACAATATGGTACTGTTAGTTGAAGAATGTAAGGTATAACTCAGCATAATTAGCCTGATGCCACATGGCTCCCAGTTTATAAATGTGAATACACACACACACACACACTTATCTGTTTGTAGACTATACTGCCTATATGCTAAACACTAATTGCGTCTGGAAGAAAAATTCCATGACTGAAGGACATGATGGATAATAAGCTTGTGGGGTTGGGAGCTGGCTTAGTGGGTAAAGAACTTGTGGCACAAGCATGAGGTCCCAGGTTCAGATCCTCAGAGCCCACATAAAAGCTGGGTGTGGGCCGTGTTCCTGTAACTGTAGCACTGCCTGTCTGGCTGTATCTGTGAGCTTCAGGTTCAGTGAGAGACCCTGTCTCCTAAGTGAGACGGAGAGCAGTAGAGCAAGATACTGTGAAGTAGTCTTCTGGCTTCTGCATCTGCACACAGGTATACATGCACACCACACACACATACTGCACATACACACATATGCACACAGGTATACATGCATACCACATGCACATACATCCTACACATACACACACGTGCACATACAGGTATACACGCTTACCACACACAATTATCCTGCACATACACACATGTGCACACACAGGTATACACACATACCACACACACACACATCCTGCACATACACACACGTGCACACACAGGTATACACACATACCACACACACACATCCTGCACATACACACACGTGCACTCATACACATAAAACATACAAACAGATTGTTTTTTATATATTTCTTTGTACCTAAGAAATAAAATTGAAAATTGTTATAAGCGTATGGGAATAAACGTAGGCTTTACGTCTTTGGGTTTCCATTTACCCTCAGTTCGTGTAGATTATA
Source organism: Grammomys surdaster (assembly GCF_004785775.1). Taxonomy (NCBI): domain Eukaryota; kingdom Metazoa; phylum Chordata; class Mammalia; order Rodentia; family Muridae; genus Grammomys; species Grammomys surdaster. The sequence goes on from NW_021620984.1 coordinate 7,018,704, forward strand.
CCATTTTTGAAACAATGTAGAGTTAATGTTCCAAGAAAAAACCATTTAGAAATTTTCTGTTATCTTTTTTGATGTATAAGCAACTAAACATCGATTATGCAACAGAAATATTTAGTTTTCTGGCAATTCTAATACTCAAAGTCAGTCTCTCCTGTATAAATTCCTTTTGGAAATAGTACAGCCCATTAGTATATTCTTTTGATGTAATTTTTAAAAATTCTACATTTTGAAAAGCTTTTGTAAGGTGTAGGACAAATTTAGTATATTGAATTATTTTACTTCATTTCTCAAAGCATTCTGATGGAGAGAATTCTATATTACAGAGAACTTCAGAGAGGGAAATTATGTAGTCTCTTATAGTTTTCTTTTTTTAATGTGTATGAATGTATCTTTAGACTTCTCTTATTTGGGGATTTATATTTTTCCAGATCTGTAGACTGTGTTTTCAGCACAATACCCCATTGGATGCGATTGCTCAGTTTCGAAAACACATTGACTTGTGTAAGAAAAAAATTGGAAGTGCGGAGCTGTCCTTTGAGCACGCTGCGTGGATGTCGAAACAGTATGTTTAAGTTGCATTTTCGTAATATTTTGAAAATAGAATGTGGGACTGGAAGAGGTGGCGTCACCTAAGGCCTTGGCTCTAAACTGAATTGAGTGGGTCTTTCTCTTACAGAGTTGGGTTTTAATGATATTTCCTAGGTGTGTATGTGAGAATAGTGAATATCGATTGGTGTGATTTCTTGATAGAAATTGGGAATTTATGGTACTATCTTTTACATTCAGCATGTATTCACCTGACTTACACTTGGTGTTTACATTCTGAAAATGTAAGAATGCACAAAGCAAAATTACCACTTGATAGAGCTTAGTGTTTGTCTCAGTCCGGGTTCCTCTTGCTGTGATGAAGTGCTATGACCAAAAGCAGCTTGGGAGCAAGGGCCTTGTTTCATCTGGCACTTCCAGGCCACCGCCTGTCACTGAGGGAAGTCAGGTAGAAACTCAAGACCAGAACCTGGAGGCAGGAGTGAAGCAGAGAGCAGGGAGGAGTACTGCTACTGCTTGTTCCTCATAGCGTACTCAGCCTGTGCTCTTCACCCAGGACCACCCTTCCAGAGCAACCGCTCATCAAGAAAATGCCCCACAGACTTATGGGAAATCTGTCGGAAGTGTTTTCCCAGTTGAGGTTCTTCTTCCCATGTAACTCTCGCTTGTATCAATTTAACAAGAAAAACAAACAGGACCAATGACTTGTCAACTTGACACACCAGCATATCACTGTTAAACTGTAACCCTTCATTTCTTTTTTATATTAATACCACAATATGAAACACACATACTTTTAAAAGTTGTTTTTTTCAAAAGCACTTTTATTTATTTATTTATTTATTTATTTATTTATTTATTTAATGTATGTAGGCTCTCTTCATATACACCTACGTGCCAGAAGAGGGCATCAGATCCCATTACAGATGGTCGTGAGCCACCATGTGAGTGCTGGGAATTGAACTCAGGACCTCTGGAAGAGCAGACAGTGCTCTTAACCGCTGAGCCATCTCTCTAGCTCCGAAGGTCACAGTGTTTAAAAATTCAAACACTTGAAACATACAGTCCCTTTAAAAGAAAAATTCAAACTTTCTCTAAAATAGCCGAGGTCTTCTATCTGTCAATTTTTATAAAGTAAGAAACAAGATAAAAATTGTCTTATCTCAAGGAAGAATCAGGGCAGTCACAGTCAACTTAAAGTAAAACCAAAGCCCAGCAGTATAAGGAATTCAGGACCCACTCCTGACCTGGGTTCTCCAGAGCCTGGGCCCTTCCCTTCCCCCACAGCACACATGGCCTGTCCCATAGGCTCAGGCCACCTCCACTCCACAGTAGCTGCTGTTTTGGGTGGTTGTCCCATGGTCCTGACATCTCCAGAATACTGGGGTCTCTACTGCAAATTGGCTGCATCTTCATCAGAAGCCTCTTGTGGTGTCACACTACAAGCCTCAGTCACTCTCTGACTTCTTCGTAAACCTGGTAACCTCGAAGACGTCACCTGGTTTGGCTGCCGCTTGAGATGTGGCCTTGGCCTCCTTTGGACCCCAGCTGGTATAAGGTGACCCTGGGAACATGTTCCCAGAAGATTTCACCTCAGTGAAAATGTCTCCTCTTAATCACACTAATTTCTTGCACCAGCTGATCAACATCTGTTTATTTAAAGCACCAGGTTAGCGCTAGTGCTGCAGGTCCTTTGCTAGTCACAGCTGATTCTTCAGTGATCAACTCTTACTCAGCAGTGTGAGATAAGCCTACCCTTGCCCCACAAATTGTTCTTTTGGTCATGGTATTTTATCACAGCAATAGAAAAGAAATCCTTCAGGAATTGGTACCAGCTTCATGGGATAGTAACCTGCTCATGTTATCATGCAATGGATTGTGAAGGCTTTTGGAACTTTGGGAAGAAAAAACCTGATGTTCAGTGCTAGGCTTTGAAAGGTAAGTGTTGAGAGATATGCAGACGATGGGGGTCTGAGAGTTGATCACTGAGGGAAGTCAGGGCTGGAACTCAAGGCAGGAACAGAAGCAGAGAGCAGGGAGGAATGTAAAGTTACTTCCAGAAATTCGCTTATTCCAGAAGAGTGAGGGTTAAGATCTAATACAGTGGTGCAGTCATGGGCTTGAGTTAAACACATCACAGATGACTTAAAGAATGTGCATGCATATCACTTATCAATAGTCTATGTTCTTATTTATAAATAATTAACTGTTATTCAATAGCCTTATTTACGAATATAGTGTATTAGTGGATGGTTTCCAGAATAAATAATTAGAAGTAAGCTGCTTTTTCCTCCTCTTCACTACTCATTCCTTTTATCTCTTGGTTTGTTCTCTTTAAGATTCCAGGCCTTTGGAGATTTATTTGATGAGGCCATTAAGTTGGGGTTGACAGCTATTCAAACACAGAACCCTGGTTTCTACTATCAGCAGGCAGCTTACTATGCCCAGGAGCGGAAACAGCAAGCAAAAGCCCTCTGTAACCACGATGTAAGTCCTGGCTTGCATCACCTCTCGCTCAGGACACTGATTACCCTCCCTTAAGAGAAGCTCGGGCTCATGGTCTTGGGTCCCCCGCCTTGTCTTTGAATATCTTTTGAATTTTTATGACTTTCTAGTTTTAACTCAGGAATTTCATGAATAGGGTATTTCTATTTATGTTTTGCATGTATTAAGATTTTAAGCTTTGGATTATTGTAATTTGAATATAGTATTTTAATAGATGATAAAAACTCAGTTTTGTAAAGAACATGTGGAGTGAGACATTAACAAATAAAATTTACTAGGGCATGAATTAATTCTGCTAAAACATAAATTGAGGCGCTTTTGTCAGAGGCACGATCTCTCAGCACAACATTTCGTTTTCAGAAGTAGGATGATGGATCTTTAGGGGAAGCACCGGTTAGTTATCAGGTTCCTGTAGGCTTATTGTTTGTATTGTAAAATAGAAACATTTTTTTTAAAGATTTGTTTATTTTTTATGTGCATTGCTGTTTTGCCTACATGTATGTCTGTGTCAGGGTGTCAGATCCTCCCAGAACTGGAGTTACAGTCAGTTGTGAGCTGCCATGTGGTCCCAGGTCTGGAAGAGCAGCCACTACTCTTTAACTGCTGAGCCATTGCTCCAGTCCTATAAAATAGGAATATTATAAGAATTTATAATATTAAATTATAAATATTATTATAAATTATTAAAATATGTAACAACAGGGAAACATGAGAAAAACAAAGCAAAAGTTTTGAAGAATATTCAGTGTTGGGCTGGAGAGGTGGCTTAGCGGTTAAGAGCACTGACTGCTCTTCCACAGTCCTGAATTCAGTTTCCAGCAACCATGTGGTGGCTCACAACCGTCTGTAATGGGATTTGATGTCTTCTTCTGTGTATCTGACAACTACAGTGTCCTCATATAAATAAATCTTTAAAAGAAAAATTCAGTGTTAAGGTGAAATGTCTGGAGTGTATTTAAATGGAAAAAGTAGGTTGAGAAGTTATGCTAATCAGTTACAACTAAAGCTTTGCATGATAACATGTGAGAATAATGTATAAGTGGCAGTAGATTTCATTAGTAATTGGAATTTTTTTTCCTTTTGGGTGTTTTATAATTTTTCAATAATGTGGTTATATTACAGTTTGGTTTTAAATACAAAAAAAGGAAAAAATAGTGTAAATATTTTCTTTCTAGGGTCAAAAAATACCGTTTTCTACCAAAAACAGAACTAATACAGAATAATGAAGAAAAGGGAGTCTTTCTTTAGTAGTCCATATGATGTTCTTATCTACACAGAGAGCATTTTATATATGAAAAACATATTAACCATCATTTGTAATAGTTTTCCTACTTTATTATAGCAAGGTGAAAAAAAAATATGAGAAAAAGAAGTCAGTTACTGTGAACTCAGCACAGAATCAGATTTCAGTTTTTACATGATTTCTTGTTTGTTCGTTTGTTTTTGCTTTTGTTTTTAAAGACAGGGTTTCTCTGTATAGTAGTGACTGTTCTGGAACTTAGTCTGTAGACCAGGCTGGCCTTGAACTCAGAGATCCATCTGCCCCTGCCCTGCCCCTGGAGTGCTGGCATTAAAGGTAGGCACCACCACTGCCCACTTCAGTTTTTGTAAGATTTCTAAATAAATCTTACAAAAGGATGTTAAAATATTTATAATGGTGCTATGTTACCAAGTACTTGATTTTTATATTTATGGATATCTCTTTATTCAATCAAAGATTGGGTTTGGGGTGGATGACCTAGACTCTTCTATAAATTTGATCTTTTGATTTCAGGCTGCTGTGATGTACCCCAGTCCTGATCCCTTAGAAACACAAACCGGTGTTCTTGACTTTTATGGACAGAGGCCCTGGAGACAAGGAATACTAAGTAAAGAATTTTCCTGTCTTTTTCTCTTAGCTTCAGGAAAACAGAGTTAGCTGTCATAATGTCTAATGCCTGATGGAATTATATTGAAGTGCATACATAGGCTTTTAAGACTTTTTAGAGTTTGCTTTCCTAGTCTGTTTATTTGTTTCTAAGATTTGTGCACTTAGTTTTTAGAATGGTTTCTTTCATTACATATTAAGAGTCCTAAATTAAAGGTAATGGTATGGTTTCTTTCATTGCATATTAAGAGTCCTAATTAAAGATAATGGTATTGTTAAAACATTTGAGTATTTAAGCATGCAACTTCAAGGATTTATTTAACATTTTAAAGTGACATTGCCATGTTCTGCCTTAAGCAGCATTTCTGGTTGCCTTTTGCACTCTGCATATTTGATGGGACGGCATCCATGGCAGTTTGCACCTTGTGAGGGGATGGATAGCACTCAGCAACTGGGGAAAGAACATCGGGGTTAGGAATGTTCTCAACAGAACAGAGACGGCAGAGAACTCTCTAGGTGAATAACGCTGTCTCTTAGAATCGTTATGATTCTAGAATATTTGCACATGGTACTCAAGTGAAGGATTCAAGTAACTCGTGTGAAGAGTTGTGTTACATGAGCTAAGATTGGTTGCTTCTTGTCTTAAATAGGCTTTGACCTCTCAGACCCAGAGAAAGAGAAAGCTGGGATTCTTGCCATTCAGCTGAAGGAGAGAAGTGTTGTCCATTCTGTGAGTCGCTTTCCCCAGTATAAACTGTTTGCCCACTATTCTAGTAAAATCCTTTTCATTCCAATGTCCTGTACCTTCTTTCTTCTGACAGGAAATAATAATCACTCTTCTGAGCAATGCTGTTGCACAATTCAAGAAGTACAAGTGTCCACGGATGAAAAGCCACCTTAGTATGTACCCACCATGTGCGGTTCTGGGCTGTGCCAAGGAGTGCTAGCTTACTTACACCTTCTCTTCCTTTGCAGTGGTTCAAATGGGAGAGGAGTATTATTATGCAAAGGATTATACCAAAGCTTTGAAGTGAGTCATATTGCTTATTTTCACAAGTGCTCTGATTGCCTTACAGTGAAATTGGGAAAGACGTTTATATGGAAGGGTTTGCTGTTACTGTGTCTGTTTTTATTAAGGCCTATCTTTGTGGTATTTTCTCAAGTGTCATCTGGTAGCATAACCCTGTGTGAACAGTGTCTGTTAGACCATCTCAGTAGGCTTTTTTGTATTTACACAAGGTTAGAAATGCACAAGCAGTTTCTCCATAGACCTGTCAGCCCTGTGGAGAAGCCCTTTCAGTGGCTCTTCTCTCTCTCAGGCTGCTGGACTACGTGATGTGTGACTACCGGAGCGAAGCGTGGTGGACTCTCCTCACGTCTATATTGACGACAGCCCTGAAGTGTTCGTACCTCATGGCCCAGTTAAAAGATTATATTACTTATTCTCTAGAACTCCTGGGAAGAGGTACGTGATGCTTTTTCTGTAAAGCCTAGCTCACACAGTGTTTGTATCATAAATATTTGTTTAAACTGGAATATTTCATTGTCAGATATTTAGAAGTGCTTTTATTCTGGGTGTGGTATAGCACATCTTTAATCCCAGCACTTGGGAGGTCAAGGCAGGGAGATCACTGTAAGTTCAAGGTTAACTGGTCTACTTAGTGTGTTCTACAGGGCTACATAGAGACCCTGTCTCAGAAAATCAGTAAGTAATACTTTTATTATATAAAATTCACCATGTTCAGCCATGTCAGAAGTACTTACTGTAAAATATCTTAAGGGGCTGGGACGATACCTCCATTGGTACAGTGCTCGCCTGACTTCAACTCCCAGTACCCATGTTAATGCCAGGCATGGTGGCCTGTGCTTCTAAGCCAAGCCCTGGGGCTTTGTACACAGGAAGATCCCTGTGACTAGTCAGTCTGTCATAATTGGTGAGCTCCAGGCCAATGATAGACCCTGTCTCATAGGAGGTACACGTAAAGAATGTGTTTTGTCAGGGCTGGAGAAGTAGCTCTGTTCCCAGCACCCTCAGGAAGTTTATAGTTGCCTGTAACCCCACAGTAGGGTGATGGTCTGACCTGCCTGTCTTACAGCTCTATTTCTTTCCCTATCTCAGCTTCAACTCTGAAAGATGACCAGAAATCTCGGATAGAAAAGAACCTCATGAATGTTTTAATGGTGGGTAGTAATTCCTTGTAGAAAGTGTATCTGCATCTGTGTGTGTTTTTCCTCAATTAGTTGAACAGCGTTTGAATTCTCATTGCAGAACGAAAGCCCTGACTCTGAACCTGACTGTGATGTCTTAGCAGTGAAGACTGCTCAGAAGCTGTGGGCGGACCGGGTCTCTCTGGCTGGCAGCAATGTCTTCACAATAGGTGTACAGGACTTCGTACCATTCGGTGTGTAGCCAACATCCAGGGTTCGTAGGAACCCTTTGAAGTGAATACATGCAGAATAATAAATATGAAAGAAGTCAGAGTGTAGCATCTCGTGGGTAATCATGAGTCTTATTTTTCTCTGCAGTGTTACAGCAATGTGCTATCAAATGTTTTGTTTTAACGTCGACAGGTATTTATTGAACAAATGTGTGAGTCGTGAAGACCTTCGTCTCATTTACTGTGACTTTAAAACACCACGGCAAAGAACAGTTTCTAGTTGTGTCTTACTTTCTTTTTTTTAAACCATGTTTTATGTATAACAGTAGAGTGTACATCAGCAGTTCTCAGCCTTCCTAACGCTCTGACCCTTTAATGCAGTTCCTCGTGTTGTGGTGACCTCCAACAATACAATGACTTCGCTGCTATTTCATAACTAATTATGCTAGTGTTATAAATCATAATGCACATATCTAATATGCAGTATACCTGATATGTGACCCCTAAAGGGGCCATTACCCCCAGGTTGAGAGCCACTGTTTTACATATTAAATAACACTATGCTAGAATGATTTGATGTTGTATACATTTGTTATACGTATATAATTCACAATTTAAATTTGCTTAGAAAAAGTGAATTTGAAAAAATTATTCTAAGGGGAGAGGTTTTGCAATCTGAAATATTCCCCTGTTCAAATACTTATATTTGTTTATTAAAATCTACTTTGCTTATTTATAATTCAAGTATAATATGAAGTGTCCTTGAGAAAATAGAATTTTAAAGTTGTATGTGTTAATGTCTAGGCAGGTATTTTGAATAAAATAATTCAAAATTGTTCTGTTCCTTTTGACACCAAGTTTTTATGGACAAAGTGTGGTTTTAAAATTTAAAAAGTTTTGAAGCCGGGCAGTGGTGGCACACACCTTTAATCCCAGCATTGGGAGGTAGAGGCAGGTGGATTTCTCAGTTGGAGGCTAGCCTGATCTACATAGTGAGTTCTAGGACAGCCAAGGCTGCATAGAGAAACCCTGTCTCAAAACAAATAGCACCCTCATGCCAATGGTCTTGAAGCGCCTTAGTTTACCTGTCTTTTCATAAGGAGTTGTGTTTGCATTGGCTAAGGACACCATGAGTGAGGAGGCAGTGAGGCAGAGGAGCTGCTTCTGTAAGACACTCAGGACTGTGCGCCAACGCCTGCTACTGTGTGACCCCGCCCCTCTCCTTTGATTTCTAGTACAATGCAAAGCCAAGTTCCATGCTCCGAGTTTCCACGTGGATGTCCCTGTGCAGTTTGACGTGTATCTGAAGGCTGACTGTCCGCACCCCATTAGGTTTTCTAAGCTCTGTGTCAGCTTCAATAACCAGGTAGTGTACCCACAAATGTTCCCACTGTGTGCATGGTCCCACTGTGTGCATGCATTGTAGCACTCAGGAAACTGTTGAGTGACTTTAGTGACATTTACATCTTACTGATTATCTGATTTTGGCTAGATTTATTTAGGAAAAATGTATTTCTATTTCCAAAGTCTTGCAATTCAGTGCTTTTTCTATTCTTATTTTTTTTTTTCATTTCCGTCTTAAGTAAGCCAGGAATACTATTCTTAGTTTTTATAATGTGTAGCTTGAATTTTAATATTCACTGTGATACTAGTCTAATTTTTAAAATCATGTACTTCATTTGTTTACCACTGTTAGTTTTTGTTTTAGAATTAATGTGTGCTTTACGTTAATTGAAATACTGGAATGGAGTGGACAGACTTGACGTGCACAGTGAACCTGCCCTGCAAGAGCAGGACTTCTCGGCCTACTTCCTAAACCGTCTAGTGTTTTCTATGCACACATAAGCAACATTTTCATACTATAGACATAGAAACATTTTAAAGTGTGATATACTAAAGCCAAGGGCCGAAGTTTATTCTCTCTCACCTAGGTGATCACTTAATAGTTATCTTCTGATCAACTAGAAAGTATATTAAGCCTTTAACAAACACATATATTGAAAGTTACAATATTCTCATGGTGAACCTAAAAAGATACTGTGTATCAAAACACACACACACACACACACACACACACTCAGGCACACATAAATAATATTAAAAAATAAGTTTTTTTTAAAAAGGAAAGAGTGATCGATAGTACTTTCCATTGCAACAAAGAACATATATTTTGTTTCTCCTTCAGAACTGGTATTTCAAAGCTTCCAGAAATCAGGCTGTGTGTGCCGTGCTAAATGTTTTTTTTTTTCTTTGTGTTAGCAGTGAGTAAGTACATGAACTCAGCATTCAAATAATTCTTTGTATGTGAAAACTAGTACATAGTCACATTAGTGATATTTGTGCTAGTGCCATGGTCCTCAACCTTCCTATGCTGTGACCCTTTTATACAGTTCCTCATGTTGTGGTGACCCCAACCATAAAATTATGTCATTGCTACTTCTACTTCATGCCTGTAATTTTGCTACTGTTATGAATTTTAATGTAAATATCTGATATACTGGATATCTGGTATGCAGCCCCTGTGAAAGGATGTCTGACCCCAATGGGTCACAACCTACTGGTTAAGAACCCCAGGCGAGAACTGAATGAGCTTTGAATCAGTGCTTGCTCAGTGTTGGCAAAAGATCTGTCTGCTGCTTGTACATGATGGATACTCATCTCTCTTTCAGGGCTACAACCAGTTCTGTGTGCTGGAGGAGGCATCCAGAGCAAGTGAAGTCCTTGAGAATCTGACTCAAGGAAAGATGTGCCTAGTCCCTAGCAAAACAAGAAAATTGTCCTTTAAATTTGTTGCAAAAACTGAAGACGTAGGAAAGAAAATTGAGGTAAATTGTGAAATTTGCTTAAAAATAATTTGAATGGCAAAAGTAGTAAGTATGTTTATGTTAAAATGTAAATAATGCATTCATAGTCGTTTGGTAGATTTCCTTCCATATGCTCTTTGTGGATACATTTGTACCGTGAAATGATTTAAAGACTGGGCCTGTGGATGTAGTTCAGTGGTACAATGAATGCCTCCTGGCGTGCACAAGGCCCTGGATTCAATCCCCAGCATGAAGGAGGACAGTGGAATTTACTGGACATCATGCTCTGTTCCTGGCTTTTTTTCACCAGTAGTATTACAAGTAGACATTATTTGCTCTGAGTTCATAAGACTAATCTCATTTTTTTAATGAATAAATTATCAGTTAAGGAGTTTTCAATGATTTATATTACATAATACATCAAATATATATAATAGGACCTAATTTCGACTTTACTTCTTTAGTGTTCAAACATTGCTGTTTGCATATATTTAAAGAAAATGAAGATACATTAATATTTTAGCATGTTGATATAGTATAAGATTTGAGAAGCTCTTCAGAACTGTATGGTGATGCATCCTTTAGATATGCCAACTGCATATCTTCAGTTCTAGCCTAGCTTGTGAGGTCCAGGGCATTCTAACCTGTGTGTCTCAGTCAGTCATCTGTAAGATCTGGGGTTTGGGGGGTTGTCAGTCCATTGGATGCTGACAGTGTTTATAGCATAGTAAGCACTCACTGAATGCTTGGTGTCCCTGACTTAAAGAGAGTGGTTAGCTGGGTCAAACCTTGGGACCACTGTTAAAATGTATGCACATAAGGTTATACTACTTACATTTGGATAGCAACCTCTCTTAAGTAAACAAATTTCTTATTGACTAATATCCAACACTTAGTTTCTTCCCTTTAAAAGTCCTTGATGACTTGACAAAATCTTCTTACATGTTTTACTGCCGTAGTTGGCAGCATGAACCTGGGAGAGATGGAGTCAAGTTTCAAGCAATGGCCAACTTTATTCAGAGGAGTGGACAGTCTGTATCTTGATGTTAAGAAGGGTCACCTGATTAAAGATGTCATGAATTCAAGCTGTGTATAATCACAAGGACAGTGCATGCGGCTTTCCATAGAGGCACAAACAATAACAATAGCCAGTTGTGATGACTGATCTCCAGTAAACTGATCAGTCCACTACACCTAGGAGAGGCACAAAAGCATAATCCAAGAACAGCTAGCTCTACGTTTTTGAAGAAACTGAGGTCATGAAACTTGTTTTCTTCCCAAGTGCTCAGAATTCCCCTTCCACAATTTCATTCTTGGGCTGTGTCTTAACACCTAGAGCTGTATTTTATTTTTTACTCGGTATCTGAGGAAACCTATCATTTAGTTAATAATTCTATGTTGGATCCTTTCATAAATGGGCTTATCTGAAAGTAATATTTGATTAATAAACCATTTCATTACTAACACTATAAGTACTTATAGCAGAAACATTTGTGGGATTAGACACTAGTTTGTAAGTTTATCAGTGGTACCTTCCTTATTTCCTTCAATGTCCACCAATAAGTATTTGTTCTGTCAAGAGCTGTGCTGGAGCCAGCATCATACGTATACATGCAGCCTCTTGGAAGTTGAGGGTATGGTCAGTGCCTGGCCAGGGTGATCGCCTAACAGCAGGCATTCTGCCCCTAGGTGAATGTTAGGTGTGATCGTCCTCACTGTGGATAGGTTGACAGGGGACAACGAAAAGCAGGTGTGTGATGGCGTTTCTGGTATGCCTTCTTTTTTCAGATCACCTCTGTGGATCTCTTTCTGGGCAGCGAGTCAGGCAGGTGTGTGGTGTTGAGCTGGCAGGGAGGAGGAGGGGATGCTGCTTCCTCCCAGGAAGCCCTGCAGGCTGCAAGGTCTTTCAAAAGGCGGCCAAAGCTTCCTGACGATGAGGTTCACTGGGACAGCATCATAATCCAGGCAAGCACAATGTACGTGTACTTTGAAAACATTAAGATTGTCTTACTTCCTTTGGAGGAATACCTTACTTACTTTGTTTCTTTACGCTGCTTATTGAGCTATTTCTTTTCAAAGGATCATTTCCAGAGTCCCAAACATTTCTGTACATCTGCGACATGAGCCTCCTGCTCTCATGAATGAGATGTATTGTTTAGTTGTAACTGTTCAATCCCATGAAAAATCTCACATCAGGGATGTGAAGCTCACTGCTGGCCTAAAGCCAGGTAAGCATTCATTTTGTGAGTTTATAACATTGTAAGTTGGATCAGTGTCCATGTATTATGTTGGTTGAAAAGGCACTGTGGTTTTTTTGTACTGTTGAAATTTGCCATTTAATATTAGAATACACTAGTAAATGTGGTTATATTAAACATGGTTTTAATGTAGATTTCTCACTTCTTTGATAATTACTGTTTATTTAATATTTATATTACACTATGAAAGTTGTATTACACAAAAAGCAGGTTTGAGTGATTTTCTTTAAAAAACTTTTCGGTTGTATAAACTTTTCCTCATTTGGGTATAGCATGCATGTGGAGGTCAGAGGACAGCTGTGGGGGTTGATTATGTCCCTCTGTCCTGTGTGTCAGGTCGTCAGGCTAGGCAGCATGTACTTTTTTTTACCTGTTGACCCATTGAGCGGTTTTCTCATACAAGTTAAAAATGAGTGATAAAGCATTGGCGGTAGCTCACAACATCAACAGCACATCTGGCCTGCTCACACACACTGTGGTGGTGGTTCAAGAGCTTCTGGAAAGGAAACAAGACACTTGAGGGGCTCAGTGAGCAGCCCTCAGGCGCTGACCGTTGGAGAGCACTCTTCAAAGCTGATATTTGCAGGCCAGAGAATTCATGGACTGTGCCGTGGTAATCAGTGTTTAAGACAAGTGAGAAAGGCGCAGAAGTGCCCGCAACAGATGCCTCCGTGAGCTGACTGAAAAGAAAAAAGTTCATCATTTTGAACTGTCGCTCTCATATGAGGAACAACAGGAAACTTTTTCTGATCAGATGGCGAAGCAAGAAAGATCGAACAGACGGATGGATGAATGGATGAATGAATGAATGAATGAATGAATGAATGAATGAATGAATGAATGGACTGTATAAACCAGCTGGTAACGACCAGCTCCGTGGTGGAGAATCAGCTCCCAAGCACTTTGTGGAGACAGACTTGCAACAACACAGCTCATGGCCATTGCTGCCCTGCTGCTCCTTTGATCCAGTGTAGCTTTCTGCATTAACCACTGTCCACAGCGTTCTGCAGGGACGCGCTTCCACAACCAGCAGGGTGCGATGCCTGCCAGGAGTGTGCTCAGTCCCTGAGCACAGATATTTATTTACACTGTAAGAGTAAAACTTCTTTCTCACTGGCAAAAATATATTGATTATAACAGTTCCAACTTTGATCCATAAAGATGTGTTTGAGCCCACTTACAGTGAATTAAAATGCACAGTCTGAAACCACAATTCCCTTCACACAAACATAGGAACAAGGTAAACACCATTGCGTCAATGGTAGGATATTTATTTAAAAGACGGTATGATAGAGTGTTCTTCTTATAGTGTCGATTATTATAATGTCCTGAAACATCACTCTATCAACCTTCACAGGGCAGGATGCCAACCTAACTCAGAAAACTCACGTGACACTTCACGGAGCAGAGCTGTGTGATGAGTCCTACCCAGCCCTACTCACTGACATTCCTGTGGGAGACTTACACCCAGGAGAGCAGGTGAGCATGGCCAGCAGGGACTGGAGAGGGCAGGAGGTGGGCTGTAGTTCTACAGTGGCATAGCCACACACTGGAAACGCGATTGACCTACCGAGCATCCCCTAGCATTATACGTCATTAGATTTGTCCATGCAGGGGGTTTAGAACAGGTGACCCTCCTTGGACTGCTTGTTGCTGCTGGTGAAACTTCTGTTTCCAAGTCACATAAGAAGTTGGTGAGGGGTTGAAGGAGAGCGTGAGAAGGTGGAGGATTATGTCATGGAGGTTGGCTCAGGGTTCTGGGTGTCTGGTCCTTGGTCACATGGGTTACACTGTAACAGCCTGCATAAAGTATCTAACAGATATCTCTAAATGGGAACATCATTTTAGAATATCTGGAGGAAGTCTCTGTAACATTAAATTTACAATACTTACTGTGTTGCAGCTAGAGAAAACAGTATATGTTCGCTGTGGAACAGTGGGTTCCAGAATGTTCCTTGTGTATGTTTCTTACCTCATCAATACAACTGTTGAAGGAAAAGAAATTATTTGCAAGTGTCACAAGGTATTTTTTTTCATGACTACTTCTACTTTATGTTACTTTAATATCTTTTTGGTCTTAGCAGTAATATATTATCTTATAGGTTGGTCTCTCAGCCTAACAGAAGCAAAAGCCCAGGAATTGAGGATAATAGTGTGGTTTTTGTAAAAGTTGTCCATTTATAAGTTATTGGGAGAGAAAAGGTTGTTGAAAGGGTCACTTAGCAGACGGGCTGCTAAACCCCACACATTATGTGAACTGTTTTTGTTTTTTTTGAGGCAGGATCATACTACATAGCCCTGGTTGTTCTAGAACTCACTCTGTAGACCAGACTGGCTCAATCTCACAGAGATCTGCCTGCCTGCCTCTCCTTCCAGAATGCTGGTTAAAAAGGCCTGTGCCACTACGCCTGGCTTCCTCTACTTTATTTAATCTTCACCACCTTGGAGTGCTATGAAACTGAGACTTAGAATCTAGGCTTATGTGTGTGACTTTCCTAAATCACATATATGGCCATGGCCAAACAGATGTCATCTGTCTGACATTACAGCCTGACATCTGTTTACATTTGTTTATTTTGCCGTGTGTGTGTGTGTGTGTGTGTGTGTGTGTGTGTACATACATATGTGCATGCCACAGTGCATATGTGAACATTGGAGAACAGTTGTGGGAATTGGTTCTCTCTTTGTACTGTGTGGGTTCCAGAAACTGAACCCAGATCATCAGACCTAAAAGTAAGCTCTTTTATCCTTTGATCCCTCTCACTGGCTCAAGATAATCTTCTAAAAAGACTTCTCATCAATGTGTTGGGTTATTTGTTTTAAGAAGAAGGGTTACATCATAGCTTCTCAAACAGTCATTTAGAGGGGAGGTGCAGCATGTTGGTTAGGGTAGAGCCCCATGGTCAGATTTGGTAAAGTTTTCACCTTGTGACTTAAATTCTAGACCTCCATCTTAAACAGTCAGTTATAATAGATTGGATGCTGTGAACATTATACTGTGTGCGCATGGCAAATGCAGTAGTGTCTGTTATATTACTGTGTGATTATTTCAGTCCCTGAATCACATGAGAGGATGGTCCAGATTCTGGGCGTGGCCTCATTCAAGACATAAGGCCAATCACTTCGTCATCTCACCATCCAGCTCCTGCTCTGTAGAGTGACCAGTGTCCTGCCTGCTCCACCAAATCTGGAGATAACTAGCACAGAAGGAAGCACTTCCCTGTGCCACTGCTAACCCGTCAGATATCTCACTAGGAAGAGCAGATCGTTATGAAGATTTCTACCAATGTTATCTAGGAAGAGACCTTTGCTTCCTAGTGTGTAACTTGGGGTTGTTTATCCATCAATTCTAAATTACGCCTTCTATGCTTTTTAACTTTAAAACTTCCTGTTAAAAGATGAGAAAAGCCATTGTGTGTGCACTGTATGCTCTCTTACAGGATGAAACTGTAACAATAGAAACTGTCTTCCCGTTTGATGTCGCAGTCAGATTTGTTTCCACAAAGGTGTGTTCTGTGATGGGTGCTGGGAATCAGGTCAGAGTAATTCAAAGAAAAAAAATAGTGTGATTGCTGACCAGTCTTTTCTGTTCCTTGGTGGCAGTTTGAGCACCTGGAAAGAGTCTATGCAGACATCCCCTTTCTCTTGATGGCGGATGTTCTGAGTGCCTCCCCGTGGGCCCTCACGATTGTGTCCAGTGAGCTGCAGCTTGCTCCCTCTATGACAGCAATGGATCATCTGGAGTCCCAGATAGACAGAGGTGAAGCCTTCCATCACTCTCACATACGGGCCAGATGGGCGTGCCTGTCGGTTAGCGGTGTAATAGAGTTTTGCAAAAGAAGGGAACTTGAGACTTACACATTTAGAGTTAAGATATGATTAGCATGTATAGTATGCATGAATGTATTACATTTTAAAAGGTCAGATTTGGGGTTTGTTTGGTTCTGTTTTGAGAGAGGGTGTCGTGTAGCCAAAAGCTAGTCTTGCACTTGAGCTCCTGACCCTCCTGCCTTTACTTCTTGAGTGCGGTAATTACAGACATGGGTTGCCATACCCAGCATGAAAGATTAGAGGTTTTTTTTTTTTTTTTTTTTTTTACACTAAGGAAGTAACATTTTGAGAAATATACTTGAAAGCAAACTAGGATTTTCATTTTTGAAATGTTAAGTTTTTTCTTTTTTTAATTTGAAATTAGTGTTTACTGTTGTTAGAATTAGAACTAGGACAAGGTGTTTCTTAGATAGACAGCAGATTTGCTAACTCAGCAGCTAAAGCAGCCCGGAGAGCAGGCTCAAACCTACACATCTTTCCTGTTCAGTGTACGTTCATAAACTGTTGCACATTATAAAGTGTGTGTTATAAGGTATATAATTGTGAATGTTGAACGGAGCAGAAGTCTACTCAAGCAGACGCTCAGGTTAAGGGTTGTGAGAAAAGCAGACCAGCAGCTGCTGGGTGCCTCAGTGCCGGCCTTGGCCATTGCTTGCACTGTTTAGTCAGAGTTGATTTGCTTGTGTGATGTTGGCCATTTCTAAGATCCTGGCTTGGCTTCCCTCTGTCTTT
This sequence comes from Grammomys surdaster, assembly GCF_004785775.1. NCBI lineage: Eukaryota > Metazoa > Chordata > Mammalia > Rodentia > Muridae > Grammomys > Grammomys surdaster. The sequence goes on from NW_021620984.1 coordinate 7,035,625, forward strand.
AAGTCTTCAGCTGCCACAGAACTTTAGGCTGCTCGTGTTACTGGTCCTGCTAGAAGGATCAGTGTACAGGCAAAGGGAGAAACCGAGTCCAGCGTCTCATGCCCGTTCTCACCGCCATCCTGGCCCCCTCTCTCCGGGCTTGAAGACATAGCTTTCTAGCTGGATTGTTTCCCTTTTCCCTGGTGCATGCTGCTGGAATCCGATTCCTCTGAGTAGGATTTCCTGGCGTTCCACCTCCAGCAGTGCAGCACCCTGGATTTTGGCGTCAGGCTCTGTGAAGCTTGCAGACACGCCTCACAGCGGTCTCTCCTCCTCTGCTTTCCTCCCATTGAGCTGAGGCTGACTTGGTTTTAGCAGGCATTGCTCTGTGGGAATTTGAACAGTTATCTATCACTTTGTCCAAAACCCTCTCATATCTCTCCCACCTGTTTGACCTCTGCTCCTTGTGACTCACAAGCTCGGACTCTGATCCTCCTCTGCAGGACTTCCCACTTGTCTTCACAGCCATGACACTCTGTACATACCTCTGTTGTGACAGCCCATTATCTGTCTCCACAAATGACGCTGCGGTAGACTCTGCTCCTTTAGACTCAGAGCCTGTCTTTTTCATCTTTATATTGGTGACATCATTTAATGACCGTATATTACATTGAGGACTACTTTCCGGTTTGAAGCCCTGATATTTCAGTGTCTCGTTGCTGGTGTAACAGTGAGCATGAAGTTCGCCTCATCTTAAAGTTCCAGAGGTTGGAGATCCTAGAAGTAACGTGTCTCAGATTCTAGGGACGCTCAGGCTCCTGACCTCTCCCAACGCCGAGGGCCACTTGCGTTTTGCCTCATGGCTCCTCTCTTACTCACAGTCCACAGTGTCACACTTCCATGTCACAAATTCGTCACACTGATTTGTTAGCAGACATCATCAGCATTCTGCCTAACTTAGACTTTAGGGAGAGCCTTGGTATGACCAGCCCAGGATTTTATAAAAGCATCTCCAAAGGCTTGAACTGATGCATTCCTAAAAAAGCATTAGACTGCAATATTGTCTGTTACTTTTTACGTTTATTTGAGACAACTTAAGAACTGACCAGCCCTTTTCTTTCTCACTGGGGTCTACTTGTCCACAGCCAGATAGCCGTTCACCTAGTATAGTCGTCTTTATTGGGCAGCTATAAAAATACTAACCTAGTGTTTAGGAATGTTGTTATTCCATAGTTGCTCACAGATTTGCTGTAATTGTGTTAGCTAGAAGCTGTCATCCACTTGCATTGAAAGCCTGACATTGTGGCTGTGGAGTGTTGAAAGGAGAGCTCTGGGTTAGATAGATACAGAAACAGCAAGAGGAACTCTCCAGTGAGGTGAGTGCAGCAGGGTAGCATGGAGCGAGGGGTGTCAGTTTCTGTTAGAGTGAGTTCCATAGTGAATCAAAAAGAGGAATGATGACAGAAGTGCTGGAGGGACGGAGTTTTCTTTTTCTTACCCCCAAAATATCTCCCTCCCTCCCTCCCTCCCTCCCTCCCTCCCTCCTCCCTCTCTTCTTCCCTCCCTCCCTCCCTCCCCCTCTCTCTTTCCCTCCCTCCATTCCTTCCTTTCTTTCTTCTTTCCTTCCTTTCTTTCTTTTTCTTTCTTGCTTTCTTGCCATGAAATAATTTGGAAAAAGGAAACCAGTTACCTTATGGTATCATGTTTCTTCAGGCTGTCTGTATTCCTGGCTTTTCAGTAGGACTTGGTTGCAGATCTATAGATGTCTTGTTGGTGGTGGGGTGTGCACATATGTATATGTGTGAGTACACGCATCCATGTGCACATGCAAGCCAGAAGAGGGTGTCAGCTGTCCTGCTACATTTCCACCCACTGGTTTTTACTATTATAAATATTGATAGAGTAGCCCAATAGTAGACTTACATGATGTAGAAAAAGTAATTAGCATTTCTGAGCGTTGGTTTCTAAGTTTCTAAAAGCAGTTAATTTGTAAAGTATTGCTTTGTCTACTTGAGGCAAAACTCTCGTAGATTAAATTATGCATAGGCTATAAGGAGTCTTTCTTGCAGTTGTCTTACAGACAGGAGAGAGCGCTAGCGAGTGCTTCTGTCTTCGCTGCCCAGCTTCTGGAAACATTGAAGGTGGAGTGGCAACAGGACATTACATTATCTCCTGGAAGAGGTACAAGTCACACTGGCCCTCAGTGTCTTCTCTAATATCTTTACTGTTTGTCATTACCATTTAACATACTGAAGTGCCGGGTGAAGTTACAGCCGTATGCACGTGCTTTGGCTCCAGGGTCTGAGAAGGCAGAACTGTAAGCCACAGGCTAACACTTCTCAAATCTGGTGGTCTCAGGACACCTTTATACCTGAAAAATCCCTGGGAACACTGAAGTTTCTATGTTATACGAGTTAAGCATCAACCGAAAGGCACTTATTTGTCTGCCGTGCTACTGTAATTCTGTAAGGTTCTGGTGACAGTCACAGCAGCTCCTGCCTTAGCTCCCAGGAGCCCTGGGTTCTAGCATCTGCTCGTTGAACATTCAGAACAACAGTGGGATTCAGAAAGCTCCTTCTGGACAAAGTGCTGTTGGTGGAAAGTGGATAACTTATTTTTCTTTTGAAGCTAGTTGGTACGACAGGTTCCTGTGTTTGGTTAAATCGCTTTTTAAGTGTGAGTTTCAAAGCTGCACTTTTTGCCGTAGGGCCTCAGGCATGGGAAATCTCCCCGCAGTCAGGACTGTCATCACACTGCCTCACGTGATTGTTGAAAACATCCCTCTCCACGTGAACGCAGGTAGGATTCACATGTTACTGATACTGGGCTTTGAAGAATTTACTTTTGTAACAGTGTATTATGCAAAATGGCTAACATCTATAAACTTTAAATGGCCCAACTCTAACTGTTATCAGCCAAACCGCACATGCCATTTCATCTGTGAATATTTTAGTATGATTGGAAGCACTGTTTTTTGTGAACCTAATTGTTTCATTATTGTGACTTAAAATTATCAGTGGATTCTTTGAGTAGGAGGGTGGTTGAGGCCGGATCTCACTATTTAGTCCTGGATAGCCTTGAACTTGCTAAGTAGACCAGACTGGCCTCAAGCTCATACAGAGCCTCCTGCCTCTGCCTCATGAGTGCTGAGATAAAAGGTGTGTGCTACTGTGCCCAGGCTAGCAATAGATTCTTAAACCATCAGCAGATTCCAATGCTGAAGCTTTGGTTGGCTGGGTGTTTCTCTGCTTATCTTAAGGTGCTTCCATTGCAGTGGTGGGTACGTCTCATAGCCGGCTAAGTCTCTAGGTGGGCTGCTGTCCTGCCCCTCGTCCTCACTCCCTCATTGTTACCCCGGGCACTGGTCTCGGTGCTCCTGTCTGCACATCCACCTCCTCTCCTGCTTCCACCTCCCCTCCCCTCTTCCTGTTTATTTGTTGAGGAAACCAACTCATTTGGTAGAATTTCTAACAGCCTGATTTTATGATGTCATGTTTAACTGTTTTCATATCCCTGTAAATTGACAGTCATCAGACTTGATCAGATTCAGGTTTAAATTTTTGTTAGGAATTATTCAGTCCCCTTTAGTGGGCACATAACTGTGCCACCCTCCTGTTTTTATATAGGATCACATACAGTCCAGGCTAATCTCAAATTAGGAAGCACATAGTATCATAATTTCAACCTACCACTGTACCCCCCTTCTCCCTCCCTTGGGCGCCGCCCCGGGGGGGGGGAAGGTAGGGTGACATGTAGTTCAGGCTAGCCTCAAACTCACTGTATAGCCAAGGCTGGCCTTAAACTGCCACTGCTCGTTCTGCCGTTCTGCCTCTCCCTTCTAAGTGCATGGCTTACAGGTGTGCCCCACCACATGCCAGGCTCATTTCTCCTCTCTTACTGAATAATTCTATTAAGAGAAACATTTCATTATCAGCCCCCAGCATGTCTGTATGATTTTAAAAATAGCATACAGTGCCTGCCTCCTACCATGCCACCTCCTGCAGTGCTTGCTTGAGCAGAGCTGCATGTGACAGAACAGCACCGACCACATTAGAGTGGCCTCTGCAAGGATGGTCACAAACTCACAGAACATTCCACTTTTATATGTCAGAAAAAATAAGTCTGCAGAACTCCACTGAAAAGTCTGAGCAAGTGGATGAGTGGAAATTTTATGTAGTTTCAGTAAAATACAGTGTTTGCTTATTCTAGTTTAGGAACTGTGGTTGGTATTTTGGGAGATGGTTTGCAGATTTGTAAGTCATTTGTAGCAGTTTGTGGCAGCTGACTCTTGATTCTGTGCTGTGCAGTCACTTTCAGACATACTTCCTTCTCAGCCTGTCCTGTCAGCATCCTTTCCCAATGAAAGGATCTCATATGCAAAGCCGTAGCTTGTGTACCACTGTGTCTGTCTAATACAAAGTCTGGGTGATGAGCTGGCTTTCACTTCACCAAGGGACCCATGCTCTTCCTCTGTAGACCTGCCCTCGTTTGGACGTGTCAGAGAGTCATTACCTGTCAGGTACCACTTACAGAATAAGACTGACTTGGTTCAAGATGTGGAAATTTCTGTGGAGCCCAGTGATGCCTTCATGTTCTCAGGCCTCAAACAGGTACAGGTCATCCTTCTGGTGTGTCATGTGTGACCACAGGAGTAGGACCAAGAAGTGGACAGCTGGGGTTTGTGTTTTGATAGTGGTAAAATTTTAAGCCTTTTAAAAGATTAAGTTTAACTTCCTGCAGAGATGTGTTACTGTTTCCTGTCTTTGAGATCAGACAGATGGGTTCTTACTCCTTATACAGCATGGTTCACTGCTGACTATATTATAATGACACCTTAGAATTCCTGAGAACCATAACCTCTTCTTTATTTGCCTTGTGTCTTGGCCTGTGGCCTGGAGCACAGCCATACTGAGGTTAGAGCTTACAGACTTGTACAGGGTTTGATCTTGCATAGAAGTTACTTTTCTCTGCTATGTTCAGGAACTTTTGGGGGGGGGGAGGGGCTATTCAACATTTTTTCCTTATTCAGTCAAATCAGATGGAAAAGTTTATCTATTTTTAAAATGAAAAACTCAGTCAAAAAACATGTTCCCAAGGAGAGTCAGGATGCTAACAGACACCTCACATTTGTCAGGAAGTGCCTTTTATGAATAAGGGACAGTTTTAATTATAGGAGCAAATGTGTCTTAACACAAGTGTCTACCCTGGACAAACCAACCAGTTTGCTTCGCGTATTCAGAATGCTGGGTTTGTTGTTAGATGCACAGTAGAATTGAACAAGCATTGTGCAGTGTTGCTGTGTACCATTATACATTGATACATACCCTAGCTTTAGTACAACACAAGCCTGTGCTGTTGTCCCCGGCACAGTATGTGCACATACATACATGTTTCTCATTTATAAACTAAGAAGTTGTTTCCGGGTATTGTCTTGCCAAAATTTTAAAATGCATATTTTTCTGAAGTTTAATTTTTTTGTTATGTATTTACTGTGTGTTGAGAGTGTCCTGTACATTTGCATCAGGGCAGCTACGGAGGTCTCCTTACCTCATGTGGGACCTGGAGACTGAACTCAGGTTGTGGGCTGGGCAGCATGCGGAGCCCTCAAGTATTAGTAAAGATTTCCAACACGCCTTTCCCCCTGAAGCTGTTTACCTTAATTTATAGTATTAAATCCCTAAGAGAAATAATCAAAATCTTATGGTTTTTATTTTGATGAAAAATGCCTATACAGAGATACAGGAAGTCTTTTGGTAAATTATTATGTAATATCCTTTGAAGATTGTAATATACCTGGTATAGACAAAGTGGTAACCTGACAGAGTTCTTAAGAAGGTACGTGCCGCCCTTCAGGCTTGACAGAAACTGAGTGATGGTGGCTGTGTCATGCAGTGAGTGTCCTATGTTTTAGGCGGCGTGCTAGTAGAGAGCACGCGTCCTTCCCCAGAAGGACTTGTCCTTCGTAATGATCGAGGGTAACGGCGGTGTAAGGGATGTGTGTTCATGCAGGAGTCTGTGCGTGCCTGTCACTGTTTCCCTCTGGATTTTTATCACTAGATCCGATTGCGTATTCTACCTGGCACCAAGCAGGAAATGCTGTATAATTTCTACCCTCTGATGGCTGGGTACCAGCAGCTACCATCGCTCAACATCAACCTGCTTCGGTTTCCCAACTTCACCAACCAGCTGCTCCGACGGTTTATACCGACCAGCATTTTTGTGAAGGTAAGGCTTCGGCTTTCCCTGGCTGTTAGACTCACTATCTTAAAAGCAGACAGAAGCTTCGCTGAGTGAAAGTGGAGGCTGGCAGTGATAGCATTTGCTTTTGTTGTATGCATTTGATAATTCTGTTGATTTCCGTGGTACTATTTTATAGAATCTAACTTCCAAGATTGTCATTTTCGTAGATCAGTGATTCACAAGCTGTGGGTTGTGACCATCAGAAAACACGTTTCTGATGGTCTTAGGAACCCCCACCCATACATTCATTTTTGTTGCTGCTTCATAACTGCCATTTTGCTACTGAGGCATATCTCAGTTTTTAAAACCATTGGCAATACATGTTTTTCCATGGTCTCGACCCACAAGATGTCTTAGGTAATTAGTGACTTGTCTTTGCGGTGTCCTTGAACTTGGTTTCCCTTAGACATAATAAAGTGTGTTTTCAGTTGTAGTTCATAACTGTTTTTTATCAGATGGATTAACTTTCTAAGTAGCCTTAAACTTTACTAGTTCTTACCTCTTTAATTCTGGATTTAGATTCCTTCTGAAAAATGGCCAGAAATTATCTGCTTTGATTGCTGTGTATGTGTGTGTGTGTGTGTGTGTGTGTGTGTGTGTGTGTGTAGGAGCAAAATACTGGACTAGTATTTAATTTAGCTCAGCACTCACTTCTGACACAGCATCTAAGGAAGAAGTACATCACAGACACCCCCATCTGGGCTCCTTCCAGAGGGTGTGGTTTTCCTCTGTAGCCCCTTTGTGTGAAAGGGTAAGAAGTCCATGCCTCCTGTTGGGAGGACTGCTGCTCTTACACACCTTCCCGTGTCTGCCTTAAGGGTTAGGGATCCTTTCTTTGTCAGAAATTGGTAGTGGCGATTATGTCTATACTGATGTCTCCACACTCCCCGCTAGTTATAGACTTTATACACAGCATTGCTTCCCTTAGTGGGTGGTTTACTAACTCTCAAGCTCCTATCCCTTACTGTGCTTCACAGATTATAAACGGACACCACAGACTTATGTAAGGATGTAAGCAGCTTTGTATTCCTGAGAGCCAGGGTTTGATCCCGAGCACCAAAAGTAACAGGAGCTCTCTCTCTATTAGATTTGTAAACATTCTTACCTGGTCTCATTTTAAAGGCGCCCACCTCACCGGTTCTTGTCTGATGTTGCTGCAGACATTGGTGACTATTCCGAGGAGAGAGGCGTGTGCTCATCAGTTCGTCCCCTTCACTCCTTTATCTTCCAAACCTAATCCTCACAAGGCCACCTCCCTCTTTGATTGCTTTCATGCTAGACCTCTTTTGGTAGTGGTTGTTTAAATTCATGAGGAAAGGTTCCAGGTAATAAGCATAAGTTTAAATGCAATTAGCACATCGTTTTCCAACTGCCACGCCACCTTGTTACCTTCGCTGCAGTCAAGAGTGAGCCCCAGCTTCCTTGGGCACTCCGTCATCTGTTGGAGAACCTACAGTTCCACAGAGTATACGTCTTGAAATACATGCATGCCATCTGAGACAAGGTCTTTATGTACAGCCAAGCCAGCTTCGAACTCTCCACCCTTCTGCTTCAGCTTATAAGAGATGGTATTATAGGCATATCACCATGCCCTTCTCCTAACTTCTGTCAGTTAAAGTGGTTTGCGGGCTACCCTTTCCCACATACTGAATGATCACTTCCTAAGGTTTTAACTCTACTGTGCCTTTATGTAAGTCTAGGCCGGTCAGCGTAGCAGGTAACCACTTGCCACTTGAGAGTAAATGAAATTAAACTTAGAAGCCTTAGTGTCTGAATTAGCCATGTGCTCAGAAGCTAAATAGGATTAGTCACTTGAGAGTAAATGAAATTAAACTTAGAAGTCTTAGTGTCTGAATTAGCCACACGTCATGTGCTCAGAAGCTAAATAGGACCCGTCAGCTGTTGAGCAGAGCTATTCTAAAGCAGAGGTGGCCACTACTGTACTTCCATTGAGGTAATTGTGCAGTGTGCATATGTGGGTAAGTAAGTGGGCTGCCTCTGTGTTCTTAAGAAAGCTACCTTCATCAATACCAAGCAAATAAGAATAAAGTCAGGGGTAGGAGCCTAGTCTTCACTGTTCAGTTCCCACTGTAAATGTGAATATTATATGCTCCCCAGTCTAAAGGCCATGGCACCTGGAAGGGTGGGGCTAAGAATGAGGCCGACTGAAGTCTCATGCAGTAGGTGACTTTATTCAGAGCATCTGACAGTTTATACTCTGATAGTTTAAGAAGAATCACCTCAGGCTGGAGAGATGGCTCAGAACTTAAGAGCACTAGCTGCTCTTCCAGAGGTCTTGAGTTCAGTTCCCAGCAACCACACGGTGGCTCACAACCATCTGTAATGGGATCTGGTGTCCTCTTCTGGTGTGCAGGAATACCTGTAGGCAGAATGCTGTGTACATAGTAAATAAATAATTAAAAAAAATAAAAGAGTCACCTCAAACATAGCAGCATATAAACAAATAATAGTTGGGATGACTAATCTGAGGTAAACTCACTCCTGTCCGCTACACCTGGGAGGGGCCCAAAAGCACATTCCAAGAACAATTCATGGTTTTGAAGAAATTGAAGTCACAAGACTATTGTCTAGTTTTCTTGAAGTTTCCTTGTAACTCTCGAAATTCCTCAGAATTCTCCTTACCTGACTCCATTCTCGGAGCATGTTTGACACCCACACATACTACACATGCCTTGCAAATGTATACCTGCACACTCATCCACACATATATACATGGAGTCCTCTGGAGACCTGTGCTACCTCAGGATAGCAAACAGCCTTTGATCGTGGCGTTATTCTGTTTCATATTCTGAGCACTTTCTCATGCTTCCTCCTACAGAAGCTGACTGTTGAGTATCTGTGATAAAATCACTTGCAAAAATTCCTTTATAGCCAGGCGTGGTTATGCACAACTTTAGTTCCAGCACCTGGGAGGCAGAGGTGGGTGGATTTTTGTGAGTTTGGGGCAAATTTAATCTATATAGAGAGTTCAGGGGCACCCGGAGTTACACAGAGAGAACCTGTCTTTAAAAAAACAAAACTTTTACCCATTAGGTGATTCTGTAACTAGAAATTTTACAGCTTAAATACTTACATTCATCGTCAACACTACAAAACAAAGCAGTTGTAATGCCGAGTGAGTCTGCCTGTATGTATACACGTGCATATGAACATCTGTGTGGAGGTCAAAGGTCAGCCTTATATTGTTTGTCAGGTGTTGTCCATCTTGCTTTTTGAGAGGATCTGTCACTGGCCTGGAACTTGTCAGTAAGCCGTGTTGACTGTCAGTGAGCCCCAGGATCTGCTTGTCTCTGCCTTCTTATCATTGCTGGGCACAAGCACGTGCTCCCGGGCCCTGCTTTTTCCCTTGACATCTGGGAGTCAAGCCCTGATCTGATCCTCAGCTCTGTGATGTCTTCATTTGTTCTTAGCACTGACTGTTGTGATGTGGTGTTCTACGTTTTATTGTCAGCATAGAAAAATGGTGAAGTATTTGCTTTTATCCTTGAGCTATACGGATGGATGGATGGATGGATGGATGGATGGATGGATGGATAGATGGAAGGATGGGTGGATGGATGGATGGATGGATGGATGATGGATGGATGGATGGATGGAAGGGTGGGTGGGTGGGTGGAAGGATGGATGGATGGATGGATGGGTGGGTGGGTGGATGGGTGGGTGGATGTATGGATGTATGGATGAATGGATACTTTGGAAGTTCATTCTAAAACACATTTTTCCCAAATTTGAGGTTAGAGGATCCTGAATGCCCAAAAGAGCTTTGTGTCAGCTCAGGTTTTGAGACACAGGGCAACCCTGAGCTTTCTTGGTTGGCGGGCATTGCAAGTAGCTCCCATTTTACACAGGTTACGAGGATCTGTGGGAACATCGGGAGCATAGGGCTAGGAGTGAGGTGTGGACTCAAGTGGATCTGCAGTAGACGTACATGGGCCACTGCTATTTCAGTTTTATAAAATAGTCACAGAAATTCCAAAATGCTTTCAATAATAGAGCCCTTCTGATGACTGTGTTGTAATCCATCTTGCTTTTCCTGTTGTAAAGCCACAGGGTCGACTCTTGGAAGATACCTCCATCGCTGCTGCATGATGTCCAGGACAAGCTCATGGTGTTATTACAGAGGAGGCAAAAGGGTACCAGGGAGGCTACCGTGACTGTAGTGTTGATCATGGTGAAAAGTTAATCTTGCCTATTTTTTAATGGATATAATACCAGCTATTCAGAGGAACTCATGGTTAAAATACTGAGGAAATCATCTCCAGTTTCACTAATAAAAGTTTGAAATGTGTCAGTGTGACGTGAAAGGGTGTCAGGTCATCGTTGCTGTTAGAAGTCCTTTCGTGGTTAGTGCAGTGTGTCTTCTGTACAGCATCAGTAGACACAGATACCCAACCAAGTGTGGATGTCAGAGGAGACGCCACTCACCTGGGTCTGCCTGCAAGTGACCCACCCCATTAGTCCCCTGCGTGTTTCTGCATACACAGCAAGCAGCACAGGTCTGTCTGACTGCGGGACAGACCTCCAGGGAAGGGGGCTCATTAGAGCAGTTGAAAGGTGTGTTTTATTTACCGTCAGAAAGTTTCAAACTACAATCCGTACATGCATTTGTGTGCTTCCTGAAAGAACCTGATTATAAGCGTCATTACTAAACTAAGTCTGGGAGAATGAAGCATTAAGAGTCTTCAGTCCCATTATAGAATTTCCTAAGTGCTATATAGAACAACCTTTACGTTCATGGAAATGGAAACAGATCATATGGGGAACATTTTCTTTGTAAAATATCTTAATTTAAAAGTACATAATTTCATGGATATTTGTATTATGCAGACTGTGGGCATATTGTAAAAAGGAAATAGTGATGTAAATAAAATATGTTCTCTTTCACATCTGCTTGTGATACCTTTGATTTTTTTTATGTGGTTAGATGTCTTTTCTGTGGTTGGATCTCAGTATATGAAACAGCCTTTACCAAGAACACTTTGCCAGGTGACTGGAGAGCACAGGAAGGTCTCTCTGTGTTCCAGGACCTGCTCAGGCAGTACAAGGTTGTATGGGGGCATGAGTTCTGTGTCATGGGTTTTGAGGGAGAGGCCATCAGAGTCTGGCTCTGGAGTGGCCTAGGATCTCCTCTGTGTGGCTGGCTGGCTGGCTAGTGACTGCCTCCCTCAGTGAATTGAGTTTTCCCAAAGAGAAGCTGACAGGACCTGTTCCTTTAGGCTGTGACGATATCAGTTAACAGCTGAGGACAGCTTGGCCCCGCCAGAGCCAAGGTCCACTCTTAGCTAGACTACCCTCCTGCTTCCCGTGGAGGATGGTTATGTGCACTTGTCATAGGCATTGTACATAAAGTGATATGGAAGTGAGAACACACATGTATATGAACGCACATACCTAATATAAACCATACACACGGTTCATGAGATACCTGCCCTCTTTGTTGGCCCCTGTTTTGTATGCTAGTGTTTTGTTTTGATTCTTCATTGTAACCTGCCAAGTTGATCCTGTGGCCTCTGGTAAGACATACCTGGAAATCTGAAAACTTCCACCCGAAGGTCTCTAAGGTCCCTGTGGACACTACGGTACTTGGACATAATGCACTAGCCATAAAGTCCCATGCATTGACACTGACAGTTTCAAGTATAAGATTTGTGCTCGTGCCAGACAATCACTGGCGTGCACTTCAGCGTAGCCTGAATGTTAGCGTGGCGTCATAACTGCATTAACTTTGTCTGCTTTACCAAATAAGTCTGTTTTTAAATTTTCCATATAGGCGGGGATAAAAATTTTATTACCTGTGGCCAAGAAATATCCCATATTGTAAATTCTGTGAATACATTCTCTTGGTCTGTTTTGAAACTGGATTTCTTTGTTGAAAAAATGTATAAGATTATGACTTATCTTGTGTTTAAAAAGTCAAATCTGGCTTAATGTTGTAAGGGCTGTCATTTCACCAGGGTCCTGTCTTTCTTTCTCTTCCTTCATCATGTCACCTGGGACCTCTGCCCCTTGTGAGAATGTCCGCCTTCTTGCCTTTGTACGGTATTACGTTCACTACCCGGCATTGCTGTGTACTGGCATGCACCGTGCGTGGTGGTTTTTAACCAGGACAGTATGTATTAGGAGATTTGTGTAAAAGCATGACTCTCAGACAGTGCTGTGAGCACCAGCCCAAGATCCAGATGTTACCATGTGGCTCCCTTAGAGCCACACACTCAACTCTGAATCCTCAGCTGTGATTATCTTCAGCATCCTGGGCTCCTTGTCCTCAAATTCTTAGAGCAGTTGGTTTTTCCACCTGTGGGTCACCACCCCTTCAAGGGTCGAATGACCCTTACACATGGGGTCTCCTAAGACCATTGGAAAACACAGATATTTACAATACGGTTCACGAACAGTAGCAAAATTACAGTTATCAAGTAGCAACAAAAATAATTTTATGGTTGGGGGTCACCACAACATGAGGGGACTGTATTAAGGGGCCAGCAGCATTAGGAAGGCTGAGAATCACTGAATTAAAGCATTTTTAAGGAGTGTGACTGCTGTGTTGAGGTTTTTTCAAATGCTGGTTATTTGAGGGGAAGATTGGTTTTGTTTTAGTTTAATTCTTCCTTCACAGCCCACATTATCATTACCCAGAATTCCTTCCTGTGAGGACTCCCCGTCCCCTGGCAGATGGAAGGTAACCCCTTTAAATGGACGAGTCCATCCAGTCTGTCTCGGGGTTTCTGTGGGACGAGGTAAGGTTTTAGTAGGCTTACATGTCCTAAACCCAGTCGGGAAGCCAAGGCAGGTGTTGGGATTCAGACCTAGAACAAACAGCTGAGGTACATATTTTACATACCAAAGCCTGGTATATACCTGGCCTCCAGCCTCCCCTCTCCCAGCAACCCTCAGGCCCTACCTGTTACAAGGCATTCCCTCCCCACAGCTCTTCCCTATAAAAAGCAAATGTCTTGGTCTCTCCCATCTGCATACATGCGCTCTCTCTCTCTCTCTCTCTCTCTCTCTCTCTCTCTCTCTCTCTCTCTTTTTCCCCTCTCTTACCCCTGCCTCTGGTCCCTCCCTATGGTGACTTCACTGATCCCCTCCTTGGGACCAGTGAACTGGCCGGAGAATGGTTTCCCAATAAATCTTTGTGTGTGTTAATTCTGCTTGAATTGGCTCATTTCACTGGTGGAAAATAACTTATCAGCAGAAACTCAAACAGGGCAGGAACCTGGAGGCAGGAGCTGATGCAGAGGCTATGGAGGAGTGGGGCCTACTGGCTTGCTCCTCCTGACTTGCTCAGCCTGCTTTCTGGTAGAACTCGGGATCGCCAGGCCAGGAGTGGACCCAATCACAGTGGGCTGGGCCTCTGCACATCACTAATTAAGAAACTGCTCTGTAGGCTTGCCTGTACCCTCTTATGGAGGCATTCTCTCACTTGAAGTTCTCTCCCCCCTAAGAGGACATAAAACTAGTCTGTGCCTGCTCCCAGTGATACCTCTCTATAGCTTCCTCTCTTGACCTCAAAACCCAGAAAAAGCACCAAGCAGTCCAATTCTTACTTTGAAAACTGCTTAGTGCTGGGTTATATTATTTAATTAAATTGTAATGACTGTAATTGTCAGCATTCCTCCTAGGCTCTGCCCAACAGTTACCTGGCAACAGCCGTGTAGGCCTGGCTTGCTATAGACGGGGCTGTTTGGCCCCTCCTCTATCTCTCTGCCCCCTTCCTATGACTCTCTGAGCCCCTTCCGCTCTCCCTGACCCTTTTACCCTTCTCTCCCCTTCTTAACCAGCCTCTTCCCTCTCCCTGTCCCTTTCCCCATCTCCTTCCCTCTCCCTGTCCCTGTTCCCATCCCCTTCCCTCTCCCCCTCCCCCTCCCCTTCCTCTCCCCTCCCTTCCCCCTCCCCTCCCCTCCCCCTCCCTCTCCCTCTCCCTCTGCCACTCCCCACTCCTCTGTGTATGTCCTCTGTCCCCTCTCTCTCTGCCTCTACTCCCTTCTCAACTCCCCTTCCCATGCCCCCAAATAAACTCTATTCTGTACTAGACCATTGTATGGCTGGTACCTCAGGGGGAAGGGATGCTTCAGCATGGGCCTGTCAAGGCACCCCTCCCACCTCACCATACCAAGCTCTATCAAACATATCCAGGCTTTTTATCAAACACATCAGTAATCTTCAAGAAACAGTTACTCCATGGGTGGAGACTGTCAAACAAATGCAAATGTAGGCTTTATACCTTGTCATCAGTTTATTCGTGTCCTGTGAGGCTGGGTCCTCTCCATCTTTTCCTACAGAAAACCACAGCCCTAGGCAGGAGGATCATAAGAAAAAAAAATTACACTGTATTGTCACAATATCCCGAAGTAGCATTTTACTTGTTTTCTGAAACACATTTTACCAGAAGGAAAGATCTACTCACAGGTACAAGTGTGTCTGCATTTCAGGGTCTGTGTACTGTGTAAACTACACCCTGAGCAATCCCTTGAGTTTTCTTGTCTCAATCGCTGAAAGAATTTGAAACTTACAGCAACCTTGAGGCTGGGGCCCTATGTTTAGAGCACACCCTTGCCCAGATGTTTCAGCATGCATGACAAACGAGAACTGACAAACAGCCTAGATAGGCTGGACAAGACTTCCCAAAGTTGGACTGTACAGACGGCTCAGTGGTTAAAAGCACTGGCTGCTCTTTCACTGGACCTGTGTTGGGTCCCAGCACCCACAGGGCAGCTCACAGCCATCTGTAATTTCTGTTTTAGAGGATATGATGTCCTCTTCTGGCTTCATACATAAATGCAGGAAGAACGGCCATTTACACAAAAATGAATAAAAACTCAGATAAAAATATTACTAAAGTTGTGTATCTTGCCCAAGTGATAATTGCTAACACTGGCTGAGCCCTAAAGTGTGCCAAGTAGGGTGTACTTCTCTCTCCTTCAGCCTTAGAAGAGCTGCAATACTCAGCATGATGGATTCTATACGCTTAGCCCAGGGAGTAGCACTGTTAGTACTTGTTGGAGTAGGTGTGGCCTTGGAGTAGGTGTGTCATTGTAGGATGGGACCCTCATCCTAACTGCCTGGAAGCCAGTCTTCCACTAGCAGCCTTCAGATGAAGATGTAGAACTCTCAGCTCCTCCTGCACCATGCCTGCCTGGATGCTGCCATGTTCCCACCTTGATGATAATGGACTGAACCTCTGAACCTGTAAGCCAGCCCCAATGAAATGTTGTCCTTATAAGAGTTGCCTTGGTCATGGTGTCTGTTCACAGCAGTAAACTCTAACTAAGACACTCAGTATGGTATATGGTTTTGTGAGATAGGGTCTCAGCTGTGGCTCTGGCTGTCTCGGAATTAACCTTAAAGTCGAGGCTGGAGGTGAACACACAGTGAATCTCTTGCTTCAGCCTCCTGCTCAATCCTAAATTGTTTTATGTTAACTATACATTTGATGACAAAGAGCTATGCATTCTATGAGTTGAGAACCGGCCTTAAGACTGTAAAGTAGTAAGGTAGTAAAACTCCTAATTGTGCTTTGAAGTGTTCTCTGTCGGCTTCTTCTGAGCCACTTTCTGTGCTGGTTCCTAAGCCATAGAGGAGGCTCCATTCTTGAAGACCAGTGGGCAGAAAGAAAGAACGTCAGTCCAGTGTGAGAACAGGGCTGGCAAGCCAATGGGATAGCTAGTGTTGCTTTAAAGTACTTCCAAAACCAAAACCAAAAATTAGGTGTGGTATCTCTCTTGCCAGCAACTTGGGAAGCAGAGACAGGAGGATCACTGCAAGTTTGAGGTCAGCCTGGTCTACACAGGCCTCTCCAGACAGGTGGGGCTACATATACAGTGAGATCTTGTCTAAAAAAACAAAACAGAAAAAGCAAACCCAAAAACCAACAAACCAAAACAAGATAAAAAAAACTAGTTAGAAGGAGATTGTAGCATATGGAAGATGTGGGCTGGACAGACGGCTCAGTGATTAAGAGAACCAACTGCTCTTCCAGAGGTCCTGGGTTCGATTCTCACCAACCACATGGTGGCTCACAACCATCTGTAATGGGATCTGATGCCCTCATATGGTTGTCTGAGGACAGCTACAGTGAACTTTGGGGCTGGAGCGAGCAGGAGCCCGGAATGAAGTTGGGGGGGGGGGACAGAGGGGGTTGGAGCGAGCAGGGGCTGAAACCAGCCACACACCAGTATACTATAGAATAGAGTTTATTCAGGGCATGGGGAGGGGAGTTAAGAGGGTAGTAGAGGCAGAGAGAGGCAGAGGGAGCGGGGAAGGGAAGGGGGAAGGGGCAAGGGGACAAGGGATCAAGACAGCAAGAGTATGAGAGAGTAAGAGAGAGAGGAGGAGGCAAGCAGCCCATTTTATAGTGGGCCGGCCTACCTGGCTGTTGCCAGGTAACTGTGGGGTGGAGTTTAGACAGAATGCTAATAGGGGAGTGAGTGAGTGGAGGCTGGAGCAAGAGGGAGAAGTGGGGGGTGGGGGGGAGGAATGCCTCTCCATCATCCTTAGACAGATGGTAACATGCAAGCTGAGGTTTGGAGCACAAATAACGATGTGTAAAGTAAACAGAGCAAGCAAGAACATTCCCGGTGATGAGAAGGAGTGCAGGTATCCACTCCTGGCAGCACCAAGGCCTGCAGGGGCGTCAAGTGCAGGCTGCTCCGCTGTTGATGAAAGCCGGGGTTTCCTCCCCCAAAGATTCCAGTTCCCTGATAAGCCAGATGGGCTGGGAAGCTGAAATTCACCTAAAACCCCAGAGCTCTGGCGGCCTTTGTGGGCCCCACCCCCACCTGCACCCACCCTTCCACCATGTCCCCCAACAATACAGCTGAAGGGCAAGGCTTTCCTTTTGGGTTTGAGTCATGATTTGTCTAGCTTGAAGAAAGAAATGAGTTTGTGTTTTGAAAAATATCCGATCTTGGTTGACCATTGAATGGACGAAAGGACTGAGTCCACGCACCATCCCTAACAGGAAAAAAAAAAAAAAAAAAAGCCAAGAAACCCACTGTTTAGGTGATGAATGGTTTAAGCTCAGGGTAGGAGAGGAGTCTTCGGAGCTGCTTGGGGGTTTTGTTTGTTTGTTTTCTGATGATTTTTTAAATCAGATAGCTGGTGGGGTGGGGTGTTTTTGAGACTAGGACTCAATTGTTAGCATTCTGTCTAAACTCCACCCCCACAGTTACCTGGCAACAGCCAGGTAGGCCTGCCCACTATAAAAGGGGCTGCTTGCCCCCTCCTCGCTCTCTTGTTCTCTTGCTCCTTTCTTGGGCACTTGCTCCCTTGCTCGTCCCCTCCCCATTCTGTTCCTCCCCCTCTCCACGTCCTCATGGCCGATCTCTTCTTCTCTACTATCTCTCTCTCTGCCTTTCTCTGCCTCTATTACCCCTTAACTCCCCTCCCCATGCCCTGAATAATCTCTATTCTATACTATACTGTCCTGTGGGCTGGTCCCTCAGGGGGAAGAGATGCCTCGGCATGGGCCCGCTGAGACATTCCCTTCCCCCATACCTCACCACACACCCATAGAACATATTCCTTCTCTCTTTATCTTTTTATAAAACACATCAACGCTGTAGTTTAGACTGGCCTGGAACTTCCAGGCCTTCCTCCACCTGCCTCGTGCTGGGATTCCAGGCGGGCCTGAGCCACAGGTGACAATGTGAGAGGCATTTAAGACCATTGGATGGCCAGACTACGTTCACGATATTTCTCCCCTTCAGATTGCCATCATTTTTATCTTATTTTTGATGTAATGTAAGTTCCTCTAAGTACACTTGCAGTCAGCCTCCACCATTAATGTGCTGGTTGCCACTTATCTCACCCATCTCCTTATTAAATCACTTCACTTATAAATATTTCAATGTAATCATGTATTATTATATCTAATAAATCAGTAATTCCTTGAAGTTGTCTAATACATGCAGGTTTTTTTCCTGATTGACGAAACGGTGTTTTTACAGCTAACTTAGGTAAATCGAGATCACATTGAGTTCAGTTTAGCTATGGATGGCCTGACAGTCCACCTGAGGTAGTCCTTTGTAGTCCTCATGGTTGGCTTGATCATCCAGTGGGCCAACTCTCCCTCCACCCTAAGAGCATCAATCTGGTTGAAGAAATGGAGTCACGTGTAGAACACTCAACATGTAAATGTGGCTGGTTGCTTCTCCAGGGTGCTAATATCACAGGTGTCTTTATCCAACATTTCTACTACACTGGGAGGGAAAGTTCGAGGTTTGTTCCAAGTCTAATGTGGTTAGTGACCCCTGTAACCCTAGCACTTGGGTAGTGGAGGCAGGGTGATGGTGTATTTAAAGTCATCCTTGGCTACACAGCCAGTCCAAAGCCAGCCTGGACTACATGAGACCCTGTACCCCAAAACAAAAACATTTTCTTAAGCTCAACTAGAATTCTATATAGAAACTTTTTTCTCCTCAATTACTAAATATAGTACATTTCCCATGAGAGTCAATTTTTCTGTCATTTTGGGAGGGAGAGAGAGAGAGAGAGAGAGAGAGAGAGAGAGAGAGAGAGAGAGAGAATGAATATATCAGTGCTCATGTGATCTCCAGAACTATTAAAAGCTTCAAGCCGGGTGTGGTGTTATACGACTTTAATTCCACTGATTGGGAGGGAATCAAGGCTGGCCTGGTCTACACTGTGAGCTCCAGGCAGCCAAGGCTAGACAGTGAGACACTGTCTCAAAGCAGAAAGAGGGAGGTACTTCAGCTTCTGTAACACACGCTCCTTTCTCTATGAAATCTTTTATTCTGTGAAATTATATCGTAAGCGACAGGCTGGCAGAGAAGCAGCTTGAACTGGTTATGGTGGCTTTCTGGCGTATTGGGTGTGAGCTGTCACTCTCTTCAGTTCCTTCCTCTTTGAAAAGTAAAGTTTACAAGGACTCTCCAGCTCTGGAAGTAGAATCAAGACAGCTACAAACACAAACCTTTATTAATTGCACACCTACAGTCAATATTAACCCGTGCTGTTCCAAGTGCAACCTTGAGAAATGGGCGCAGGGCCTGGCTCTGTGGGGAGGTTGCATGCAAAAGCATTTTACATTCATCTCCCAGGAATGGAGCTTGTGACACACACAAACACACACACACACATACACACAGACACACACACACACACACACACGAGTCCTAAACACATGCAGGCTGTTACCTGTTGGGATAATTGCGCCTCTGGTGCATACTGTAGTTCCAGTCCACTTTGCCCAAGTGTGGGGGTTGGGAAGAGCGTTTTAATGCTGCTTCCCTTTCCATTCATTGAAAATTAAACTAGAGTGGTCGAGTGTCCCCCCCACCCCCCAGAGGTTTGCTAAGTCACGCTCCCATACACAAATGACAAACAGTGAGTCTCCCTACACAGGACTGTGTGGAGTGACCGGTTCCAAGTTCAATGGTGCATAATGAAATTTCCAAAGTGGTCAGACGAGCTGGGTGAGTTTAGGACAATGAGCTTTTCTGTGTAAAAATGGAACCCCAGCTGTGACAGGCCAAGAAGGTTTTCTTGTACTTGTGTGTTGGGGGGCCAGGGGGCTGCTGCAGAAACCGAAGCAGGCCGAGTGAATGGGTTTCCCGCTGTGTATCACCAGGAGTTCACCTTCTCTCCAGCCACAAGTCAAACCTGCAAAGCCTGAGCCTGAACTCTGTGAGAGTAGGAGGACACCAGGAGGGGTGAAATAGCATCCCCAGGGGATGTCCTGAACCCCACCGGAAAGCCATCCAAGCGTAAGGAAGCTGCCAAGACTGCCTTCACATGCAAGTTGGTATGGCAACTTACTTGAATGTGCCCTCCACACACGCTGCTGCAAGCACTAGAGACTCTTGCATTTGTGAGGCGACATTGCAAAATGTCCTACAGGGGTTTTGCCTAGTTGTCTTAAGAGGTGGCTATAATTTGGATTTAGAAAGGCCTCTGAAATGCTTGAACCCTAAGAGGTCAGCCCTTGTGGGAGTGCCATCGACGTGATTATTGGAACTACATCCCTTCTGTGTCTCTCTCCTGGCTGCTAGAGGTGATAGTGAATGGACCTGGCCTCCTCCACACTGGTGACTATGAAGCTCACCCAAATTCCTGTAACTACAGCACAGTATATCAGTGTGTAAATTTGAAGTCCTTCGGGGTCATTAGGTAACACAGGAAGTCAGGGTCTCCTCTTGGAATTTTTAGTCTTATTAATAAAAGAGCTTAAGAATTCTACTTCATGCCTTTGGAGCCCGTCTCAACATCTCCTCTGTTGACTGAGAAATAGTCAGCTGAGAGGCCAGCTACATGTGCACGAACACACACACACGCACACACACCACATCACACCACATTACGACACATCACATCGACTCTTTGAATGAAAATCAAGGACAATTTTTATTAGATTCAAAAGGAAAACAAAACCGAATCCAGAAGAGAATGGAAGAGAAAAGGAAAAAGCTCTTCATTTAAGCTGCCAGGGAGGACAGACCTACAACATGCAAGCGACCGAATGAAGAGAAGGAAGAAGGAAGCCTGAGATGTTGGGGAAACTTAAAGCATTAAAGAAAGCATACTTAGAAATGAGAAAGGGTGTGCTTTTTTTTTTTTTTTTTTTTTTTTTTTTTTTTTCGAGACAGGGTCTCTCTGTGTAGTCCTGGCTGTCCTGGAACTCACTCTGTAGACCAGGCTGGCCTCGAACTCAGAAATCCACCTGCCTCTGCCTCCCAAGTGCTGGGATTAAAGGTGTGCGCCACCACTGCCCGGCGGGTGTGCTTTTTATTTTGTTTTTAAGATAGGGTCTATAGAAGTCCTGGCTGACCTGGAAATGTCTATGTAGACCAGACTGGCCTTGAACTCACGGAGATTCACTTGCCTCTGAGGGTGAGCCTCCACAGCTGACATTTTTTATGTGAGTCCTTGTGCTTGTAAAGCAAGCGTTTTGCTGACTGAACCATCCCATCACCCTTCCGGAGGCTGTCTAGAGCAGGAAGCAAAGCACAAAGGATTCAAGTGCACCATTTATTCTGTTGGCAGCCACGTGTGAATTTGAGTCTCTGGCATACATAATGTGCCTTAAAGATACCGGTGATTTCTGTTCAGACACGAGCGGACGTCTTCTCAGGCAGACAGACATGCTCCTATATAACTCAGACCCCACAAGCTGACTAATTCTACTTCCCTTTGCAGCAATCCTCCTGTCACCAAGCTGTGTCCTGCCCATCTTTGAATAGAAGGGTCCGTCCTGGGAGGATCATTTAAAGAGGAGGAAATGTAGCTGAGGTGATGTTCTGCTTCTTCAGAATTTTCATCAACCACGGTAGGAACTGAGTCATGGTGCCCAAACTATGAAGCCCATGGGTGGTTGTCAATAGTACTTGTGAACCATGAAAACTCATTCTTCTTCCTTTGTTCCTTGTCTTAGTTAGGGTTTAT
This sequence comes from Grammomys surdaster, assembly GCF_004785775.1. Classification (NCBI taxonomy): domain Eukaryota; kingdom Metazoa; phylum Chordata; class Mammalia; order Rodentia; family Muridae; genus Grammomys; species Grammomys surdaster. The sequence goes on from NW_021620984.1 coordinate 7,057,267, forward strand.
TGCTGTGAACAGACACCATGACCAAGGCAACTCTTATAAGGACAACCTTTAATGGGGGCTGGCTTACAGGTTCAGAGGTTCAGTCCTTTATCATCAAGGTTGGAGCTTGGTGGCGTCCACACAAGCACGGTGCAGGAGGAGCTGAGAGTTCTACATCTTCATCTGAAGGCTGCTAGGAGAAGACTGGCTTCCAGGCAACTAGGACCTGGGTTTTAAAACCCACGCCCACAATGACACGCCTACTCCAACAAGGCCACACCTCCTAATGGTGCCACATCCTGGGCCAAGCATATACAAATCATCACACTCCCCCTTTGGTGGCATCTTCAGAATTCCTCCATGTGAGGATTATATTTCATGCCTTTGGAGCCTGTCTCATCTCCTCTGTTGACGTGAGAAACAGTCAGCTGAGTGGCCAGCTGCACACGAATGTGCACACGCACACACAACACATGGCACCACATCACACTGACTCTTTGAATTGGTGAGGGTTTGGGCTGGACAAAAGTCAGACCCACTGAATTTGAGCCACAGCTGTGTACATCATCAAGGCCAGGTTATAATTTTTATGTCTCAGTGAAAGCTTCCTACAAGGTTCCGTGCACTCATTTTTCTCTTCCACAAACAATAAAGTATATGCAAATTTTCTCAGTGAAAATGACACAGAAAGCTGGGATGAATGTCTAAGAAGATGGCTTGGTTTCAGCTGGAAAGTGACACGTTGGGCTCAATGATGCCAACACTGTCTCAAACCCTAAGAGGCTCTCTCTGCTCACATTCCAATGGGTTGGCATGGTGCTGTTGGCATTGTTGATGCTCCTGGGCACGCCATACCACATTGACACGTCTGTTAGGGCAGTCAGAGGACTCCTGGAAACCTCATGGGACCCAGGCTTGCTGGCCAGGCTTCTGAAGCCAAACTTGAAGGTGGGCAGGGAGACGTTGGCAATACTGTTTGGAGATCAGGCTTCCTCATGTCTCCCTGAAGAACCCCGCTGAGAAAGTAACTGCAAATGTAGGACCTCTTGCGCTGGAGAATTAGCTCAGCAGTTAAAAGCTCTTGTTGTTCTTGCAAAGGACCCAGGTTTGATTCCCAGCATCCACATAATGGCTAATGATCATCTGTAGCTCCAGTCTCAGGGAATCTGATGCCCTCTTCTGATCTTTGAGGGTACCAAGTACTTATGGGTACACATACGCATATGCATACAAAACACCCACGCACATAAAACAATACATAAATAAATTTAAACAAAGAAAGAACTCAGGACCTGAGTCCACCTTGCATCAGTAGCTGGAGGGACATGGTAAATTCTTTTTTTCTTCTCCACTTGGACTCTTTTAAGAAAAGGGGAAGGGGGCTGTAGTTGGGGAGGGGGAGGGACACATACAAAAGAAGGGGGTAGGAATATAAAATAATAGAAATCTTAAAAACGTTATAAGGAATCTTACTATCTAAAGCACCTACAATATACAAGTTGATATATAAATATGCATATATCATTTAAATGAAAATTCCCCATCTTAGCTGATAACAATGCTTCCTCCAGGAGCCAAAGACCATTTACCAAAAACTTTAACATCAGGCAGAGAAGCCCTCTTTTGAGTTGTTGGTCAGGGATATCCAAGAGACTCCCCAAACATAGACTATTGCTGTTGTTCTTGGTTGTCCTCCAGAGATGGAGCGTGTGGTGTTTTGAATGAAAATGGTCCCATAGGCCCACTGGGAGTGGCACTATTAGGAGGTGTGGCCTTGTTGAAGTCTATCACTGGGGATGAGCTTTGAGGTTTCAAGCTCACCCCAGGCCCAGTGTTACTCTCTTTCTGCTGCCTGCAGATCCAGATGTAGAACTCTCAGCTCCTTCTCCAGCATCGTGTCTGCCTGCATGCTGCCATGCTTGCCACCATGATGACAATGGGCTGAAGCCCTAAACTTATAAGCCATTCCCAATTAGTTTCCCTTTTAAAGAGTTTCCATAATCATGGTGTTTCTTCACAGCAATAAAACCCTAACTAACACAGAAAGTGAGTCCCTATTGAAAACACTATGCACTTTAGAGACAGGGCCTAGGGGCCACTGTGGTGGAAGTGACCTGAAAGCCTCCTTCCTGAAGTCTAAATGTCATGGTACTAGAAGACACCATGGGAGCTCCCAAAAGAGCGAAGTAACGAGAGTCCTGCCCATCTGTGATGCTTAGGTACCATAACAACAATCAGCATGGTGCATGCAGACCTAGACAATAACCAATAGCTCTCTCATTGGACTGCTCAACAAGAGGGAAGCCATGCCTGGGAATGGAAACCTAGACAACTACAGGGCTAGTTGTGGGAAAACTGCTAATTAAAATCGAAGTCTACCACTGACCAGATAGCCTACTGAGAGGTTCAGCTTGTAATGGGAGGATACTCCCTCTTTAAAAAAGATTTATTTATTTCATTTATGAGCAAACTATAGCTATCTTCAGACACATCAGAACAGGGTATTGGATCCTTGTTACAGCTGGTTGTGAGCCACCATGTGGTTGTTGGGAAATGAACTCTGGACCTCTAGAAGAACACTCAGTGCTCTTAACCCCTGAGCCACCTCTCTAGCCTACGATTGCCTTTGTTAACAGAGTTTCTCCTTCTCTGACTTTGTCTGGGGTTTTCTAAGCCCCCCACAATCGCCTCTACCTGAGGAATGTCAGGTAGCCTCAATTAGTTTATAGGATCAGTTTCCTTTCTCGTGACAAAACCTGTTCAGCCATCCCCTGAGATTCCAGAAATGCTTCCCCATGCTAATGAGGCATTCCAGGTACCCTAAGCCCCAGCTAATGGCCTTTGCCCATCCTGGGTGTTTCTACAATAGACTTCAGTCACCCTAAGTAAAGTTGATGTGTCTACTGACAGACAGCCCCGTGTGGTCATTCACCGAATGTACTCACAGAGCTTCCAAAACCCATTTGAAGTCTCCGCTCCCACTAGACTGAATTGGCTGATGAGCCTGAGTGAAGAGACCCGCAGCCAGCAATGTCATGGATCTTGGAGGAGGACCTACAGCTGCCACTTTACTAAATCATCACAATCCCTAAGGACATTCTCTGTATATTTCCTTATGCCCCAGTAAAGTGTAGTCCTCACCTTTCATCAAGGAAACATCTCTGCAGCAGATGGAGACCACGACACAAAGCCACAGTCACCGAGATGCAAAGTTGTTGTTGTGTTTTATAGAAAAGATGGAGAGAAGGAAGGAATATGTTTGGTGGCGGTGTGGTATGGCGTGGGGGAAGAGGGTGCCTCTGCGGGCCCATGCTGAGGCATCCCTTCCCCCTGAGGGACCAGCCACAGGACAGTATAAGGCATAGTATAGAATAGAGTTTATTCAGGGCATGGGCAGGGGAGGGGAGAGAGAGAGAGGGAGAGAGGGAGGGAGGGAGGGAGGGAGGGAGGGAGGAGAGGCAGACCATGAGAACGTGGAGGGGGGAGGGAATGGAGAGAGAGGGGGAAGAAGGTAAGGTGCAAGAGCAAAAGGAGAAGAGAGCAAGAGAGTGAGGAGGGGGTCAAGCAGCCCCTTTTATAGTGAGTCAGGCACACCTGGCTGTTGCCAGGTAACTGTGGGGCGGAGCCTAGAAGGAATTCCCCGCAATTGTGGAGCCCAGTGCCCATTAGTGCTTGTTCAGAACAGCTCCTGTGTTACAGCTTAGGGAATGTTGCAGAAGAAGAACCACTGCAGAATGATTGTAAGAGCCAGAGGGACAGGGAGTTTGCTGTGGGATTCTGTTTCGTAGGAATGTCAGAAGCTACACACGTGATATCTCACCAACATGGCTGCCTAGAGTCATGAGGCCGAGACGCTACGCAGGCAACTACCGAGTATGGAGAGCTGGAGAAACAGTCTTTCTCAGGGAAGAGCACACCAATTAGTTATCTCATAACAAATGCTCAGCCATAAAGACATATCCATGATGTAACACTGTACAGACTGAGCAGGTTGTATTTAGAAACTCACACACACACACACACACACACACACACACACACACAAACACGTAAAATTTAATGAAAAGAGGTAATAGGTTTCAAAGCAAGGAGGAAGATTTCGGAGGTGGAGGGGGGAAGAGGCAGAGGGGGGTGATGAAATCATATTAAAGTCTCAAAAAAATAATTAAAAAACAAAAGAAATACAAGGAGTTAGCTGTGCTTTGAGCAGCCCAGAGATGTGCAAATATTTGCTCTCCTTCCCCCCACCCTCTGCCTGTACTGTCTGGGATCACTCTCTCAGTACAGTGTATTAACACTGTACTTGCTTTGACATTGTTTTTGGTTTTCAGATCTGGGATAGGAAAGGCTTATTCCAGAATACCTTGAATTCTTTTCTCAATTTAAAAAACTTGTAAAAGTTTTCTCCCCTCCCCATCTCCCGCCCTCTCTCCTTCCCTTCCTCCCTCTCCTCCCCTCTCTCTCTCTTTTTAAAAATGTGTATTAGAGTTTTGCTTGCCCATATGTCTGTCTCTGCATCATGAGCATTACTGGGCCCATGGAAAGCAGAGGTTTGCTTACCAGCTACCATGTGGATTCTTGTAATCAAACTTAGACCCTCTGCAAGAGCAGCCAGTGTCTTTAACCACTGAGATATCCCTCCAGCCCCTACAATGTTCTTTAGTTGTTTTTGTTGTATGAATGTTTGGCTTTCACATCCCCCACATGTGTACCTGGTTCCCACGGAGCTCAGAATAGAGCTTCAGATTTAGGAGCTGTGAGCTGCCATGTAGGTGCTGGGAATAGAACCTGGGTCCTTTGTAAGAGCAACCAGTGCTCTTAACCACTGAGCAGCCATCTTTCCAGCCCCCTTGTAAGAGGTATTGACCTGGACCATTATTTTCTCATTTTTATTATTTCTAAAAGCCATGTGTAGGTTTAGTAGAAAATTTGGAAAAAGAAAGGAAAAAACCAAAGGTAATCAAAACAATTACTAAAGGATAAAAACCTTGGGCATGTCAGAAAGTTTCCCTCTTTCTTCTCCTCTTCCTCCTCCTCATCTTCCTCCTCCTCCTCTTCCTTCTCTTCTTCCTCTTCTTTTTTTTTAATCATAAGCACATTTATTTGTGTATTATGTATTTCATGGCTTTTATTCTTTATAAAAGTTGGCTGTTAGTAGTTTGCTGGCTGGTTGTTGCACTTTGTTTTGCTGGGTTTCTCAGGGCTGAGGGGCTAACCCATGCTAAGCAAGCTCGATACCACTCAATTATGTCTCCCGCCCATGTGTGTTTATTTTCTGCTGTCTTTCCACAAAACAGCCAGATGTATTATTTCTAAACTCTCTCGGGCCCACAGGAGGCCATCTGTGGATTTCTATGTGGACCGTTTACATGGAAATAAATATCCTGTAAATAAATGAATACGATGGGAATAAAAATAATATTAAAACATAGGCAAGAGTCCCAAGTGTAATCTCAGAAGCCGCTGGAGTTTCTCAGCATCCCCAACATGCTTTTAAAACGCCTTGCTCTTTGGTAGATTTTCTGAGCACACGTGACTACTGTTCCTCTCTTCACATTTGGTGATGCTAATAATATTCTCCGGGGTGGTGTTCTGAGAACAATAGGCACGGGAGGAGATCTCATGAGGCACCACTATAAATACACACTGAAGTAAGAACTGTCAGGAAGCCCTCAGCGCTGAGCGGTGCTCGGCAGCTGGAGCGAATACAGCGAAAACAGAGACTCTCCATGTTGGCTGTGGAAGTAACAGCCAACATCAGCACTTTGGGAGGCTAATGTAGTTCCTAGTCCCACAGAGCTGTGGTGAGCTGACCCTGACCTTCCTATTTGTCTGCTGTTTGACCTTTGGGTGTTATTTAAACACTATAGATTTCCCCTTTCTTGTCCAAAACACGAGAATCACAACAGAAACCTTGCTGAGTTGGAAAATGTATTCGAGCACCAGCTTACTATCAGTGATGCAGAGTGTATTTGCTTAATAGGTTGAATAGAGTCATCTTGACAAAGTCTCAGCTCTAAAGCCTTTGCTGGACTTTGATACCACTCCCCGTTATCATCTCTATCACTATTAGTGAATTCTTCCTCAAGCCGGCTATTTGAGTTTTTAAAGATTAGCCCCAAACAGTGTCTTTTTTTTAAAAATCATGTTTTGAGAAAAATAAGAATTCACATGCATTTGTAGGAAATATTAGAGTTCCTCTGCAACTAGATCACCACAGAATATTGACATCGGTCTTATTCACCTTAGCCTTAGCCAGCATTCACCAGGGTTACATGTGCACACGCACTTGTGTGTACTTAGTTCTGGGCATGCATATCACCCAGGTTATTTCATTTATCCATTGCCACAATCCAGGTGCCATAGACCCTCTTCCCTACAGACACCTCACGTTGCCCTTTCGTAACCATAGCTACCTCCCGGTGCCTACAGCGTTCCTAACTGTGCTCCATGTCTAGATATCCCAGTAGATCAGGACAATGTGTAATTCAGAGGGACGGCCATGTTTTACATGGGACAGTCATCTTGGAGACTCATCACCCACGTTAGTGATTTCTTCCTTTGCATTGATGAGTACACTGCACTAACCACTTAAGCACCCATCCATCTAGGTTGTTCCCAGCTAGGCCTATTCCAAATGGAACATGGGCATGTTGGGACGGCTCGTCATGGTCTTGATGTGTGTCAGATAAAGGGGTCATGCATCTTTCCACTTTACCTATTTGCTATCTGTGCATCCTCTTCAGTGAAACAAATATCTGACGTTGGCTTTTGATTCTCTTCTCACTGGAATTTCAAGACTGTATTTATTTTGTCTGGTGTGTGTGTGTACAGTGTGTAGCAGGGGTGGGGAGTTTAGGTCAGAAACTATAGCCAGTGTCTCTTCCTGTTGAATTCCTTTGAATCAGTCTCACCATGAATTTGAGAGTCACATTTTCGTGGCTAGACTGGAAGCCAGTGATTCTCCTGTCTTACTCTCTTCAAAGCTAAGATTGCTGAAATGTGCAGGATAGCTGTCTTATTGTGGGGATGCAAGGATACAAACTTCTGATCCTCAAGATCTGCAGCAAGTGTTCTGAACCGCTGAGCCATCTCTCCAGCCCCTAAGTAGAACTTCCATTGACATAAGTTTTGCTGAGACTCAAATTCAAGGGTGTTGACTTAGGATAAGAAACCAGAGCTCTCTTTCTGGCATTCCTGGCCTGAGAATCAAAGGCCATTCTTAAAAGTGCTGTTTTTGAGGTCTCTGCCCTAAGCTGCCTTGCCAATGCTTATTTCCTGTCTTTATCACAATGGCTATTTTTAAATTTAAAGGTTGTTTTATTTTTATTTTATGTGTATGAGTGTTTAGCATGAATGTATTTAAATGTACCACTACATGAATACAATGTCCATGGCCATCAGGAGAGGTCATTTGGTGTAGGGGAGATATTTAGAAAACGACGCTCAGTCTGGTTTGATTCCTGGCAGCCGCCATGTTCCTGCTGCTCCTCGCTCTGACTGGGAGCGAGGCTAGCTAGATGCGCAGGCCCTGACACCTAGTGAGAGGCCAGCATGGGGGACGGCTCTGCCAATCCACCACATTGCATTCACAGAGCTCGGCTGAACCCCAGACAGTATCTGCCATCCTCGCAGTCCCTGGTAGGAATGAGACTCTTAAAGCTTAGTGATTATCTAAAGGATTTATATATTTAGAAATGCTCAGTCAACAAGATGTCCATACAGTTAGAGTTGTTACCCAATATCTAACCTTTTGATAGAAGTTGCTACCAGGACAGCTTTTGACCCATTTGTGGTTCTCCAATGTAGGAGAATAAGTATCCTGCTACAATTTGGTCTCCTAGAACTTGAGTTACATATGGTTGTGAGCCATCATGTTGGTCCTGAGAATTCAACACGAGGTCTTCTGAAAGGGCAACCAGTGTTCTAACTGCTGAACCATCTTGTCAGTCTGAGGGCTAGCTTTTGATGGCAAAGTCTGTTATGTAAGGTTTTCAGCAACTTTGTTTCTAAAGCTCTTGGTTAACTTTGGTACATAAAACTTATTGACCTGCCTTTCTTACCAATCAGTGGCCAGTGGCAGCTCTTGTGCTGGTGAGTGGCCCAGTTTACTTTCTATTGCTGTGATAAAGACTGTACAGGATCCAAAATGTGAGGAGGAAAGGGTTTATTATAAAGTTCAGTTTGTACATCAATTTGGTGGAGGCGTTTTCTCAGTTGAAGTATCCACTTCCCAGAAGACCCTTTGTGCCAAGCTGACAAAATACAGACACAAACAATCAAACAAACAAACAATAACAAAACCCAATGAAGCAAAACAAATGAGCACAGGAAGATTTATACCACAAGACTTGAAAACACCAGTAGCCAAGGTTTGCTTTGGTTCAGAGAGCTGATTTATCACCATAGTACAGGCTCTCTGTGCCTTACATGACCTCTCTTCCCCCCTCCCCCTGCCCTCCCTTCACCTCCTCCCTATCCTCCCTTCCCCCATTCTCCTCTTCCCTCCTATCCCCCCCTTCCTCAACTTCTTAACCTCCTCCCCTCTCCATTCCCTGTTCTTCCTTCCCTGGGTTCCTCATCCAGCTGTTAGCCCACAAAGGTTTTGGACAATTGTGACTCTACTCAAAATTATCTTGGGGTCCATGAGGAAAACTTAGTCACTTGCTTGAATGGAAAGCATTGAGAATTATGTAAATATTGTAATCTTATTTCTGGAGATATTTGTAAAGCTTTATAATGATCTTGCCAGGATTGAAAGTCCCCAGAAATATTTTCTAATGTTATTGATATTAACATTTCCATATTTATAGTTTTTCCTTATTTTTGAGAATTTCACACAAGTATACAGTGAAATGGATTACAGCTACTCTTAGTTCTCCTTTCAGTGCCTTCCCATTCATATTCCCTTCAACAAGCTCTCCCTTCAACTTCATGTTTTTGATAACCCAGTAAGTCCAGTTAGTGCTACCCATATGTGTTTAGTATGGGGCCATCTACAGGAGCCTGGAGAATCTACCAGTGGCCACATCCTTAAAAAAAGAGTGATTCAGCTGGGCAGTGGTGGCGCACGCCTTTAATTCCAGCACTTGGGAGGCAGAGGCAGGCAGATTTCTGAGTTCAAGGTCAGCCTAGTCTACAGAGTGAGTTCTAGGACAGCCAGGGCTACACAGAGAAACCCTGTCTCGAAAAAACAAAAACAAAAACAAAAAAAAAACCAAAAACAAAAAAAGAGAGTGATTCTCCTTCCCCCAGCAACTATCAGCTGCCAGTAGCTCCTTAATAAGGGGTGAGGCCCAGAAATCGTCTTTCCCACTGCGCTGGGATTTGGGTCGACTTGATCTTGTGCAGGCAACCATAGTGACTGTAATAGCAATTTGTATCTTATGTAGTTTTCACTTGATCCTCTTAGGAAGTGGAACAGAAAACACAGGCCAACAAGAATCAGATGCTTTGCCCACTCGTAGTTGATAAGTGGCAAAGGTAAAGCTAAAGTTTGAATCGTTTTTTAATTAAGGTCTAGTGATCAATATGAAAATATAAATTCATTTGTAAGAAAATGTTTCCTTTGAACTAATAAGTTGCCAAAATTGAAGGCAATATTTAGATTTTCTTTTTCAAGATAGGGTGTCTCTGTGTAGTCCTGGCTGTTCTGGAACTCACTCTATAGACGTGGCTGGCCTCGAACTCACAGAGATCTGTGTTGTCTTTGCTAGGATTAAAGGTGTGCCCCCCCCCCAGCTTTGAAGGCAATGTTTATATTTTCAGCATCATATGAATTAAATATCCAGATAGGTGGTTGAGTTGCTTCATTATCCTTGTACTGGAATGACTTCTGTCTCTGTATTGTTCTTCAGGTCAATGTCACCTGACATTCCTGGGTACTCACCTAGAGAGAAGAGGGAAGAGTGGCTATCCGGGCTAGGATGCCAGGAAGTCATCTTTCCCTTTTCTCTGTCCTCTACACAAATTCCTTCCTGTTCACTGATGTTTGAAATTCCATAATTTATTGTTTTGGCTTAAAGCCAGAAGAAGAGACGTGAAGTCAATTTTTGAGTCAGTTTGGCTTGTGCCTGGCACCATCTTGTTTATATTCTTGTCAGTCTTACGCTCTGCACCTTCTTATAAATGAAGGGAACTGAGAAATGTAGTAACTTTTTTCTGAATCACAGGATAGCTGGAAGGGGTTATAAGTACACCAAGCTGGATTGACTCCAGATTCTGTGATTTATCTTTACTAAAGGCTAATATTTATGTGAACCTGGCATTTTATCAGATGTGTATCTGAACTCATACTCATTCTCAGTGTAAACGAGTGTGGCCTGATGAAAGTGACCCGCCCTATGACGTTCTGTCTGCTCATTGTCACGCATCCTGCAGGACTTCAGACTGCCTGAGGTCTTTGACTCCAAAGTCTGTTCTTCCTAAGAAAGTTGGTACCACAGACTAAAAGTAGGGAAGAATCCATTTCTAACTTCAACTCCAGTAGCCAATGACTGATGGGAATGTGTGTAAAAATCAAAGCTCCTAGCACCACATCAAGTGATTCACAACCACTAGTAACTTCAGTTTCCAGTGTTCCACTTCTACGGGGTAGTTCTGATGCTCTGATCAGGAATGAATGCTGAAGGTCCTGTTCTCCAATTGGTTCTTGCTCAATCAATGTTGAGCAGCCAATGGCTGGGCAGAAGAGGCGGAACTTCCAGGTTCCCACAGCCAGGCTGGCAGCTGCAGTAAGAGGAAAAAGGACTCACCTTGCATCAGAGGGAGAGAGAACCACCAGCCATGTGAGCTCTCAGGTGGAGTGGCCATTGGCTGCTTCCCCAGCTGGGTATGGGATAGCAAGTAAAATTAGAAAGGCAACTAAGTTGAGGGCAGATTTAGAGTGCTGGGCAGGAGAAGGTAACCAGGCAACTAAGTTGAGGGCAGATTTAGAGGTGTTGAGCTGGGAGTGAAAGAAGGGCATGCTAGCCAAGGAAGGCTTAGACGAGTCCAGCCATTGAGATAAAACGTATTAAAAATAAGCTAATATGTGTTAGTGTGTGTGTGTGTGTGTGTGTGTGTGTGTGTGAGTGTGTGTCATCCAGGTGGGGCTAGCAGTGTCGTCCACCCAGAATTTAAGGCAGGGAAGTAGAAACTACATGCTACAATCCAGTGACCACTTCTGGTCTCCATGGGCACCTGTATACAAATGTGCATAAATACAGACACACATGCAAATAAAATAAATCTTTTAAATATAAATACATACAAATAGTTTTTCTTTTCCCTTTTTCTTCTTTCTTTCTTCCTTTCTTTCTTTCAAAGATAGAATCTCTCTACCTCTGACTGCCCTGGAACTTGCCATATAGACTAGGCTAGATAGATCATAGAGATCTATCTGCCTCTGCCTCCACAGTGCTGGGATTAAAGGTATACACAACTATACCTGTCTATAAATAATAAAGAGTAAATTTGTATGAATATATATATATGAAAATTGTGTTAAAATTAATTTCTATGTGATGCATTTTCAGTAAATGTTTGATTTATATATCTCTTTTTATCTTGGGACCTGTAAAAGTTTTCAGGTAAAAAGGGCATGTAAATGTGTAAGAAGCTAAATTTTAGTTCTTCCGTGAGAGCTTAAAAATAGACATTCTGGGACTGGAGAGATGACTCAGTGGTTAAGAACACTGACTGCTCTTCCAGAGGTTCTGAATTCAATTCTCAGTAACTACATGGTGGCTTACAACCATTTGTAATGGGATCCAATGCCCTCTGAAGATAGTGACAGTGTACTCAAATATATAAAATAAATCTTTTAAAAAATGAATATTCTGGAATTGATATTAATCATAAATTTTAAGATAGCATAACTCTATAGAAAGTCCAGTGAAACTGAAGACAAATGGAGAGAAATCAGACTAAAATACATACAGAAAAAAAGATTAAAAAAGAAAGAAACAGAGCTTGTCTGGGCGTAGATTTCTGCAATCCTAGTAGAGGCATGAAGATCAAGAGTATAAGGTTACTACCAGCCATGTAGTAAGTTCAAGGACAGCCTGGACTCCATTTGACCCCACTCAAACAAAAACAACAACAATAACAACAACAATAACAACAACAAAATACCTCAGTGGCTGCGGGCAGTGTCTGACAGATTGATGTACAATTAGTCCCAGAACAGGAGGAGAAAGAGTGTGTGTAGTAGGCTATAAATTTTAAGAGTATCATGACCTCCATGACTTCCAAATTTGAAATAAAAACTCTAAAACCTATTTCAGTTGAACCATTTAAAGAAGATTACAAAGTCTCAACCAGGATAAACGCAAAGAAAAATATTATCCTGGACTCACAGGGGCTCACAGAGACTGCACCACCAACCAGAGAGCATGCAGGAGCAGGACCTAGGCCGTGTGTGTGTGTGTGTGTGTGTGTGTGTGTGTGTGTGTGTGTGTGTGTAGCAGATATACAGCTTGGTCTTCATTCAGGACACCTAACCACTGGAGCAGGGTCTGTCTTTGACTCTGTTACCTGACTCTGGTACCTTTCCCCCTAACTGGGCTGCCTTGTCTAGGCTCAAAAGGAGAAGATACGCTCAGTCCTGCTGCAATTTGATATGTCAAGGCAGGTTGATATCCTTGGGAGGGCTCCCCTTGTCTGAGGAAAAGAGGAGAGAGAGAGAGATGTGGGGAGCTAAGAGGTGAGATGGAGGGACTAGGAGGAAAGGAGGGAGGGGAAGCGTCACTAAGAGTGTAAAGTAAACTAATTAATTAATAAAAAAAGAAAAAACACTATTAGGCAAAGCACTGAAAAACTACCAAAACAAGTTATAAAACAACCAAGCGAAAGGTACGTTAGCTATGAGAAACAAGAAAATAACAGGAAAAAAATCTCTTTAAAAATGCATACAAAAAGGAAAGAGAAAATCTGTCAGCTTAGAATTATATAACAATGAAAAAGTGTCCTATGTTATCCACAATGAAGCTCAGGAATCTAAATGAGTGGAAGCCTGGTCTGACGGCTTGAATGAGAATGCCCCCATTGGTTCATATGTTTGAGCACTTGGTCCCTAGCTGGTGGAGCTGTTTGAGAAGGATTAGGAGGTGTGGCCTTGTTTGGAGAAGCTGTGTCACTGGGGCTGGGCTTTGAGGTTTCAGAAGGGTTCCATGGATTCTTGATACACTCTGTTTCTGTTTCCTGTAAGAACTGTGGATCAAAATGTGAGCTCTCAGCCACTGTGCGGACACCATGCCCACCTGCAAGCCGCCAGATTCCCCACCAGGATGGCCAAGAACTCTATCCCTCTGGAGCTGTGACTCCTGAGTTCAATGCTTTCTTTTATAAGCTGATTTGGTCACAGTATTTTAGCATAACAATAGATAAGTAATTAAGACACATGGGTCTGGATAATTGAAATGTCCCAGTGTGTTCTGTGGGCAGTTGAGTTGAATTCAGGATCCAGTCTCTGAGGTCAGCTCTTGGCTAACCTCTCAGTTGCCTGGACTTCTTTATTTTCTCCTTGCCTTCCTTTCTCGATTGTAAAATGAGGAGGATAATAGCATTGACTTGACATGGTTCTTACAGAAAGATTAGTGCAATGTTTAATTTCCAGCCATCGAGGGATTTCCCAGCTATCTTTCTGTAGGTTAAAACACTGAAACACCCAAATGTCTCCAATTTCTGAATTTTTTTTGAACACCAACACAGTGCTAAAATGAAAATCTCCACACTGTAAAACTGTTTAACACATAATATTATTAATATATTATATAACATCGGTGTCAGGCTGTGTTTATATAAATGTAATGTGAGCTATTTCATGTATAGACTTGGATCTTACACCAAAAAGATTTCATTATGTATAGGCAAGTGCTCCAAACTGAAAAAAAAAATGAAATTTGAAACACTTTTGGTCCCAAGCATTTAAAATACAAAGCCTGAATTTCTTGTTTAGCTCAATTCTGTTATAGACCAGGAACGTCGTTTGTGTGTTCCTTTGAACCATGGAGGCTTATGTCAAGATACAGGACTAGCCTGTCTTAATGAACATTCCCTACAATTTTTACTTGCTGAGAAGATTACATATTTTATCACTGGTACAGTGTTCTGAACGTGTCATGTAGACCCAGTGGATGATGCTGCTGCTCAAATTCTTCTGGATTCTTCTTGGAGTATTTCTGCTTGCCTAATAGTTCTCTCTACTGCTGGAGTTGGAGTGTAAAAACTCCAAGTATACCTACGAATTCCCCAAATCTCCTGGCAGCTCTATCCGTTTTTGCTTCCGGTTTCATGGAATTCTCAAGGCAACTGCACGTGCCTTTAACCATGATACCGTATGTGAGATGTGGTGTGAAGGATAAGGGTTTTAAATTTATTATTTATGTTGAAGATTTATTTTACTTTTTTATTTATGTGTATGTGTTTGTAACTCTGTGTGGGGCATGTGCACACGAGTGTGGTAAGGGATAGCGCATTGGATCCCCTAGAGTCGGGGTGACGTGTGGCATTGTGTGAGTTGTTCAATGCATGTGGGACTTAAATAAAGGCCCTCTGTGAGAAAAGTACACTGTTAACTGTGGAACCATCTTTCAGACCCCAAATGCAACTCTTAAAAATGCCTGAATTAGGAAGAATGTTGCAGGAAATAGCTATTTCAACATGCCAGTGGCCATGACTGTTTTGGGGAACCGTTGAATGAAAGACAAGCATTACAACCCAGAGAATCATGGAGGAGCCATGTAATTCACTGTTATTGTGCTGACCTTTGACTTGAATAATCCCCAAGAAGATAAGAAAGTCATCAGGCCATCTGTTCCATGGGAGCAGAGGGAGAGATCTTTAGGCTCCAGGTTGTCCCTATATAGGAAGTGATATAATTCTGAAGTCAGTTTGCTAGGTCTGGTTTCTTATCCCAACACTCACCAGCTGGATGAATGTGAACATTTTTCTTTTTCTGCATCATTTTGACTCCATCTGTGACAAAGGAGCTTCAAAACACAGGAGCTTTTCCTCATCCGATAACAATATCCACCGTAGAGGGTTATCGTAAGGATTAAGTGAATTGACCCATGACGAAGGGTGTTTAACACAAGATAATCATCCAACAAACAAAATCTATTCCAAAAGCAACTGCCTGGATTAATGGAACCAAACAGGCAGAACATGGCCTTGTGTTGGTTTCCAAGGAATGTCAAAGCTAAGAACCACAGACCGGGTGGCCGTAACCAAAGATCATTTGGTCACAGGTCTGGAGACTAGGAGTCTATATGTTTTTGTCCTGGACCATACTCTATCTGATACACTTGGGAAGAACCTTCCCTCAACAGCATCTAACTGTTCTTTGGCTTTGAGAAACATGGTCTTCGCGTCGGTCTACCTCAGTGGTTCTCAACCTGTGGGTCATGACCTGTGGGGGTCACATATCAGATATTTATACTATGATTCATAACAGTAGCAAAACTACAGCTATGAAGTAGCAACAAAATGTAATTTTATGGTTGGGGGGGTCACCACAACATGAGGGACTGTATTAAGGGGTTACAGCATTAGGAAGGCTGAGAACCACTTGTCTACATGGTTTTCTGTCTCTTAGCCAAGTGTGGCTGTATTAATACCCTAATTCCAGCCTCTTAGGAGACCCTTTCTCTGTTATCCTAATCCCTGCATACACAGTTGCTGGAGGTGAACTGCAGATGTGAGGGACGAGACCGTTTTCTGTCTGATAATGTGTGAAAGCTCAAGGGATTGTGGAAGGGACAGCCTTTGTGTTACTGAGGCTCAGATCCCCAAGTGTGTTAACCTCTGGCCCCTTTCTGCCAAGATTCAACAAAGGGGAAATCACAAGTTTAAACTCTCAGTGAGGAGGAGAGCCAAATGTGTAAATTCAGACTTTTCTAGGCATCAAAATGAAGACTCTGTGCTGACCACACTGGGTCCCACCATCACGTCTTCCAAGGAAAAGGCTAGCAGATGCTGTTTACATGTAAGTGTGTTTATAGCCACTTTGTCATTAAATCCAACTTCGCACCTTTAGGCCCAGTGCTGCCAAAATGACAAGTCCACCTCTGTACCTTCCACGTGAACCCTCCTGCTACTGGATATTTTCTTTCTGCTCCAGATCTTTGTTGGAGCTCTTTCTCTCCAGTTGAATCTGAAGCTCTAGAACATTCCATCTCTAAAGGCATCTGCTATGTCCTAGGTTCCGTCAAAGTCAATCCACATACTAATTAGCCCAGCAGAGGATTGTAGAATCTTCAGTGACTATAGAAAAGAAGAGAGGTTTGTTTTAGTAAAAGGGCAGGAAAGGGGTACATGTATACACACATACATGTGTGGGGCTGTGTTGGGAGCTGACTCCTAGCAGGAAGTGGCTATCATCTTTGCAGCCATCTCGAGCCATATACCCCTACAAGAGACTTGTTTTGAACAGCCTACAACAGCTGAGCACACTCTGATAAACATCTTGTTTTTCTCACATATCTTGTTTTGTTGTTTAATGACCCCAGCTGCAAGGCGCAAGTGGTAAAGTGTCTTCAGCTGCATCCCCCTGCTTGAGCTTATATATACCCAGGATTTCCTTTCAATAAACAGAATGGGACTTGAACAGATTCTCTGTCTTGTCTCCATTCTTTATGTCTCTTGCCCTTCCATCATCACTCTCTCTCTTGCTAGACCCTGACACGCAGACCAGAGCAGTAGCTCCGGCCGGGACAGGGCTGCGTATATGTGTGCACACATAGACGTCTGTTATGTAGCAATTTCTTCCTGCATCCATCATCTTGGAGGCAAGCATTTTAAGAAGCAACATGTTAAAAGGCAGCCGAAGCTACAGGGGTTTCTAAGGGAGATGAGGTATTCTCTCATGCAGCAATGGTGTGAGCTACACATTATCCCCATCTTTCCCAAGCATGTAAACTATAAGGACTGCTGAGGGACAACCTCAGACAAACAACTGCTTAGATGAGAGACCTACCAAACTTCCTGGAAGAAGCAGAGACCAGTTAAACTGCCTGGAAGAGGCTCAGGCCAACTGAACCACTGGGACAGAGCACTCTCCAACTTGCTGAGCTGCCTGTAGGATGTACAGTGAACTCCAGGTTTCCAGTTGATGACCTGTCACTCATGTTATGGTGGGCTGTGGTGATGTTGCTGTCTTTGAGTCTTCTCTACTCCTATAAGCTACTGCTCATCTGTTAAGTAACCCCAATAAAGTACTTCGGTTCACCGAGCTGGATGGATGTTTCCTAGATCAGTACTTTGGTTGTCATTGGTTCCTTATCTGGCATGCGCAGACGGATGTTTACATCTCCCTGGGTGTCGAGGGTAATATTTAAATCGGCGACTTGAGGTCTGGCTTGTTCCTAAGCAGCTGCTATGTTCCTAACTAGAGAAGGCCTGAGGCTAAGAGTGGAGGGTCCACCTCCACGCTTGGCCTCAGACTGTGGCTCAGGCCAGCCAGAAGCACCGGCCCTGGTACCCATGAGATGCCGTTGTGGTGGCTAGATCAATCCACCACGAAGTCTACAGTGTTTGGCTGAGCCCAGATAATACCTGCCATCCCGCGGTACCCGGTAGAATGAAGACTCTTAATACTTAATGGCTATCCAATTGGTACATATATTTGGTAATGCTCAATTAACAAGATGCCCACACGATTAGAATTGTTAACCCAATTAACTAACCTAGATATGAATAACTACCTGAGACTGCTAAAGACACGAGGACGTCTCCAGCCATCTTCTGTCCTGCGCTTCTCTCTTTTGTCTCCTCGCTCCTCCTCTTCTTTCTCCTCTTCCTCTCCTTCCCCTCTTCGCTCCCCCCACAGTAGCTCCTCCCCAAGTCGCTCCGCTGCAAACAATGTAGCAGCAACAGGAAACCATTCTGCTACACCTGGGAACAGCATTGCACAGCGACTCACACATGCTGAGATACACAGAGGTTGTATAGCAGACGTGCTTGGGAAGGGTCCCCCCAACTGCTCCATAGCAAAGCTTCCATCCTGAGACCAGCTCAGTGACAAGTCCACAGCGGAAAGTATCCAATTGCTTTGGTTCCGTGAGCTGAACTCAAGACAGCATTATACCGGAAGGGCTTAGAGAGCCCTATTGTCCGCAGGAATGTTTGCTCTCAGAGCTTGCTGTTTGGCTTATAAGGCTCTTTAGAGTCTTATAATTATATCTTTATTAGCATTTTCCTTTATTTATTCTTCTCATATATATTACATTCTGAATGCAGTTCCCCTCCCTTCCCTTAATTAGCATTTTTATAGTTTATAAAGTCCTGTGCATTTTCAAGAAATGTATTTAGTACATTGACTTCAGCTGCTAGTTTCCTAGGGCCTTGCTTCCTATGGGTGTGGCCAGCATCCGAAGGTGAATGCATAGGTTGTTAAGACAACTGTTGGTTGTGCTTCCTAAGAGGCCTCTTGAGGGAAATGAAATTTAGCGATAATTATATGTATGGACTAGCTAACAAATGTTGATAGAATACTGGGGTATATTCCTACCCCTACTCAACTCCTCATCCTGACGCACCAACACAATTAAATTTCTCTCTCACTCTCTCTCTCCCCCCCTGTGTGTGTGTGTGTGTGTGTGTGCTCGTCTATGTGTGTTGGTGGAGCGGAGATTGTCCACATGGCAAGTGTATAGGTAGGAGCCAGAGTTGGTTCTCTCTTCTTCCACCATGTGGGTTCTGGAGATGGAATTCAGACTGTCAGGCTTGGCAGTCAGTGTCTCTACCCCCTAAGCCATTTCACTAGCTCTGTATTTCTCATTTTTCACATGTTTCTTAGTTTTAGTTTTTACCATACAACAAACACTTAATCTCGTTCTGGTTTGCAGTTTTTAGCACGATCAAAATCTAATTTGTACAGAGCTAATGTTTCCTCTTTAAATTGATCAAGGGTTCAAGCAGAAGCCTGAGGAGAGAGGTCTGGAGGGTGAGATCTTGCTCATTCTTGGTCTTCTCTCTTTTTTTTGTTTTCTTAGAAAAATTTTTAAACAAGCTCTCTCTGTGTAGCCCAGCCTGACTTTCAATTTGTTATTCTCGTGCCTCTCGCTTCCTAGTGCTAAGATTACAGCTGTGGGCGACCACACCTGGGCCAGCAGCTCCTTTCTGGAGGCCATTGCTGTTTTGGCCACCTTAGATGGGGAATATGGCTTACTGTTCCACAGCACAAAAGAAGTCCCATCTGTCATCCTGGCTCTAGACTTCAGACAGGCAAGAACACTGCCCCAGGGCAGCCATGTTGCAAAGTAGACAGCCTGCTGTCAGGAACCATAAATATTTGGAATTTGAAGTTGATTGAATACCCAAAATAAAACGCTTCAAGAAACTCATCCTTTGGAACAAGTTAGCCTAGCTTGGCACCTCAGATGTGTGTTTGATGAGCACTTCATTTGAGTTGACCTCTCTTCCAGGGCTGATGGGGAAAGGTGGCTCTTAGGACTTTTCTTCTTTCTGGGTGATAAAAATTCCCTCCGCCAGCTGAGCATGTTCTGTGGGGTTAGAGCAGGTTTCTCTGTGGGAGAGGAAGTGTGAGCGGAAGGCCCTCTGGGCCAGTTCTTGATGCTCGCCACAGCTGTGCCGAAAGCTTAAGCTGAAAGCTACATCAAATTCAAAATACATATTTAACAACTAGAGGGTGAGGGACGGTGTCCTGGATTCTGTCAGGCATGCACGCAGCATCCTGTCACGCAAGGCAGAGGGGGGTGGTGCGCTAACTGCTCAGATCCCTCCTGCGGGAAGTCTGCTTCTCAGCAGCAAAGTTGTGTGATGTAACTAAAAGGGTAAAATTCTAGAATTCCGAGGAAGGCAAAAAGGAGCTGTACAAGGAGTGGAGGGAGTGGGGAGATTCGGTGAACCGCTTAACATTTTCTCTTCCATAATCTAACGGAAAAAAAAATCTGTGAGCAGTGATAACCGAGACTCATTTGTTGCAATGCGGTCATGAGTATTATGAATTGTCAGGATTGTGGGTTTGGGATTGCTCTGTGTTGGAGAGGAGTGACATCAGGAGCCTGGGAATGAGGATGGTTGTTGAGAAAGCAGGCGCTCCTGGGCAGCCTAAGCTAGGACCTTCTGGGGTCAGAGGTAGCAGCTGGGGTGAAGTCAATCGCACATTGTTGTGGACTCGCATGTAATGTTTCAAGAAGGGAAAACTGGGTGACAACTAAGATAAATTGGAACTACAAACAAACAGCAAACAAACGAAAGGACAAGAAGGCGGAAAAGATGCTCTAGTTTGCTTCCTGTTGCTGTGTACTCTGGCCAAAAGCGATCCGGGAAGGAAAGGGTTTATTTGGCTCACGCTTCCCTCACTGAAGGAACTCAGGGCAGGATTTTAAGGCAGAGGCTTTAAAGAGAAACCATGAGGAACACTGCTCACTAGCTGGTTCTCTGCCTCACTCACTGGCTCAGTAGTCTTCAGTTAGCTTTCTTATATTGCCCAGGCTCACTTGCGTAGGGATGGTGCCACCCACAGTGGGCTGGACCCTTCCGTATCAACTGAGTCCCTCAGACATGACCACAGTCTGCTCTAGCCAGTTCCTCAGTCGAAGTTCCCTCTTCTCAGGTGACTCAAGGTTGTGTCAAGCTGACAATAAAAACTAAGCAGCCCAGAGAGAAAACAGAAGGCCTACTTATTTCAGGTCATAAATTTGGAACTCCATATATTTTTTCCATCTCTTCTCCTCTGCTTCAGAGGACTTCATCAGCTGCCCCAATCTTAATCCTAGAAAGTTTGTTCTGATTCCAATGCTTCAAACCTAGAATAACAAACCTTGAAAGTCAAGGGAGTCGAGAGAGGCAAGAGTCCAGGCTAGATCTGAGTTTGTTAGGAAAGCATTCCTCTGATCTTAGGTGAGGCAAAATGGACCTATTCTGTATCAACTCACCAGATCCAAGGAAGGTTTAGAACTCACCAATATATGATACAGTCTGGAAACTTTGCTAAACAGATGAAGCCAGACATGGAATACCACGTAGTGCATACTGCCTTGTACATGAATGTCCAAAAAAGAGAAGATAAAGGAGGAAAGTGAGTTAATTATAATCCAGGACAACAGTATGAAGGAGCTGTGTTGTAATAGCAATATGGCTTCATTTCAGGGTGCTAAGAATGATTGAAAATCAGCCAGTGGCTTGAGTTGTGTGGGTCTTTGGATGGCAAGTCACGGGCTGCTCAGCAAGTGGGCCACCTACTGAGAAATCATTGAGCAAACATCATGAAATAGACCTTCACAAAGACAGGTATAATGTCCCCACTTCATTCAGTCTCATAGAACCAGTGTCTCACATGGGCTCCATTATCAAAACTCTCCTGTGTAGGGGCATGATTGCAGTAAAACTCAGTGACTTACACTTGAGAATTTATGATACACAGGAATATGTGTAATGTGTTTAAAAATAAGATAAAAGCTAAAATTGAATTTTAGAGAAGTCATAAGCAAAAACTTAGCAACACCATTCCTTACAAAAAGTTTGAACACATTGGAATAAAAAATACATTAATTATTTAATTGAAACATAAATTTGACTCAATGCCCCAACTTCAACATTTTTATATAAGAAATTCTGGCATAGAAAATATGTTTTTAAGTTTTTTTTAAAACTCAGAAATTCAGTTGAAGAATCGGGAGAGCATCCAAGGACTAATCCTCCTTTAGAAGCATTCAGGCGGCCAACGGTAATGTTAGGTTCACAAGGGTTTGGCTGAGCATTTCTGGAGACAGGGATGGAGAAAACCCCAGGGCCAGCATATTGTCCTTCCTTGTCTAGTGTTGGCTCCTGGGGTCTGCTGCTGTCAATAAAACTGACATGCAAATGGAATCCGAATTTCCATACCTGGGGTCATAAGCAGCAAAGTTGCAAGTTCACGGGGCATGGTTGGCACGGAATTGCTGGGGAGAGTGATGTGCTCACTTTAGCCCAGTGGCTGAGTTCCAAAGGAGAGAGAACAATTGCAAGGGGGAGGGGGGACTTTGTGCTTGGATGGCTAAGTGAGTCAGCTAGACACTCTCATGAATATTAACCTCAGTGTGCAGACCTTATGAGAAGAGAATATTTGAGAATTGTTAATGGTTTGCAGCGCTGTGATTTTCATACTCACAATGAAAAGTGAGACCAACTTCACAAAGGGTTAAATTTTTAGTTGCAAGTAAGAAAAGAATCAATTTATTTTCACATGTTTTTCTCTGGCCATTCTGGAGCTCTACCAGGCTGGCTTCAAATTCAACAGAGATCTGCTGGCTTCTGCCTTCCAAGTACTGGGATGAATGAGTCACTATCCCAGGCTTCCGATAATTCTTAAAGACTGAGCATGTTTGAAACTAGGATTTCCATTTTCTGTTTCTGTTCACTCTGTATGAGAAGCCCTCTCCTTGCTGAGTAAAGTTTGAATGTAGTCTCTCTGGGTTCAGATTTGCTCAACCAAATAAGAAAGCTAAGAGAGGAGCTGAAGAGCCGGCTCAGTTGCTAAAAGCACTTGATGCTCTTACAGAGGACTGTTCAGTTCCCAACACATCATATTACACAATTCTAGTTTCTGGAAATCCAGTGTCCTTTTCTGATCTCCATGGGTACTGGGCACACATGTAGTATACATACATACATACATACATACATACATACATACAGTCAGAGACTCAAACAGACTAAAATAGACAAGTCTTTAAAAAATAAAATCTAATAGGTTGGGGATATGGCTCTGAGCACTTATAGTTAAGTGCACTGACTGCTCTTCCAAAGGTCTTGAGTTCAATTCCCAGCAACCACATGGTGGCTCACAACCATCTGTAATGAGATCTGGTATCATCATCTGGTGTGTCTGGAGACAGCTACAAAGTACTCATATACATAAAATAAGTAAATAATTCTTTTTTTTTTTAAAGAAAATACAAGAACCACTGGCTATTTGAGTGCACACAACAAAGCATGAATCTCAGAATCTGTTACATAACACATATTATTATAGTTATATATGTAAGTTAATGCAATCCAACAGTATATTCTTAACACATAGGTCCAACTAATCAATATCATCTTATGGGTCTTCTGTTACGTATTGCCACATCATGGGTCACATTCATGCTGGGCATGGTTTGAGTCTGTCAATGAGAATATGAGAAAATGAGAAAGGGCAGGTGCATGTTTGACCTTGAGGAGGATGTTCAGCTCTGTAAGGCTGATGGCCAAAGGTCCTGGAAGAGACTAGTGAAAGCTCCTCAGACACACTGTTGACGAGTGTTAGACAGGAGAGAGAGAACTATGACTTTTGCTAAGGATCCTTTGATAAGGCTGTGGTGCCGAGAGCCTTTAATTCCAGCACTGGGGAGGCAGAGGTAGGTGGGTCTCCAAGTTTGAGGCTGGTCTGTGAGTTCTATGACAACCAGGACTACGCAGAGAAACCCTGTCTCAAAACAAACCAAACACAAGTAAACCAAAAAGCTCATTTGATGGAATTTGGGGACCGAAGGTCTCCAGGTGCATTGATGACACATATATGTATTTTTGCCAAATTTGAGGGCCCATTTTCTAGCCAATGCCTTAACTTTTACCAAAAGAGATTTTGGAGTTTATTTGGATTGGACTTCTGGCTTGGTTTTTTAGAAATATTAGCTCTGTCACTACAAAAAAAAAGTGGTGGGGGAGTTGTCTTGAGGGGTAATCATAGATGATTTTTGTCCTTTAGCCAGGTCTAAAAAGCTCTGAGCTCATTGTGCCCTTTCCCAAGGACTGGAAGCACACCCAGAAGCAACCACAGACATAGTTTGTTTGCCTATCTATATATTTGTGTGTGTTCTGTGATAAAGACTTAGTCATATTCTTATTTTCTATAGACATGCTGACAGAAGTAAAGAGGGATGTTGAAGATACTTTTCTCTTCCACATCCATATTAGTTATTTTTTTCTCATTCCTGTGGCCCAATATCCTACTAGGAACAAGTTAAAGGAAGAAGTGTTTATCTTGGCTTGAGGGTACTATTCATCATGGCGGTGAAGGCAGGGCAGCAGGAGGTCAAGGAAAGTGGTCTTTCCTATTCGTCTGCAGCCTGGAAACAGAGAGAGATGGATGGTGTGCCCTGTTCATTGCTTCTTTCCATTCAGTTCAGAATGGTGCTGGCCATGTTCAGGGTGGGTCTTCCCTCATCAGTTACAGCTCTCTGCAAATGCCCTCAAAGGCATACCCAAAAATGTTTCTCTGGAGTGATTCTAAATCCAGTCAAGCTGACGTTGGAGGTTAACTGTCACCTCTCATGCTTTCTTCTCTATTAGTGGAAATAAGGTCATTACTGCCAGTAAAATCAGATCAGGGGGCTAATTTCATACAGCCTAAAAATGGTTCAGACAACACATCTTCTAGAACTACTTCCGGTCCTGACTTCTATAAAGATCAAGGATCCATCAGAGCAGCTGCAAGAGATATAGAATAAATAGGGATTCACTTCAGGGAACAGTCTTTGCCCCCTTGTGGGAGCATAGAGGAGTCTCTGCAAGGCTGGTGCTTCTCCATCTGACAGTGACGTATCTGTAGGTGACCTAGACCAGGAGGGGAAGGAACGGTAGATATGAATGTGATCAACATAGACTGAGAGACTCGAAAACAAACTGGAATCTATGTCTGACATCTACCCCACTGCCTCTAACCCTGACATCACAGGTCACCATAGCGACTGTGTGGACATCCCCCTGACCCCGAACACAGCAATACTAATAGAAGAACTCTGAGGAGAACCGGGTAAGTGACATCCTGGCTGCTAGATCAGAGGGTCAGTGACAGCATGAACTGGCATGCTGCCTCAACCCTACACTGGCCAGGAAGCATACAGGTATGGCTGAATCTTTGCCTTTCTCTCCCAAACATGTATAATTCTCATGTGGTCAAGTCTAACCCTGTAACATATGGGAAAGACAGCAATGGAGATGCAGTTCCAGGTTAATCAGGCTGCGGAGGACGGAGTCACAGGAACAGCAAAGAACGTTTCTCAGTCTCATAGCAGTCACATGACGTACAGGAACCAACCAATAACAACTAAAGAAATGAACAATTGTCATTCCTCATACCAGCCTTGTGAGATATATTCCTGGAAAACTGCCAATTTACAGATGAAGAAATTAAGGCAGAAACAGATTATGTATTTGTCCTAGGTCCCAGGAGATGGAGGAGCCAGGCTCTGGACATAGGCTGGTGGCAGTCAAAGCCCTTGACATTAACTGCTACTTATTCATTCTCTGTAAAGTCTTCCTCACACTCAAACTGAGCCCTCTCTTCAGGTGGAAGGACAAATTTGAATTGTTTACTGTGCTTGCCCATTTCGTCTTTTTTTTCCCTCTTAGACTGGATGTGAGATTTATTTCAAACATGGCAGAATGTAAGACTCAGCATAATGAAAGCCCTCAGGAGTTCAGGGCTCACCACTTGTCCAGTGGACCATAGCTGGGTATGATGGTTTGTATATGCTCGGCACAGGGAGTGGCAATGTTAGGAGGTGTGGCCCTGTTGAAGTAGGTGTGTCACTGTGGGTGTAGGCTTTAAGACCCTCATCCTAGCTGACTGGAAGTCAGTATTTTGCTAGCGGCCATCAGATGAAGATGTAGAACTCTCAGGTCCTCCTGTACCATGCCTGCCTGGATGCTGCCATGCTCCCACCTTGATGATACTGGACTGACTGCTGAACCTGTAAGCCAGCCCCAGTTAAATGCTGTTCTGTATAAGAGTTGCCTTGGTCATGGTGTCTGCTCACAGCAGTAAAACCCTAACTAAGACACTGGGGATGTGTGTGACCCAAGGCCATCAGGGACGCACTGATTCTCAGCTTTCAGTCTTCTAAGTCATCTGCATTAAACTTGTTGAAACCCTACTTCTCTGTGATGTGGATATCCTGGTGGCCAGAGAACTCCCACTTGCCTTTATGATGGGCCGCAGTCATGTGTGTGTGCATGTCTGCAACTTGGTGCAGATGAACACAGTGACCTGGCCAGTGTGAAATGTGACCACCGTGCTCCAGGCCTTCCCGAGGACACCAGAACACCTGTCTGGAGCCTAGATTGGGAAGAGCAGGAAATAAAGAGCTATGAGTATCTACCAGAAATAATCTGTCTCTAAAAGCAATAGGCTTCATATACTACCAAGAAAATGGCTGCCTGCAGCCAATTGTGTACCAGGTCCCCATGAGGGAGGACATGTTCTGCTTAATTGACTGTACAGTCACTCCTGTCTCTAATGGTGCTATCTATCTATCTATCTATCTATCTATCTATCTATCTATCTATCTAATCTATTCATTCATTCTTTTTTCCTTCCTTCCTCTTTGTTTCTCTTCCTTTCTTTCTTCCTCCTTCCCTCCCTCTTCCTTCCTTCCTTCCTTCCTTCCTTTCTTTCTTTCTTTCTTTCTTTCTTTCTTTCTTTCTTTCTTTCTTTCTTTCTTTCTTTCTTTCTTTCTTTCCACTTTTGACATGGTCTCACGTAGCCCAATCTTTCTATGTAGCTAAGGGTGGCTTTGAACTTTAATCCTTCTGCCTCTATCCCCTAAGAGTTGGACTTAACAGGCGTGTGCTTCCATGCCTGACAATTGTGTGTTTTGATAGTGCTCTTTCCTAACTAGATATAAAACTCTTTGGTTCATAAATGACATGCTCGCTGTTACTGCTGACTGTGCTGACCATTCACCTGGCACCTTATTAGTTCGTGTTGCGCTGACTTACTGCCTTCGGCCCTCAGAGCGAGGTGAGTTCTGCGCATAGTTCTTTGTGACTGAGCAATGTTAATTCTGAAAGAGCTTCTTTCAGATGCTTCTTTCAAATGCTCTTGTCAAGTCTTTGAAAGACAGTCAGAGGCCCTGCAAGGAGCTTTGCTCTGGTCTCCTGCTAATCACATACTCCAGACAAGTCGGGGCATGGGCACAGGGAGGAAGAAAGAAGGGTCACCCTCTGAAGGAGGACAGACGGGGCTCATGTTTAGATTTTCTGTGAAGAAAGTCATTCCATAGGATTATTAAGCAAATTCCAGAAGCTTAGTCAGCAACTGGGAAGAAGAGAGATTCAAGGCTTCAGACCCAGAGCCTGCGTGTTTGCAAGTCCCAGGATGAAACAGCCCTTCGTTGACATTTATTTAGATTTATTTAATGTCCAACCCACAGAAGACGGACGGAAGGACAAGACTCTGAGGAAAGCTGCTCTGCCTGCCCTACAGCTTTTGGCCCTGGCTGCTGCTTCATGAGTGAGCCCTAGGCCTCCTTCCCACCCGCTCTTTGAAACCCTGTCACAGTAGGAACAGGAGGGTTTCCTCACATCTGAGAGCAAGGGAGCGACCACTTCTGAAAGGAGAGCATCTATAGTTTTAGACTGAAATATGTGCATGCAATGATTTTCTCCAAAGATACACAGGTGAAGAGTATTTTGAGCAGAAAGCTACATCTTAAACCGCAGCTGATTTCACTTAGATGACAAGGAAGAGGTGAACAATTTGCTTTATTTCAGCAGCGAAGCAATTTTTTTTAGAGTATGCACCTACCCTTCTTCTTTCGTGTGTGTGTGTGTGTGTGTGTGTGTGTTGAGCTTGCCAGTGTGCGCATGTGTAGAGGACAGAACACAACTTTGAGTAGCTTCTACTTCTGCTTTGCTCCACTGTGTTTAACGAGACAGGGTCTCTCTGAGTCTTCAGCTTCCCTTTTGACCAGACGGGCTAATCAGCGCGCTGCCGGAATCTGCCTGTGTTTGCTTCCTCGGTGTTGGGATTATAGGCATGTGTCACTATGCCTGCCTTTATGTGGCCGCTGGGGACCAAGCTCACCTCCTGATGTTTGCTCAGCAAGCCCTTTAGCCACAGAGCCATGTCCTGTAGTACAACTATTTTAATCTTATCCCTGACTAGCTTACAAACAAATGAGACTCAGACTATGGCTATTTTACTTGGCTTTGACAATTATTGGGGGGGGTCACCCCTAATCTGCTTTTCTAACTGCTGGCCAGGCTGCCTCCCCATTGGTGTACCCCAGATACTTGCTGTTTCTCCTGCCCATGTGCTCATGGTCCATCTCTCCTCGTGGCAGCTTCCTCCTCTCCTCACATCCTTCTCCTTCTCCTTGTCATCTCTCCTCTCCCTCTCTCGTCTCCACCCCCAACCCGGTATCTCAAAAATCGCCTACCTCTAATCCCTCCAGTAATTGGTTGTTGCCAATTTTATTTAACCAATAGTTTTAAATCAAGGAACAAGGTTTACACAAAGGCTTGTGAGAACTGTAGGCCTAGATCTTCCAGTATGGGACTCAGCATTGTAATACACAGCAACAGATTGAACCTCAACCATGTGCCCAGCCCACTTCCTTCCTTTAGGCTCCGATGGCAGCGGAGCCCAGTAGTGTTTGTTTCTCCCTTTGGAATGCCAGGATCCAATCTAGGTAGAAACAATGGAGCCAAAAGGATGGAGTGGAAAAGAGAGGAGGAAGGGCAGGGGAACAACTTGGTTCACATGGTTTGGTGACAAATTTATGGGGCCTCACCTCTCGAGTGAGCCCTGGAGTCACCCAGCCCAGCATCATTGTGCACCAGAAATGGCTAGGAACCCATGTGCTTAACTTGCAACCCTGGTACTGAGGCCAAGTTTCACAAGCGTATTCAGAGCTCCAGAGAGCAACAGCCAGTTAACTTGGGATCAGTTTGAGACTTGTGACTTAAAGCACTTTGCTGACTAAACTAGTTGTTGCCAGAACAACTTCTGTGGTTCTCTTTGTGTGGCCAGAGACCACTTCTGTGGCTCACTTTGTGTGGCCCTGAGACCACTTCTGTGGCTCACTTTGTGTGGCCAGAGACCACTTCTGTGGTGCTTTGTATGGCTCTGAGACCACTTCTGTGGCTCACTTTGTGTGGCCCTGAAACCACTACTGTGGCTCTCTTTGTGTGGCCCCGAGACATCCCAAGCCTTCCATCCCTCGCTTATTTACTCTTCTTGAAGTTCACTGATGCAGAACCTTTATGTCACAGAGAGACAAGAGGCAGGAAGAGGCTACATGTAAAGCCAAGGAGCTGAGCTCATGAACAACCAGTCAGTTCTGAGCGCACTTCCCCAGGAGGGGAAGAGGTGGCATGAAGTTACACAGAACTCCAAAAGCCGCCTAAACAAGAAGACAGACCACAGATTCAGGAGAGGCTAGAGGATGGAATATTATTTACTAGGTTTACCATGAATATTTTAAACACTCACAAAATTTAAATTAAAGTGCAAGTCCATCCTATACCTGCATTAAAATATCACAATGAAGGGTATAAAGTTGTGTTAATTAAGGAGAACACCTGGGTGTGGTAGCTTAGGCCTGTAGTGCCAGGGCTGAAGCCAGACAGAGTCAGGAGGATTGCTGCAAGTTTAGCACCAGCTAGAGCTGCAAAGTGAGACAGTCTCAAAAGAAACCACACACACAGACACAGACAGACAGATAGACAGACAGACAGATACACAGACAGACATACACACACATACACACACACAGTGTGGATCCCACAGTTACCTGTCATTTATATTAAAAAGTTAAACATGTGTACACATTTGGACCATATATCCATAGGTGTATCAACATGTACCTACGTGTATGTGTGTGTATATGCATGTGTGTACATGTATGTGTATGGTCATGATCCAGTGTTTAACAAAGGAAAATGACAAGGTCCAGTGAAAGAGGATTAAAATTTGCTCCAAGTCACAAGGCCAGAGTAGATGGTCTAGTCCCAAGGTTTGCAGGATCTCAGACTGTTGTGTGCACTGCACAGTGAGCCTTCTCTTCTCTTTGGGAGATGTACTCCTGACATCTTCATTGCACCGCTGAGTGCTCAGGTTTCTTTGACATAATGCATATTATTTCAGTTACCCACCTACAGTCCAGGAGAGGGGGCAATGGCCCAGAAGGAGAGCCCTCCCAGGGAATGGTATCTCCAGAAGGCATAGTGTTTAGGAGCTGAGGTCCCAAGCATGGGTGTTGTTTTTCTCATGTTCATTTTGGCTTGTAAGGAAGAGCCAGCACTTGCTAGAAGGACATGAAGCATTGCCCCAGTAGCTGGGCTCACGATTCTCTCTGTACAGGGGAGTCTTGAAGAACACCTCTGGCTATTGGTCTGAGTTCTGACCAGCTCCCTCTGCTGTGGTAATCTTTGCTACTGCTCTCTTTCTGGAATATTCTTCTTCCTATCTTTCCAACAGGCACCCAAACCCACCCCCAGCCTGTATACTCCACCCCTCCCCCAGCCTGTATACTCCACCCCCTCCCCCAGCCTGTATACTCCACCCCTCCCCCAGCCTGTATACTCCACTTCATGGAGATCTTCCTCCTGCAGCCACACTTTTCACTCTGGGCTGTAATTTCCAGCTTGTTTATTGTTTTCTCTCGGACCACAGACTTCTCCATGACTGAAATCCTGTCCTGATAGCTTTTATGCAGCCTCAGCACTAACATTCATCCCTGTTACTAGTCAACATGCGGCAACTAATATTGATTGAGTGACCAGAAAACATGGACTTCAAAGGATTTGAATTTCTGCTTGTTGTGACCAAGGTTTAAACCCACACGGAATCAAATGTCCCAGGATTTGGTTTTGTTTCGTATTTATTTGTTTGGAGTTTGTTTTTTAAGAGGAGAGGCAAGTGGACAGTGTTTGATGAGCGCTGAGAGCAAGAGGAAACAGACTTCAAGGTTGTTAAGATAGACTTGAGTGTGTTGGATGGCAGCCCAAGGGGATATTTGCAGAGCTAATGGCCCAGTGCTGAGGATGGAGTATATGGAGTTTTTCAAACAAAGAGTTTATTGAGCTTTGTGCCACAGTCAGCCTGGGAAGGCAGTGCAATAGGACAGGTGGAGGGATGTGCCAGGGACAGGAACAGAAACCGGACCTAACCCCACGGCTGCCTAGGCAGCCACAGGTAGTGAACTTCATGCTTAGCCTGAGCAGGCCTCTTTCAAGATCAGCTATGTAGATCAAACCTAGAGCCTACTAATGCGTGTGAGGCAAAGACTCCAGCACTGAGCCGTACACCAGCTTCCGTGTTTCCAAAAGTTCTAACTAATGTTTTCCTAGGGTTGGTCAAGGGTTACTCATCCACTTAGATATAGTCATTTCTTCTTTTTGCAGAAAGGACAAGTTCAGGCTTATCAGTGTGACAAATTCCAGCTACCCATGTCCCATGCTCCGTGTGCCCACACTTGAAAAACAGCAGGTAGATTGAAGGAGAACTATCTCTGACATGACCAGTGTAGACTAAAGATTAATAGCAGGTAGGGGAAATTCATGGTGAGTTGATGCTCATTCAGATAATTGCAGGGAAGCCTAGGTAGAGACGCCCTTGAGATCAGGCTGTGCTCTACCCAAAGTTACTCCATATTATTTAAAATGGTGGTCTTTCTGATGGTGTCTGGCCATGAGAGACTCCACTTTACAAGCAGCTTTTGACTTCATTTGGAGACTGGAGGATGGCTGTTCACACAGCAGTTTCTGAACAGCACCACTCAATGGCACAGGCTGATAATCGATTTATCCCTTGTGCATAAAAGGTGACACCCTATACATTTAGCAGGGTGAACTGAGCTCAAGGACTCATGGCAGTACTAACGTCTTCTCAAGAAAGCCAGGCCTGGGAACTTATTGGATGCACCAGGCTAAGGAAAGGGTGCAACTCCTTCATCTGGATTCCATCAAGAGACACCTGACACTAATGACAATGACCGTGACCTGTCATGTGACCACTGAATGTTTCTGTCAAGAGACTGGCGGTCAGAGAACTCTCTGCTACAGGGGAACTCAGCTGTTAATGGTTGGTTGGTCCCTGTAAATGTGGCTGTTCAAATTGCTGTTTCTCTACCCGTACATCCATCTGGCCCTGATGCCTGTCTGTCTGCCTGTTTCTTTGACTAGACTCAATCCATCTTGCCCTTGTCTTCGGTGGCTCCACCACACTTCGCAGCTCAACTTTGATCCCATAGCAGAGCCTCCAGGAGACCCCAGGAGACTCTTTGCATCTCTAACATCTTCTCTGATCCCCAGAGTTCTTTAAAGCTTCTTGAACTCTACAGTGGCCTCTTTGGCTCTTGACAGCCATTATGTTACTTTGTCTGTGTGATGTGTAATGTGTGACTAGTATATAATTAACTACCATTAATTACTAATTAAGATTGGAATAAAAGAAATTGTGTTTGCTTTGGCCAGGAGTATCAAGACTATTTGGCAAATTACTGCCAACAAAGCTGACGCACCTTGTGAATTTATTGCTATTCAATACTTTCTGACATTGTGGGAAGACACAATGTATTCATTTGTTTTGGACATAGCCTGTTCAGGACACTCTTTTATTCATTTGGGAATATTCACTTGAGCCTGCTACCTCCACAAAATCCTAGATACAATCTCAGCTAAAGGTTGAATGAGAAACTTGTGGGTGGAATTCTACCGTTTTGGGAACTAAAAAGAAGCCAGTTAGCCGAAGTTCATTCAGTCAACAGGGAGCAGCCAAGACTGGTTTCCAGCTGAGCACAAGGTAGGACTCCAAAACCTGCAGAGTCAAATGAATGGTATAAATGTCTTTAAATTCAATTAGCAAAGGTCAGACTTGCCATGGCTTCAAGTTAGCAGTTAGCTGCACTGAGAAAGTTGTTTCTTTCTTGTGCTGCCGGTTAAGGCCTGAATACTTGGTTAGACACAGCGAAACCAACAATAAAGCAGTTTTATGTTTTGGAATTCATAAGCAGGTGAGCTGGCCTGCCTCGGGTGAAACTGTTTACTGTGCACGGATCTCTGCCACGTCTGTTCTTTCATCATGCAGGTTTTGAAGGAGCCTTGAGTAACTTTGTCAAGGTAGGGACTGATGGTTAGGTCTCGGAGTGACAAGGTGTCTTGAGTTAGACAGGTGTCTAGGTGATGTAAATATAATGAGAAGCACTCCCAGAGGTCATGTCTGAATCTCTTGGGGGAAAAGAGATGCTGACAAGGACTTCTAGCACCTGGAGAGGTGTGTCACCAGACACCCAAGCCAGAGAGTCTTATAATATCTTAGAATCACTCTGGAGAGGTTATGGGGGTTGAATATGCGTCAACCATTTCATTGTACTTATGAAAAACTGCCTAATGAAGAGGACAAATATAATATAGTCAATACTTCCAATATCTGACGGATCAGAAACAAGTGAGGACTTTCACCGTTTAAAATAATCAGTTGCTTTTTCCAAAGGAGCATTCCGACCAGGTGAACGCTTTGTAATTTTCTGAGCACAGTTTGTTTGCTCTCCTGCCTGTGGGAGAAGGCTGGCTTGAGGATCTCTGAGACTCTCGTGAGGATGTACTGGGACTTCCATGCAACTGTCGTGTTCATTGTGTAGGGCAGGCTCCCTGCCCCCTTCTACTGGTGCTTAATTCAGCAGAGGCCTCTTCATAGGTGGGTGGTTTTTTTTTTTTTAACAGTGATGTTTTCTCCTTCTCTTTTGTGAGAATCTTGTAGACTGACTTTCCCCAAAGATCATTTATAGTCACAGAACATCATTCAGTTCCAGTTGATGAAGCATTTATGGATTCTAGAATCTTCTACTTGCCTTCCAAGACCTTCTGTAGTGTAGCTCCAAGTGTAATTCCTGGCTTGCGTTACATTTTAGACCACATTAGCTAAGGTCTATAAACTGCCAGGTGCGGGTGGGTGGATGGGTGGATGTACAGATTGTAAAGGAATAGCATCGGTTGCTTGCTCTCCAACGCCATGAGCTCATCTCACCTGGGCATCAGCAAGCAGCATTCCTAGTTATTGTTTTATTGTTTCTCCTTCATGAAAATCATCTTGCTCATTCCACACTGTGAGCAGTCTGGATTGAGTTTCTAGAATGTGATCCCAGAGGCTGCGTGTCTATAAAAGCTAGGACTTTTCAGTTCTGGACACCGAGAGTCCAAGGTTGGTTTAAGGTATCAGTGTCTGGTGAGGATCCTTTCCCCAGCTCATGGACAACCATCTTCTAATATGTCCTTAAATGTCACACTAGCATCTACGATTTCAGCACACGAACTTTGCGAAGTACCAACTCTCAGATCCTGGCAGCCAGCAAATGCCTCTCTTCATTGTGAATGCTTTGCTGGGTACTTTAACTCTTACTGCTCTTTTATTCCAAAATTCCAAAATGGCAGTACTCATTTCCACATGATTGAGAGGGCACTTCATCATCTTTTTTTTTTTTAAATTCCGGGTCTGTGGGTCTCGTATGTTCTAAATCTCTGCTCTTGACTGTGGATATGAATGATTTTTCAGCTTTAAACTCTGACTCTGACGTCCCAACAATGCTGAATTGCAGCCCGGCATTGTGAGCTGAAATAAACTGCTTTTCCTCCTCAGTTTGCTTTTTTTTTTTTTTTTTTTTTTGGTCAGGGTACTTTACTATAGCAACAAAATAAAAAGTAAGACATGTTTCATTATACATGATGTATTTATTTAATTTTACTCTTTTTTTAATTTTGGAGAGCATGAGTGTGGCGTGTTTAATTATGTT
The DNA here is from genome assembly GCF_004785775.1 of Grammomys surdaster. NCBI lineage: Eukaryota > Metazoa > Chordata > Mammalia > Rodentia > Muridae > Grammomys > Grammomys surdaster. The sequence goes on from NW_021620984.1 coordinate 7,091,733, forward strand.
TTCAAATGTTATAAGATCGCAGATCAGGATGGAAGGACAGATTAAATGCTTTACCCACGCTGCTGGCTCCACTGGCTGATTGGCAACACTGTCCGTTGCTTTTGGCCTGACAGGCAACAGATGGTACCCAGAAAAGGGGTGACAGAAGAATGTTCAGGTTGTATATATTTTAAAAGATGTGGTCAAGCCAAGAGACAGGAAGATGGAAGCAGCAGACTCTCCTTTGCCACTTGCTGGCCTGAAGAAGAGACAAAAGTGAGTGGTAACCTTCCCCCCACCCCCACCCCCACCCCCCAGCAAGAGCAGCCATCATAGAAAAGGTCCCTAAACAGGCCACTGTCTCAGGCAAAGAAACACCACAACTGCCAAGTGCTGGCCTAACCAGGAAAAGCATGAGAGTAAATACCCCATTGTTTCTCTCTCTCTCTCTCTCTCCTCCTGGCTTCTAACAACTCCTTCATCCAGATCCAGCTGGAAGAAGGCAGGAGAGCTGATTGGTACAGTCCTTGGCAGGGTAGCTCCTCAGTGGAGAGCTGGAAAGGGGGGGATGGGAGGAAAGATGACAGAACTCCAGGTAGGCAGTCCTCCTACAGCCTCACTGGTTCCAGTCTCTGATCAAGTCGCCCACAACACATGTCGTTTGCAGGTTTCCTTGGCTTTCCTCTTAGGTCAGAGAAGTCTGCCTGCTTTTGTGTAGGGTGATTCCTTAAAGGGGAGGGCGGGAAGAGCAAGAGGCTTCCAAATGGCTGTCTGTAGCCAGGGTACTACAAAAGGGCAGATCTGAGAAACAGACATGGCCTGGAGGGACATTTTAATAATTTGAGTCTGACTCATCAAATCTAAGTGGGAATCAGTTAGCTCCTTGGGCCACCAAGCCGAATATTATGAAAGGACACCTCACTCTTAATTAATGTGTGGTAACACAGAAAGGCATTCGTCCTTCCTGGAAATACAGTGCTTAGACTAGTCAGACCATACACTGAACCGACACCTCTGCAGAATGGCTCAGCCATGATCCCTTCCCAAGCTTGTATTGTGTAGTAAGAACTAAACTCAACTAGTTAGACGGCAGGAAACTGTGTACAGTCATTTATATGCCAAGGTTTGGGGCCATAAAAATACTGAATTATGACCCAGAGGTGGTGGCACACACCTTTAATCCCAGCACTTGGGAGGCTGAAGCAAGGGGATCTTGGTGCGTTTAAGGACAGTCTGCTCTATAGAGTTCCAGGACAGCCAGTGCTATACAAAGACATTCTGTCTCAAAAACAAAACAACAACAAAAACCAAACAAAAATGTAACCACACACATAAAACAAAACAACCCTAAATGAACCAAAACCCCCAAACCAAGCCAACCCCCCAATAACCAACTCCCACCCCAAACAAAAACCAAACCAAACCAAACCAAAAATCCCCAACCAAACAACCAAACAATCAAACAACCAAAAAGATATGGAATTATATCAACACTACAACAAAGTAAATTTTGGAGTTATTCTGAATTTTTGGCTCACTGTTCGTTACTTTTAGATATGGGACTGGTTAGGGTGGACTCACAGGGGTTAGTGATTTACGGAGTGGATCATAAGTCTCTCAAATTGGGTTCTATGAGTTAAGACAACAGTGTGTCCACAGAGAAACCGCTTTGCGGTTAAAAGCTCCAGACTTGTCAGTGGAGAGTGACACACTCGTCTGTAATCTTCTGCAGAAACATAATTCTTCTTGTTCTATAGGAAACATAATTCATAAGAAAACCAAATGTTTGTTTGTCCAGGGACTGAAGAGAGCTCAGCAGGTAAGCACACTCGCTGTTCTTGCAGAAAACCAGAGTTCAGTTTCTAAGCACCTATGTCAGGCAATGGCCTGTTACTCCAGCTCCAGGGTTTCTGACACTGCCTTACAATCCTCTGTGGGCACCTGAATTCAGGTATTCTCTCTCTCTCTCTCTCTCTCTCTCTCTCTCTCTCTCTCTCTCTCTCCTCTCTCCTCTCTCTCATGCACACAGACAGTTAAAAATGAATAAATCTTTAAAAATTCTTCACTAGAGGTTTTATTTATTTATTTTTGATTGGTTTGGTTTTTCGAGAGAGGGTTTCTTTATATATCCCTAGCTGTCCTGAAACTCACTCTGTAGACCAGACTAGCCTTAAACTCACAGAGATCCACCTGCCTCTGCCTCTCAAGAGCTGGGATGAAAGGCGTGTGTTACCACTGCCCGGCTTTATTAGAGTTTTGAAGGCTTAGAAGTCCAAGGTCAAGGCACTGTCAGGTTCACTGATGAGAAGGTCTGTCTGATCTCTGTTTCTAAGCTAATGCTTTAAATACTGCGTCCTCCAGAGGGGAGGGACTTTGTGCCCTTGCCTGGCAGAAGGGACAGAGGGTAAAGGGATAAATTTCTACAAGCCCCTGCGTAAGGACATCTAATCCCACCTCTCCGTACCACCACATTGGCCCTCAGGTTCCAACACCTGGATTTGGGAGGTGACATGTCCACGCTGCTTTAGAAGAGGCTCTAAGACAGTGACTGGAAGTAAATTTGTTGTCTGCTGTTACAGTTTAGAGTTGATCCCTTCAGCTGGGTGATGATTAGTAGAAAGGTGGCTAAATGATAACCCTGAACATTTTGCAGTGGTAAGGCATAACACAGTCTGTGTGAGCATAATTAGAACCTTCTAGATGGTCTACACTTCCTCTGCTCTCCTTTCGTAACCTCAAGCTGTCTGTCACCCACTGCTCAGGAGTCAGTTCTGTGTGTGAACCTAACACCTTGTCTACGCCTGCTAGTGACAATGCAGCCTAAATGGAGAACCGCCGGGCATGTCTGAACAGCGACAGGCTTCAGACGAGCCCAACGACTGTTAACATGAGTTTTACAAATTTATTTTTGCTGTCATTTTAATTTTGATTTGTCTTATGGGTTAGTTGTGCTTGAATCATTGACTTTTGGGAGTTCTTTATATATTGTGGATATAGGTTCCTTGTCATGTATGTAATTTGCACGTATGTCCCCTAGTTAGTTATGGTTTCTGGTTGTATTTTTACAGCCTTGGGATCTAGGATCTTTCTGTGTCAGCCTGTTTAGTGCTGGGACCAAAGCCATGTGCAAACGGTTTGAAAGTCTCTGAATTACAGAAGTTTTAGAACTTCTCCCCCTCCCCACTTTGCACACATTTGCAGTGACTTGTCTGAGGTTGGGAAGGCCCACCTTAATCACTGTTTTAAGAATGTGAAAGTTGCCGGGCGGTGGTGGCGCACGCCTTTAATCCCAGCACTTGGGAGGCAGAGGCAGGCGGATTTCTGGGTTCGAGAGTTCGAGGCTAGCCTGGTCTACAGAGTTCCAGGACAGCCAGGGCTACACAGAGAAACCCTGTCTCGAAAAAACACAAAAAAAAAAAAAAAAAAAAAAAAAAAAAGAATGTGAAAGTTTTGACACTGACCTGTAGGTTAGGATCAGTTTAGGGTGTATCTTTGCATACCACGTGAGGGAGTCTTCCTTGCACATACCCAGCTGTGCCAGCACCAGTCCTTCAAAGGGCCACTTTTTGCTGGCTCTATTTTGTAGGCATTTTTATTATGAATAGTTGTCATTGGTCAAAGAGTTTATCTGTGAGCTTTCCAATTTTCTCTATCAAGCAGCAAGCCTTTATATCTCTGAGCAATACAGTCCTGATGCCTATAGCATATGTATGTGTATTTATATAATATATATTCATATATTGTGTGTATATACATACATATATATATACATATATATGTATATCGTATATATTCATAAAATCTTTCTACTTTGAAAAATAGCCTATCTATTAATTTAGAATCATTTGATTCCTTGGACCTTTGCCTTGGAATATTCAAAAGTATCCCCCTGGCCCTGGGCTGAACACCCTGGTTTTGTTTCACAATGTTAGTCTCCATGTTCACCAGATACCCCAATTCTCAGTCATAAGACAAACATTCTCTGTCTTTACTGGCTGTCTCTGGAGCCGCCCTTAAGATTCCAGAGCCTTTTCTTTAATTCTTGGACATGGTTTTCATAGCTTTAGGTTGCAACAATCCATTAGATTTGTTTTTCTTTTGAGACAGTGTTTCACCATGCAACCTTGCCTGTCTTCAAACCCACTAGGTAGACCAGGCTGACTTTGTACTCAGTTATCCCCTTACCTCTGCTGGGATTAAGGATGGATTCCACCACACTCAGCAGATCTATCAAACCCTTTCCAGCCTCTTCCAACTTCCTTTTTCACAGTGTTTCTTCTGCTTTTAGTGGGAAGACAGGATATTATTTTGAGTCTATTCAGACAAGCCTGAAAATGTACTTATCCAGTGTTGAGGTTTGGTCTGCTGCTGTGTATTGTAACGCTAAATTCTGGACCCCAGGATCTAGTCGCAAGAATTCTCATGCATGCCATCTATTGTTGGGCAAACCTTGCTCCTTAATTTAAAACTATTGGTTGAATAAAGATGCCTATAGCCTGTTAGCTGGGCAGAAGAGAGGTAGCTGGGGCTTTGATTCTTGGGCTTGGGGTCTGAGGCAGAGTCCAGGAGGAGAGGGAGGAGGAAGAAGGAAGAAGGGGTAGATGGATCGTGTGCGCACGGCCATGAGGACTGGCCATTTGGAGTAGGAGCTGCCCAGGTGGAACATGGCAAGTGATATCTCAGGATAACTGAGAGGGAAGCAGACAAATTACTGTAGAGGGTTGATACTGGCCCAACTCTAATCCCTTAAGGCTCATTGTAAATACAAAGGTTTTGTGTCTTTTATTTGGGAACTAAATGATCTAAGATGGAATAGAAACCTCAAATAATATTTACTGCAACAGATCAGCTGATTATAATCTTAATGACACTCCCCCACTATGACACAGTCAGAGGCTCCACTAATCAGGATGTGATGTCTTTGGGGTATCATCATTCCACTCACACACAGGTCAGAATTGTTGAATTAGTTCTGTAATTTTGACTGGAAACAGTTTTAGGCCACTTGAAAGATGTCACAGGTAATAATTGTTGGTTGGCAACTTCTTTCTTCAGTACTTAAAAGGCAACCCATTGTCTTCTAACTTTCCATTCATTTTTCTGAGAAGTTAGCGGATTATCTTACTGTGATATTTAAATGTAATATGTCTTTAAAACATTTTTTAAAGATTTATTTTCTTTTTAACTGTGAGTTTTGTGAATGTGCATCTAAGAGCATGAGTGCCCGCGGGGGAAAGAGGCCTTGGACTCCTTGTAGCTGGAGTTATGGATGAGCTGTTCAGCATAGGTGCTGGGAACTGAACTCAGTTCTTCTGGAAGAATAGCCAGTTCATAACTGCTGAGCCATCTCTCCAGTTCTGGTCCCTTATAATTTTTTAACCAAATAGTACATACCGTTTACTAGATGTTAGAGAGCCCCAGATGATGCTATCTTCTACCAGAGGATGCTTGTTATTTCCCTGCTAAGCAGCTAAACTGGTAGCTGATCACTTTTGTTCAGTGAGAGAACAAGGTTGTAGCCTGGGCTCCCCTCTTGGCGTAGTTTACTTTGCTTTAGGGGTCATCATTCTTCCGCTGAGGACTGATGTGTGTTGAGTTCTTTTCTCATTTCTATGAGGCTGACCCAAGCTTTGCTCCACTTCTCAGTTGGGGCTCCCACTCTTCCTTCTTGTGTACCTGTCTCCAAGAGACAACCGTCTGTGGATGAGGTCCTTCCGCGGTGTCTCTCCAGCCATGTAAAACTGCTTGTTCTGTGTCAGTTAGAAGCACCTCTCTCCTCAGGCAAAAGCTGGATCACCAGCCCTTTGCCGATGCTCAGGATTAATCCCTCCCACATACCACGCAGAAAAGTGAAAGCAGAAGTTCCGATCCTTGCTTTATGTTTTCTCCTCTGAATTTTATTACCCTTCCTCTTGTTCCTTCTTTTGCCACTGTGTGACATCTTCCAGCAGACATGTCTATATTTGGCCTAGCTTTCATAGGTGTTCCTGGAAGTACAGGTGTCTGATTTGTAACTCCCTCTACCTGGAAGCACCTGACCAGTTCTAGGGTCCCCTCCTTCTGTCCTTCCACTCTGTCTTCTGAAACAGAGCCTCTGAATATATCTTACGATGGCCTTGAAATCCTTATATAATCTACAGCATGGCTCGAGACTTGCCGTGCTTCTTACCTGAGTCCTGAGTGCTGGGACTATGGGGTATCCAACCAGCCTCAGCACATATATTGAATTTTGAGTGCTTATTAAGATGAGATTTTTAAAAAGAGTTAATATATTCTGTTGTCAGAAATGAAAGGTCAAAATGCACATTTTTCTTGTTTCCCTATAAAACATGTTGTCTTTACCAGCCACATGTGTTTAATTCTGGTAAAAATACAGTTTTAGACATAAAGTGCTACCCTAATTACTTTTTCAAGTTATGTTTAAGATTCTCAAAATAAATTCATGCCTTGAGGCCAGGCCTGGGTGGAGCTCAAAGTGTCTGGCTAGGGAGGCTGTGTCTGAACAGCAAGTTGGCTATGCGGCAGTGGGCGCAAGGAGGAAGTAAGTGGAGCCAACTAAATTGGCAGTGCAGGTGGTGCAGGTGGTCCAGCTGGTGCAGCAGGTACAGGTGGTTCAGGTGGTGCAGGTGGTGCAGGTGGTGGAGGTGGTGCAAGTGCTACACGCAGTGCAGGTGGTGCAGGAGGTGCATGCAGTGCAGGTGGTGCAGGAGGTATAGGTGGTGCATGCAGTGCAGGTGGTACAGGAGGTATAGGTGGTGCATGCAGTGCAGGTGGTACAGGAGGTATAGGTGGTGCATGCAGTGCAGGTGGTACAAATGGTGCAGGTGGTGCAGGCAGTACATGTAGTACAGGTGGTATAAACAATACAGATGGTACAGGTAGTTGCAGGAGGTGCAGGCTGCTACAGGTGGTGCATTCAGTGCAGGCGGGCACAGGCAGTGAGAATGGTGAATTCAAAGCAAGTGGGTGCAGGCAGAGCGGGTGGTGCATGCAGTGTGGGTGGTGTATGCAGTGCAGGTAGTGTGGGAGGTGCATGCAGTGCAGGCAGTGCAGGCAGTGTGGGTGGTGCAGGTAGTGCATACAGTGTGGTGGTGCATGCAGTGCAGGCAGTGTGGGTGGTGCAGGCAGTGCAGGTGGTGCATGCAGTATGGATGGTGCATGCAGTGCAGGCAATGCAGGTGGTGCATGCAGTGTGGGTGGTGCATGCAGTGCAGGTGGTGCATGCAGTGCAGGCAGTGTGGGTGGTGCAGGTGGTGCAGGCAGCTCATCTCGAGTCTGACACTTTCCTACTTTGTCTCAACCCTGCTCTGAGCACAGAAAAGGGGGAGGCGATGGGTCTGTAGAGGGGAGTTGAATGATGACACAAGAATCGACTCTCAATCTACATATACCAGGACAGAACTGCACACCATTGAGGAAAAGGTGCATACTGTCAGAATCGTTCATTCAATCTGTCGTCATCTGAGGCATTCTGACGAGAGAAAGGATTGAGTAGAAATCTTCCCAGCAGCTGCCTGTCTGCAGCCTCAGCCAAACAGAAAGGTTGGCAGGACTTATGAGAGTCCTATGAGAGTTATTGGCTACCCATTTCACTATCACATAACTGTGGTCTTGCCATGCTGATGTTCATACCCAAGCTACGTACCAGGCTTTGCGGGACTTGTTTTTTGTTGTTGGGTTTTTGTCTGTCTGTCTGTCTGTCTGTTTGTTTGTTTTTTAATAGAGGACAAAACCACAAAGACTGGTTGGCTACTCTACATTTGCTTCTAATCTATACGTGGTGGTTTGAATAAAAATGTCCCCACCCCCACAGGCCCATAGGAATTGGCACCATTAGGAGACGTGGCCTTGTTGGAGGAAGCATGGTCTTGTTGGAGGAAATGTGTCACTGGGACAGGCTTTGAGGTCTCAGGCCTAGTGGCTCACTGTCTCTTCCTGCTCCCCGCCATTCTAGATGCGGAACTCTCAGCTCCTTCCCCAGCACCATGTCTGCCTGCGTGCTGCTGCGCTTCCTACCAAGATAATAATGGACTAAACCTCTAAAACTGTAAGACAGCCCCAATTAAATGTTGTCCTCTAGAAGCGTTGCTATGGTTACAGTGTCTCTTCACAGTAATAGAACCCTAAGATACCACACAAACCGAAAAGAATTCAGTGTGTGAGAGAATTGAAGTCCCAGTCTATACTGTACCTCCAATCACCATTGGAAATGTATGTTTTCAATGCTTTGGCTGCCAAGGATCCTGTGTCAGGAAGACTAGGCCATATACAGGAGATTCTCGGCCTTAGGCCTCTGGACTCAGTTGAAGCCGAGATCATACTGGCTCTGTGTTTATTAGGCACTTGTAAGCCATTCATTTTCTTTAAAAACAAACAAACAAACAAACAAACAAATAAAACAAACTAAAATCTGCCTTTTGTCCTATTTTTCTTTCTCTGACCTAGATTTTACTTTCTCTGTGTGTATATATGTGCATGAGTTCAGGTGCTTACAGAAGCCAGGATGTCAGGTCCTGGAGCTGCAGTAACAGGCAGTTGTTAGCCATCCAACATGAGTACCCAGAAACAAACTCATGTCCTCTGACAGAAGAGTCTGAGCTCTAAGCCTCTGAGCCGTCTCTCCAGCCCCTTGTCCTCATTTTTCATTCTTGGATTATTAAGACATTCCCATTAGTGGCACACAGAAGGCGGGGCTCTAGGAAGCTCACACTGACTCAGAGGATGCACTGTTATCCTTCTGTTGTGTGTCTCCCTCCCCTTACTCTCTTGTGTGTCTCCCTCCCCTTACTCTCTGTGCTTAAGTCGATGTCAAAACCTTCTTAGAATCAACTTGGAAGGATAGCATAAAAGCAATATGAATAAATTAGACATTAAACTACTTTCATTTTGAAAAATGATTTATTTATTTTTATTTTATGCAAATGTGTGAATGCCTATAAGTATATGTGTGTGTACTACATGTATGCCCTGTGCCCATGGAGGACAGTCAAAGTGTTGGATCCTTGGAGTTGGAATTAGAGGCAACTGTGAGTCCATCTCATGAAGATGCTGGAAGTCAACTGAGGTCCTCTGCAGGAGCAGCAAGTACCTTTAACCTTTGAGCCATCTCTCTAGCCCCCAAGAACTTTGATTTTGAAACTGGACATACTTGTTTTTCTATCTAGAATAAATGTGATAAATATTTAGAAGTTAATGACTTTGTCTCAATTTTCAGGAAAATCCAAGTATGTATTGTCAGTCACATGTAAATTCGAGGTCTAAAGCCTCATGAGAGTTGGGTCTCGGGCAAGGTTAGTGGTAGAGCACTTGTGTAAGACAGCATACAAGATTCTGGCGTTTTCTATAATTGAACATCCAGTGCAATGCTTCAGAAATTGTATTTTCTAATAAATCATCATGAATGAGACCCTGTTCTTTTATGAATGAACATGTTTCTTCCTCTGGAATGTTTTGATATCTGCATGTTTCTGATACCAGTTATCTGATTAACCGTAGAGTTTTCCTAAACCAGTCTATTCTCTTTAGGCCCTTTCTTTTCCCTTGGCAATCTGCCATGTACAGGGAACTCAGAGGAGGGAGGGCTCCTTTACTTGGGAATATATATTATGGGCAAGATGGCATGCTATAATTTTCCCTGTTGGAGATCTCGGACATCCAGGGTTCACTTTGGTTTTGGAGGGAAATATAATCAAGGATAGGATTTGGCAACTGCATTAAAAAAAAAAATAGAACAGCTAAGTGAGCTGCTGTTGTCACACTGAGCAAAAGAAACTCTGTGAAAGTTGTGCTTGGTCTACCAGATGGCTCTGTCGTTTCTATCAATTATTCCACATAAAGTAGTACTAAGGGACCATTCACAGCCATCTACCTAGCTAGGAAGAAGATGGCAGCGTAGTAGTAGCTGGTCAGTCCTAGCCTAGATGGGACACAGTCCTGCTGGACTACCAATGATGCACATAAGTCCCACCACAGTGGGTGTACATAATTCCTTTGTTTATTCCTTAAGGAAGCCAACCAGAATGTGCACAAGAACAAAAAGCAGACTGTCAGTGGGAGGAGCTTAGTATCTGCCCCCATTTAAAAAGCACCACCCCCAATGTGACAGCCTCATCTCATTAACTTTATACTTTTCAGTGATGGAAACCCAGTGGGGGCTCAGAGCCCTTTGCTGGGTCATCTCACAGCAAGTCTATAGCTTCAGGACTTTAGATTTGCATATGCTCGGCCCAGGAAGTGGCACTATTAGAGGTTGTGGCCCTGTTGGAGTAGCTGTGGCATTTTTGGAGTGGGCATGGCACTGTGGGTGTGGGCTTTAAGACCCTCATCCTAGTTGCCTGGAGATCAGTATTCTGCTAGCAGCCTTCAGATGAAGATGTAGAACTCTCAGCTCCTCCTGCACCATGGCTGCCTGGATGCTGCCATGCTCCTGCCTTGATGATAATGGACTGAATCTCTGTAAGCCAGCCCCAATTAAATGTTGTCCTTATAAGAGTTGGCTTGGTCATTGTGTCTGTGCATAGCAGTAAAACTAACTAACTAACTAACTAACTAACTAACTAACTAAGACAAGAAGCAACAATCATTCATCACCCCAGCTCAACCCAGGGTCCCCTACTGTGTGAAGCCCCCTCTCTCTTATTTCTCAGGGCGCCATTTTAACTGACTACACCTTTCTTTTTTCTCTCTCTCTCTTCCTTCCACAATATATACACACTTCTACCATGGCAGTAGTAAGACTGGGTTTCATCTTAGAAGGAGTACTTGTCAGCCTTCCCTTACAACCACTCACTAAAAGAGAAGTCAAAGAGAGATGCAGTTGGCACACTGCCCTTTGGAGATTGAAGGGCCCTAGTCCACACCATGCATCCTGGTATGGTGACTTCACAACTGAGACCTGGCACACATTACATAAGTCCTTTGGGCATGGTGTCCTCCTCTGTAAAGTTATGCTAACACCATGTATCATCATGTGAAGTATGTGGATGATACAGAACACACTTAGCACGGCTCGAGACACACAGGATACACTATAACATCATCAGCTGCTCTAGTAAGAACTCGTCTGAGATAAGTGCTAACTTAAGGCATTGAAAGCTCATGGTCTGCTTTCAGGGCAGTAGCTGAGAACAGGATGATAAGTGTGAAATAAACATCCAAATATTGTGTAAGTGATCAGATGCAATCAAAGATGGATTAGCCTTGAAAGGAAGCTTTGGAAGACTGGTATTTAGATCAATGGTCGCTCTAGGATAAGAATGTGGTGGAAATGCCAGACTCCTATTGTGGTGATTTGAATGAGGATGGCCCCATACACTCATGTGTTTGAATGCTTGGTCCTCAGTTAGTGGAACTGCTTGGGAAGGATTAGGAGGTGTGACTTGTTAGAGGAAGTGTGTTACTAGGGGTGGGCTTTGAAGTTTCAAAAACCCACACCAAGCCCAGAGTCTGTAAGTGTCTTAGGGTTTCCATTGCTGTGAAGAAACACCATG
>NW_021620984.1:7103210-7123619 GCF_004785775.1 Grammomys surdaster
AGTCTGTAAGTGTCTTAGGGTTTCCATTGCTGTGAAGAAACACCATGACCGTAGCAACTCTGACTTTTAGTTTTAGAGGTTTAGTCCATTATCATCGTGGCGAGAAGCATGGCATCATACAGGCAGGCACGGTGCTGGAGAAGTTGCCAAACGTTCTCCATCTTGATCCGAAGGCAGCCAGAAGGAGACTATCATCCTTGCTGGGTGGAGCCTGAGCATAGGAGGAGACCTCAAAGTCCACTTGCATAGTGACACACTTCTTCTAACAAGGCCACACCTCCCAATAGTGCCACTTCCCCATGGACTAAACATTCAGACATATGAGTCTATTGGGGGCCAAACCTATTCAAATCACCATAATCAGCCTGTAACTTGTGGCTCAGATGTGAACTCTCAGCTACTTCTCCAGTGCCATGCCTGACTGCCTGGTACCACGCTCCCCGCCATGATGTTAAATGAACTAGCCCTCCAAAACTGTAAGCAAGCCCCCAGTTGAATACTTTCTTTTATAAGAGTTGCCTTGACCACAGTGTCTCTTTATAGTAATACATCAATGACTAAGACACCTCCGATGTATGGTAAGATTTTAGTGAGTGGTTTGTTTGAACAACATTGGTTTTGATGCAGACTCAAACGGCACTTGGAATCATAGACTTAGGTGTTCAGATTCAAACACGTTATAAAAGAAATATCATCCACCATCTTTTTTCTTCTTTATTAAAAGAAACGGACTTTTCATAAATGCCATAATTAATGGATCACTGAAATATTATCTCCTGCCCAGGTTTGTATAAGTTATAGCTCTACATGAGGCATTTACATATTGCCAAAGCAGAAGTGTTCCATGGGTCGAAATTCTTTGTGTGTGAGTGTGCAGGTGGGTGGGTGCTGGTGCCAGCATGTATAGGGCATGTGTCATCAGAGGACAGCCTTGGGTGTTGTTCCTCAGGTGCTTTCTGTCTCTTGTTTGACACAGCGTCTTCCATTGGTTAGAATTTCACCATGTTAGCTGGCCTGGTTCTTCCTGTCTCTGTCTCTCATATTACCATGATTGGGTGTACATCAATACATCCAGGTTTTTTTATATGGGTTCTAGGGATCCAAACCCAGATCCTTATACACGGCAACATTTTACTGACTGAGCTATCTCCCCAGGCCTTGGTGATATACTTCTATGGAACCAGTCATCATAAACTTTGTGATATATAATGGCCACCACCATATTATGATCATGATTTTGTAGAAAAGGAATCTAGGCAAGACACAGAGGGGATAGCTTAGCTCTGCTACTCCAATATTAAGGCTTTAGCCAGGGTGGGTTACCTGGAGGATTTGGGGGAAGCTCATCAGACTAGGGTAGAATTCTATACCAGGTGTCTGCTGGGGCTGGAATGTCTTCTACACTCAGGAATTTAGTGCCTTGCCTAAGATAGCAAGGATAGCCATGGGCAGCCAGTGACTCTGTCTAAACACAGGCTCCTTGAGGCTGGTTTGAGTGTCCTCACATGGTAGTCTCATGCTGGTTGCTTGTTGTACGGTGGCTGCCTTCTAAGGGAGGACAACTGGGAGCCATGGAATCACTGTGGGTGGCCTGTGCCCAGATCTGGGTCAGTGTGCCATCAGCTCTATTCTGTTGGGTAAAGAGTGAAAGGACTGAAGAGATAGACTGTACCTCTTGATGGAGGTGGTGAGGCTGTATCACAGAAATGCATGCGAACAGGAGATAACACCTTTAGAAAACACCACCAGCCTGCACCATACACTCCAAACTGAAGGCACTTGGCTGGACTGTGCCTCCCTGAGAGATGATAGTTTGGGTTTCTGTTCTAGTACCATTGAACAAGAAGAAACTGATATGCTTGGAGAGCCTTCTTTTCAGTGAGGCCTTCTTTTTCCTGCAAGACTGCAGTGGACTACAGGATGACAATTTCATTCAAATCATCCTGTTATCTTAGACCTTGAACTTCAGACTTGAGAACAAGGAGGTAGAAGCTCTCTCCAAGGCTTTGTGATGGCTCTAGGGATTATGGGATTAGGTTTTCCAGGACTTCCTTTGTCTTCTTCCCAAATGTTTTCCAGCAAATTTCCTATGAATATTCTAACAGGGGTTTATTGGTGGGTTTCTAATTCTTTTTAGAAGGCTCTTTTAATTTATGACACATTGCAAACTGTCTGGGTAGAGGAAACACTTCATAGTTCATCATGAATGCCATAGGCAGTTTCTAAGTGTTACACGTCTTATAAGACCCTCATGGCCTCTACCTTCTGGCATTAATACTCTCATTTAGTTCTCTTGAGTATGGGCTGGGATTTGGTAAGTTCTTTTTTTTTTGAAAAGACTGAGATAGGGATGGTCCAGTGTGAACAGTAGTCATTGAAGAAAGTTCTGGAAGGGATTCAGTTGCCAGAAGGAAAATGTGTCCAGGGGACCTTTAAGATCCCTTCTTTCCTATGATAATAGACATTTAAAGCAAAGCAAGATGTGATTAATGTTCAGAATCAGAATCCATGCCTCTAGTAGTAGATTATTTTGTTCAGTGGAGGGGAAGGGCTAAGTATTGTAATACAGTTCACGCTACCAGGAGCAGAGAGAACTTCCAGAGGGTCAGGACCCGTGGCTTTGCTAACAACTACGTGAGTGGCCTGGAGATGAACCTATACCCAAGTGAGTCCTCACATGGGTCCACAGCCCTGGCTTAAATCCAACCTCCCAAGAGAGGTGAGCCAACACATTCAGGCAGGCCAGGCCTGGATTCTTCACCCATCAACACTGAGAGATGATAAATGTCTGATGTTTAAGGTCAAAAGGTTGAAGGTAATGTGTTGCATAACAACAGATAACTAATACAGATTTCAAACACAGCTTATTCGTGTGGCACCGTTGAAGAATCTTTGTGGAGAGTGCCTGCCAGTAGTTGGCCAGCTAAAGTGACTGTATGGTGTGGCACGAAACAAGACTGTAGGTTTAGATTCTAGCTTTGTAGCCTCATTGCTGTGCAATTCAGACCAATGACTTGCATTCTGCGTGTCTCAGGCTCCCTGACATAACAAGAATGGTCAGTAGCTTCCTCGAGAAACAGTTACAAGAATGAAAGACCTTTACATACCCTTAAATGCTGGAATACGTTTTACTATATCATAGGGATTGTTACTGAAGAAAGCCTATTAATGACATCTGGTCAAGATGTAGACATGTGGATTGGACTCCTCACCCAGACCTTAAAGGCTGAGCCATCCATTTTGGAAAAGAGGATTCCTCTCTGAAGACATAGAGCCAGATGAGGCAAGGTTGAGTGAGTGCCAGTCCTGACTATAAAACATGGCTTGCAGACCTCAGGGCCTTGACAGGAACTGCAGGACATAGAAACTCTTATTTGTTTTTCGAAGAGCGAACTCAGCTTTTAGGAATCATCTGTTTTAAAGCATGGTTCTTTGAGCAGTCTAGAAAATGGCTGTTTTGTTGTTGCTCTGGGATAATCATTCAAACAGGTCATTTAGTCACACAAATTCATACCAGCCTACATTTGGAAAGGAGGTATTTGAAATGGTGTTCCAAAAGGAAATATCTGATTGAGAACAGGAAGGCAGCATGCGTTGAAAGTAGTATTTACTTTCCCAGGGAAAAGCACGCATTACACTTACAACGGGGGTTGGAATATTTTTGCTCAAAAACCACTCATGGAAAAGAAACACAGTGGCATAGGACTTTAATCCCAGTATTTGAGAGTCAGAAGCAGGGAGATCCCTGTGAGTTCGAGACTAGCAGGCCTGGAACAAAACAAAATCTCCTCCTTTAAAAAAAATGCACCAATGAACAACAGCAACAACAAAAAGAAAATAAACTTTCTGTGGCTAGCACACTGTCCAAGTGACCAACAGTGACTCTGGGTTGAGAAGTCCATGGTGGATATATATATACATATACACACATATACATATAAATACATATACACACACATATATATACATATACACACATATACATACACACACACACACACACACACACACACACACACACACACACACATATATATATATATTTGGCCAAAGTCAGGGACATTTAGGAAGAAGAATCTTATTGGGGAAATGCTTCCTTCAGGTTGACCCTTAGGCAATTCCTGATTCATGATTGATATGGGAGGATACCACCAAGGACTGGTATTCTTAGGTTGTATGGAAAAGCAACCAAGAATGGACAGCAAGGCAGTAGGCAGCATTCCTTCATGGTCTCTGCCTCAGTTCCTGCCCTGCCCTCCTGCTCTGGCTTCCTTTCATGTGAGACTGCTAGAGAAAGTAAACTCCTGTCTCCTCAAGTTGCTTTGGGTCCTGGTCTGTATCACAGCAATAGAAAGCAAAGTAGGACAAAGGCCAAAATCACAGCACTTGCTTTGCTTTGGCACCTGGGAACTCTAAGATTTAGAAAGGCCCGGAAGATACTCAGCTGCTGATGGGTAGAGTCTAAGGGGTCTCATGACCAAGGATCAGGGCAGAGGGAAGCCCTGATGGAGACCCTACACAGACCTACGCTGTCTTCCCCTACCATAGTCATTTAGAAGTACTCAGATGAAAGGCTGGTCTCGGGATGGTCCAGTCATTTAATGGACAGCAGTCATTTAAGAAAGTTCCGGAAGGGAGTCAGTTGCCAGAGGAAAATGTGTCCAGGGGACCTTTAAGATTCTTCTTTCCTGTGCTAATAGACTTTTAAAGCAAAGCAAGTCATGATCATGTTCAGAATTGGAATCCTGCATCCAGTAGTAGATTATTTTGTTCAGTAGAGGGGAAAAGCTAAGTCATATTCCAGGCTCTGGGAGAAGCAGTCACTATGTGCATGGCGATAGTGAGAGTAGTTATATCCATACGTGTAAGATTAGAGAGGGTGGGGGATGGGTGTTCTGCTGCATCCCAGCAGGTGTCGGGCACTTTGCCCCATCACCCCTCTTCTTGTATCAGTTCTTTATTTCAGAGAGGTTGCCTGCTTCAGATCCCAAATCGGTCTTAGGCTCCACTCCACACCAACTATTTGGTTGAATGAACAGAAGCACCCGTTCCCAACGCCTACTGTCAAGAGATGGACAAAGGAGGGCATCACAGCATGAAGCAGGGAATTCAGTATCTTGAGAGGCGGACTAGTCAGAGACAAATGTCATCTCAATAGCAATGAGTACATTTGGTAGCAAGATGTTAGTTCCTGAGTATCATTCTTTGTTAAAAAGAAGCAGTACTACATGGAAAAGCGGCTGGTCCCTTGGTTGGAGCAAAAAAGATCCTGGAAATGTCAGAAAGTAAGGAAGTACTCAGGGAATGAGAGGCTCAACATAAGGGCCCTGGAGCCAGCCAGTTTTAGAGGATTCTATGAGTCTTGCCTTGAGCCGAGCATGAGCTATACCTTATGAGAGTTAAGTTTTATAATCTACTGAGTGAAGTAAGAACGCACAGTCCCTATGGCTACAGACTGAACAGAGGAGGAAGGGAAGCAAAGCATTAGAATGCTGGCATAAACCTACAATACCAGGCCTTAACAAGCATCGTCATAACCAAGCCGGAATTATGAGTTATGTGTTGAGGTGCAGCAACATGATACTTACACAATCTCAAAGGGTCTTTCAAAACAGTTCTTCTTGAGGAGCTGGAGAGGTGGCTCAGTGGTCAGTGCTTGCTGCTCTTGCAGAGGACCTGAGTTCAATTCTCAGTTTTCATATGCTCACTGCCATGTATAGCTCTAGTTGTAGGGGATCTGACATTTTTTTATTAGTCTCTGTGTTACTAGGCATTCATCTGACGTGTAGACTGCAGACACGCAGACCAGTACTCACATACATAGAATAGGTCTGTCTTTCTTTTATTATTGGTTTTTCCAGACAGGGTTTCTTTGTATAGCCTTGGCTTTCCTAGAACTTGATTTATAGACCAGGCTGGCCTCAGACTTACCGAGATCCACTTGCCTGGTTCTCTCAAGTGCTGGGATTAAAGATATGCACCACCACCACCACCCAGAAAGTAGATTTTTTTTTTTTAAGATTCTTCAGGGGTTGCAGAGATGGGAGATGCTCTTGCAAAGGCCCAGAGTTTGATTCACAGAATCCATGTTGGACAACTCATAGCTGCCTGTTAACTCAAGGTCCAGGGAGCCTGAAACGATTTTTCTGGTCTCTGTGGGGACCTACACTTATTTGTACATACCCACATACGGACACTCACACTTATACATGATTAAGAATAATGTTTAAGACTCTACTTGCCAATTACAAAGAATAAAATAGCAATGGTAGAGAGATTTTGAAAAGTTTAGGAAAAGAAGTTGGGTATATATAGAGATAATAGAATTTTAATGATTTTTGGAATCTGGTTGAAGATTTTTTTTTTTTTTACAATTCTTGCAGCTTTGTTTGAAACTATGCAAAAAATAATAAAGGCAGAAATGTAAAGCAAAAATAGAGTCACAAGTGTGCCTTCTGTCTTTTGTTTTCCAGCTGCCATTATCCAGACCCAGGCCCAGAGAACAGAGTGAAGAGTATAGCAAATTGAGGCTTAGAGAAGAACAGTACCATCCAGGCAAGAAAATAACAGGTCTCACCAGGCAGTGGGCGCCTGGGAAACTCCGAGGGGAGAATGTGGAGCTCCAGCTACTGTCCCTGGATGGATGGCGTCTGTGATGGAGCACCTAGAGTCTGTGAAACACGCTGAATGCCAACACAATCAGATCTACCCCCTTGCTGGAGTCTTTTCTCAGGAAAGCAGTAAGGCAGGACACAACTCCCATACACGTGGGAAACCAACGTTTGGTGTGGTTTCCAAGGTTGTCCTTCCGTTAGACTAAAATGTGTGACTTTTGAGATTTTAAATTCTTGGAAGCCATCAGAGAACAGCTTAGTTGCCCCACCCCCCGATCACCTGAGTAGTTTTTCTAAGTCAGTGTTTTTAAAGAGGATGGTCCGGATCCAGCAACAGCAGTGCCTAGCCATTGCTTAGAAACTACGAATAAAGAGGCATTGTGATGGCTCAGTGGGTAAGGGTGCTTGCTGCCCAGCCTGGTCTCCTGAGTTCAATTTTCCAGACCTGTATGGAGAGCATAAGCTGTCTTCTGAGTCCTCCTGACTTGCACTTGGCGTGCACATCCGCACAAAATAAGTACATGTGATTTTTTAAAAATTACAGACAAGTAAGATTCATCTCTCCACACTAACTGAATCTTGAGTTAGAACCTAGGAGTGGTGCCCAATTACCTATTAAAAACGTGTGTGTGTGTGTGTGTGTGTGTGTGTGTGTGTGTTCATGCCTCTCAGAGAACACATTTCGAAAGTCAGTTCTCTTCTCCCACCGTGTGGGTTCTAGGGATCAGGCTCAAGTAGTCAGGCTTGGCAACAAACGCCTTTATCTGCTGAGCCATCTCGCGACCACAATCTGGGTCTTAACGAGCGTTCCTGGTGACCTGGCACACCTAACTACACCCTAATGCTTCCTATGGCAATCGTCTCTTTTAGATCGGACTGCAAATCAGAACTTTGCATAGAAACAAGGTTAAAGGTTTTCAAAAGGCGTAATAATCGCTGTCGCTGTTGCATAGCTAACTTCAGGAATTGCTGGGTTTCTTCCAGGATAGGCTCGCGTACAGGCTGGAGACTGAAGACTCTCACTGGAGTTGAGAGGAGGGGACTGATGACAATTTTTCGTGCTTGACTAGTTTTTTTTTTTTTTTTTTAAAAGCTACTTCTAAGGGTACATTAACCAGCCAGCGAAACCACTTGTTTCGGAGGGGAGGTGGGAGGTGGGGGCGGGGGCGGAGCGTGGGGCGGAGCGACATTTCGCAGCTCCGGAATCGGTGCCTTCTCAGTGGCGCCGCGCGTCCCCCTCCCCCTCTCCGGATCTGCCGGGAGCCGGGCGCTTAGACTCAACTCTCCCAGCTAAGGTCGCCACCTTCACGGTCTCCCGTACCGGCCTTCTTGGAATTCTTCTGGCCGGGTCCAGCCAAGGGAATTCCCCGGATCGCGGCGAACTGCCCGCCCCCTCGGCACCCTTCCTCCGGCTCTCCGCCCCCGCTGGGGCTGCCGGGTGCCAAGGAAGCCTAGGGTGCCACGACTGGAAAATGAGCGGTGCCCGCAGGGTGGCCCGGGGCTGCAGGTAACTGGCGCGGGACCTCAGGGGCAGCGGGCTCTCGCCGTCCCTTTCCGGCACTACCGCGCGGCGACCTGCTGCGCCCTCCCGCGGGCTGTGCCTTGGGACTACCCGGCTCCCGCGGGGCACGGAGGGCGGGGAAGGGTGCGGACCCCCAACCTCAAGCAAGACTCTGACTTTCCCTGCTCGCCCCGCAGCCACTGTCCGGTGCCGGTTCCCTCCAGCAGCCTGCAGCCGCGGCACCGGTGAGTGCAGTCCGCGCGGCGGATGCCTGGTAAGATGGAGAAGTTTTTGCAGATCGCGCCACACTCTCTGGCCATCGTCCTGGGCCCGGCCGACAGCCCCGCAGAGGAGAAGCCCAGGACGGTTCAGCCCTTGCCCCCGGTTCCCACCCAACCCCGGCAGCTCGCCCGACACCACATCGGGTACGAGATCTTCGCCGATTTCAAAGCGGAGAACATGCAACACTTCTGGAACAAGAAGGTCACAGCCGCGGTGGCCGAGACTTTTTTCCTAGGCTGGATCGACGAGCAGGTCTTGCTGATCCAGGGCAAGGAGGAACATCTTGAGGCGCTGCGGGAGGGCTGGACGCGCAGGGCTCTGCGACCCCCCTCTGGCTTCCAGATCCGCTGCCTGGGTGAGTGCTGCCGCCCCGTCGGGCTGCAGGGTCCCTGTCCTGTCTCCGGCTCCCGGGGGCGCTGAGGCTGCGCTTAGGCCAAGTTCCTGGGGTCCTAGGATCCTCGCGCGCATCTTGGTCGGGGAGGGGTCCGCGGAGCTTCGGAAGCGCGCAATCGGGGAACTTTTGGGCACTTGGAACGTGGACTGCGTCTTTCACCACGCGCGTCAGGGGCGGCCAGGGGAGCCTCCTGGCGGCGTCGGTGGCGCGCCCCGCGGGGCGGCGCCTGGAGCTGGCCAGGTAGGCGGCGCGGCAGCTCTGGGGTGTGCACGGGTCGCGGCTACGGGTGTCAGCTTTTCCACGCCTCGCGGGCCTGGGGAATGCGGGCCAGGACGAGGGAAGGCGCGGGGAATCGGGATTCCGGTGGTACCAGGCCGGCCCTTCAGCTGCGCCTCGGTCCCTGCGACATCCTTTTCCAGGGTGGCGACCTCGTGGGGCGCGTCGCTTGGCACAGGTGGGTTGGCGCCGTTCTCTCTCCCGCATTTCCGTACAAGACAAAAGGTACTTTTTTTTTTTTAAACTTGTGGTGCAACTTCCAAACAGTATTGTGTGATTCAGAAGGTGGAGAAAAAAAAAAAAAACAACTCAGAGAGGAGCTAGGATAAACGTTTGATCTTTCCATTTGTTGGTGGCGAAGGAGAAAAGAAAATACTGAGCAGAATAGCTTGAGAAAGGTTTTCGTGATCGATACTCAGCGTTGTATTGAGTTGTGTTTATTTTTTTGTTGTTGTTGCAATTCTACTTAATATGTTTTTCTTAATCCCGGGCAACCTCGCGCTTAGAAAACTTTAGTTTTGGACCGCGGGCCCGGTGGCCAAGAGCAAATACAGCACATAGCAATGTTTTATGAAACGATTCGATGAAGAAAGCATTCTTTCTAGTTTCCAGGGCTTAAACATTCTTTTATGACATTTTGGGAGGAGGTCAAAAGTTCAAACTGTAAAAGCCGGTAAAGCTGCTCTCTGTGGTCCCTGGGCCTCCCCTGAAGGGTTAGCTTTTGCCTACTAATGTGTTTTCTATGCGGATGGTAAATAGATAGCATTTTTATTTTATTTTGCTGTGTTTTGCCTATTCTCTCTCTCTCTCTCTCTCTCTCTCTCTCTCTCTCTCTCTCTCTCCTTCTCCTTCTCCTTCTCCTTCTCCTTCTTCTTCTTTTTTGCTTAGCAGAGATTTGTTTTTGTGAAAGTTCCTTTGAATCGAGCAGACAAATATCTAGTGAAAGCTTGCTTCTTGTCGTGTCTCAAAGACTGATCTTGATCCTCCCCCAGCCTCCCTACGCCCCTCCGGCAACCCCCTGGTTCAGCCCCTGTAATTAAGCTGCCTGCTTTACTAAAGGGGCCAAGACGAACGCCTCTGAGGGTTGGGCTGCCTTCATTTCTTTTACAGTGCAGTACTTGAACATTTGGAGAGTCGTCATCCTTAAGTTCGTGCACGCACCTTCAAGACCTTTCTACAGTATTCTGTTAGTTTCCTCTGAAACTTGATCCCAGGCTGCTTTTGTTTTTTGATTTGGAGTTTTCATCTATGAACTTTATAGTCTAATGTACCCCTCGTAAAACTCCAACGTTTGACAATGGCCTCTGTACTGTTTCATCTGAAGCCCTTTTCTCCCCACCGTTATAATTTGGCTATGGGATCTAAGGATAAGCAACGTAGTTTTATTTGAAAACATTTTGGTTCGTTCATTTTTTTAAAATTTTATTTTATGAGTATTTATAAACAGATAGGTATTCGTGATCTGTCATATTCACCAAAGAGAAGCATTTTGACAAACTTGAAAGGTTCCAAATCTATTACTGAAGTTGCTTGATTATTGCCGTAATTATGAATATTGCCTGTCACAGGCTGACCTCCTCCTGATGGCTGTCTGCTCTGGCTACTGCAGGATTGAGCTCAACCCTTTACTTAGGGTCATGGGTTGGAGGAAGAGGCTTCTTCTTTAAAAAGGAGGCATCAGATAAAAGAGCCAGGGTTGGGGAGGGGGGTGGTACCTGCTGATATGCAGGTGGCAACTGCCTTTTGAACCCCCTTGGGGGTCAATATGTCTGCTGGTGCTTCACTTTCTCCTCTCTAATGGTGGTTATAATGATGGGTCATTTGAGAGATTACCATGCACTATAAAATTCTCTACAGGAATGTCAATGTCTGTGGCAGGCCTCCTCATTTCTTGGAGCTACTGGGGACTGGCTCACCACCTTTCATTCTGAACCACAATGCTACTACTGCTGACAAATTCAAAATACAAAGAAAGAGAGAAAAAAATTGAAAAGTGTGACTGACATTTTAGGAATATCCTGGGACTTACTTAATCTATGTACAAGAGCAGGAAGCAAACACTGCCTTTGATACATCAGCAATCGGATTGTTTTGGTTGTTATTTTTAATGTTAATATATACCTTGTAGTGTCTTCTAGCTGGTCTTCTAGTTTGCACTGAAGCCTGTTGTCAGATAGCTTCATTCTCTTTTGGGATCTTAGTGACTTCATGTGGATCAGCCACAGAACCAGAGACACCAGTGAGCACTGCAGGAGCATTGCATTCCTACTTGCTGAACATGAACCAGGCGGGGCTCTGAAATAACTGACAGCCAATCATTAGCTCATGGTTTATTATTCTTGTACTACATAATGACATTCACACAAGGGATCATTTTCTAGATGGTCCCTTAGATCCCACCAGGGACAGTGAACTTGTAGTGAACTTGTTCTCTCAGAGTCTCCCAGTGAAGAATAGAAAGGAAGGCTTTGTTGCCAGTCTCAGATGCACACCTCCTGGATGAGTGACCCTATGCCATCCCGGAGGAGAGGCTGCATAGACAGTACCCAGAAGTGTTTGTCTAGCTCTGCTCCACTACAGTTGGGGCTAGCCCATGAGTTCATATTTTATTTCATAGCTTACTGGGAAGTGGGGAACATCTTCATTGGAAAATGCAAGCGTTTCAGTGTCTGTAATCCCCAAAGTATACCGTTCTCACCAGCTGTCAAATTTTCCGGTGAGGGTTGGAGACCCAAGTGGTGATTACAGGATCAACCAAAAAGGAGGGAATTAAATAATTCAAAGGACGTGTAGTTTCAATTTGGCATAGTCAAATCTACCACTTAGAAATAATCTACCCGAGTATTCTTAGAAATATCCTATGGTATGCAAATAGAATCCAAGGTCACTTTTTTATCTCTAGGACCCCCCAAAAGGAGACTTATATGTGTATGTAAGAAACTAGTAATTATTTTTAACTGACTGAGAATTTCAAACATGCATAATGTGTTTTCAAATTGTCCTGTAAAACACATTACATTAAGTCCCGTACATGTTTACTGGGGTTTTCCAGTGCTGATCTCTTGTCACTTCCTGAAGATACAAGGGTTGATAAGGCATGCGGTTTGGGGGCTGGGGTTCCTACTGGAGGCACTGAACAGTCTAGGTGCTTCCCGGGCTTTTGTTGTGTGTTTTGGATGAGGTAGGAGTTACATTTGTTCTGTAAGCAGGCAGGATAGGTTTCCTGGGGTGAGAGGAGCCAGGCTTTGTGCCGGTGGGTGGAGGGTGTGCTGGTCCAGAAGGCTTCAGAACAGCAGGCTGGGAGCTGGGGCTTGCAGGAGGTCAGGTACAGGGGCTGCAAAGTCCAAGCTCTGTTTGGAAGTAGATGGGCGAGCAGTGGAGAGTGTTGTAAGGTGTGGGAAAGATAAGCAAGGGTTGGAAGGAACTGGGAGTGGGGCTTTCAAGCCGAGAGAAGGAGTGATGCCATTTGATGTATGTTTTAATAAAGTTCCTAGAGTCAGAGAAGGTGACAGATGGGCCGGAGGGCATAACAGGTACAAATTTATTATTATCTGCAGTCATGGGGACAAAGGGTCCCATATTAGAGCATTTCTCTTATGGTACACTGCTGTCCACAGCCGTTGCCCTCAAAAGGATGTCATCTGTCTGAGTCTAGGGATCTGTCGGCCTTAGCCCTAGACTCTTGCAGCATTGTGGGAAGCCACACTTTGGGCCTCTATCCCTTTGCGCTGGGCTCCTGGGGTTTCCCACCCGTTAATGCTCCTGGGTTCCTCTAACTCCACATCCCAGGGATGCTGGTTACTGTCCTGTCTCTGTCCTCTGCAGAGACTTCTTATACTGCTCCAGTTGGTTCTTAGATATTCAAATAGTTGTGATCAAGAATTCTTTTATGACCTAGATATACATTTTAGAGTAGCCGAGGCTAGTCCTTTGCATTAAAAAATGTTTAGAATATGAAGGTGTTATTTCATTTGGAAAAATTTAATTGGTCATCTCAGGAAGATTTTTTTCCTCCCTCCTTCTTTCCCTTCTTTTACAAGACTGCATTTTATGCCGCTCAGGCTAACCTTAGATTTGCTACATAGTTGACAGTGGCCTTGAATTATTCACCATTTTGTTTCTTCATTCAAGGGCTAGCAGCTAAAGAGTTGCTTTTCTTTTTTCTTTTTTAAAGACGTATGTATTTTATGTATCTAAGTACACTGTAGCTGTCTTCAGACACACCTGAAGAGGACATCAGATCACAGATGGTCGTGAGCCACCAAGTGGTTGCTGGGGATTGAACTCAGGACCTCTAGAAGAGCAGTCAGTGCTGTTAACCACCAGTCATCTCTCCAGCCCCAAGAGTTGCTTTCTTAACGAGGCTTCTTAAAGAAGTAAATTACCAAGACAAAATTGATTGGCATTTTTTTTCTCTCTCTTGGTGACAGAGATATAAGCCAGATTAGACCAGATTAAAAGTAGATAAAGGCAGGTTTATTCAGAGGCAGCTTTCCAGTAGGTTCACTGATCTCACAGGTGGAGGTCAGTGAAGTCATACATCCAGGCTAAAGAAAGTTATAGAGCTTAGGGGAGGAGTGCTGTTGTGCCAGCATGGAGCTGGGATTGTGTCCATACATGGCCAAACCCTGAGCCCCTTGGGCAGGCACTCTTGGGTGAGTTGCTGGAAACCTGGAGACAAGGAGTGATACATGTCAGCCTGGAGTTTTCTCTGTGTGGGCGGGGTTTGAGGAAGGAGAACAGCCAGGGTTTCCCAGCTTGTGCTGGCGATGAGCAGGGGTTCCAGCCTAACCAATGTGTTTTAAAATGTTTCATACCCTGGACCTGAGATGTGGCTCAGTGGTTAAGAGCACTGGCTACTCTTCCAGAGGACTTGGGTTCAATTCCCAGCAACCACAGGCCAGTTCACAACTGTCTGTAGCTCCAGTTGCAGAGGATCCGACACCCTCTACAGACATACATGCGGGCAAAACACCAATGCACATTAAGTAAATAAATACATGATAAAAAGGTGCATCCTCCAAAAAAAATACTTGCACACTTAAAAACCAAAATAGAAGCTACTCATGGCTCAAGTACTTTAGATCAACTTAAATTCGCTTAATTAATTGAATTAGTTGCTTTAAACTTCTTTGATTCAGTTGGCTCAGTGGTTAGTTAAGAGCAGTGGCCGCTCTTTCAGAGCATCCAGGTTCAATTCCCAGCACCCACGTAGCAGCTGTGCAAGGGGAATCCGACGCCGTCACACAGATTGATACAGTCAAAATACACATAAAATAAAAGTGTGAGAAAAACTTCTTTGATTTATCTAGCAACTGTGACACATACTTTCCCTGCTCCATCTGAGTGGGTAGAGACTGAATCAGACTTAACAACTCTAGTCTAGTGAGCCAACAGACATTCAGAAATTTAAAGAAAATAATACGCATTTGGTTTTGGTTTTTGCTGTGCTGATAACTGAACTCTGGACCTTGTGCATATTTGGTTAGTACTCTGCCACTGAGCCATATCCCCAGTCACTGAAATATGAATAAGGCAGCTAGAAACTGGCCCCAGGCAGCTAGATGCTAAGGCACATGTGCAGAAGGTCTCTCTGCTCTAGCGCCTCATTTTGGGGGATGTTTGAATGCTGAGGCAGGTAGGCAGTAGCCCTGGAAGTTAGCCTGAAGTACTTGAGGAACAGAAGAGAAAACCAGAGGGGTTGGCCCAGGCTAGCCCAGTGGAGGCATGCAGGATTATACTTCACATTGAGGGGATATGAATCTTGAAGCACAGTGTGTTGGATTAGAATTGTAGAAAAATCCAAAAGAATTTCAGATATGTTCTTATTTCTTGAAGATGTTTACCTGTCATATTAAAATCTCAGGATTAGTCTAAATATGGAACAATGAGGCAATTAAGGGTTCATTAATGTCCAGTCAGTCATAAAAACAACATTTTTTTTATGAACTACCTCATTCAGGTTCCCTGACCCTCCAAGCAAAGCTGTGTCTATTTCTATATGAGCAAAGATTTAAAGTGAACTTCTGAGATAACTGGCCATGTCTAGAATCAGCAAGAGGCTCTCTGACGTCTTGCACATTTCAGTGCTTATTGTTCACTTGTTATTACCCCATTGTTTACTTACTGTCTCTAGCATGCGTCTGTCTCCTTGTGAGTTTGTTTTGAATTTTGGAAAGAAAGTGTATGGAGAGAAGAATTTATTGGCCATTATTAAGTTCATTTAAGGAAGTGGTTCTCAACCTATAGGTCACGACCCCCTTTGAGGTTGCACATCAGATATCCTGAATATCAGTTCTTACATTACGACTCATAAAAGTAGCAAAATTACAGTTACAAAGTAGCAACGTAATTACTTTATGGTTGGGGGTCACCCGGACATTAAAGGGTTGTAGCATTAGAAAGGTTGAGAGCCACTGATTTAAGAGACCGTATGGAAAAGATGCCTGGGTACTGTAGAAGCAAATACTTTGTATCCTCTGCTCCTAAGATGCAGGATGTGAGAGGGGGAGGGGGAGGTGGCGAGAGAGCTTATGCTTAGGTTGGCCTCTGACAAGCAGTAAGGGTGAAGATGACGGAGTGGAGGAGGGAGCAGGGGACACCAGCTGGCTGCAGAACTGTGCCCAGCTATGTGACCTTGCAGGAGGACTTCAGGTTGGAAGTCATGAGTCAGGGAGGTCCTTTCCAGTTTCACAGCCTTTTTAACCAAGTGCCCTCTCAGTCACCAAGGCAACGAAGAAGGCTAAGGGAGCTAACCTGTTCATTTCTTGGTATCGTCACGGAATAGGCTGCAGGACTTCCTGTTTAATGCATGGCCAAATTTGGTCCCCAGCGTTCATGTCAAAAGCTGGGCATGGTGGTGGCATGTGCTTGTAACACCAGCTCCTAGGTGGCAGAGCCAGGACGATATCTCCGTGGCTGTCTAGCAGATTGGTGAGCCTTAGGTCCCAGAGAGAGCTTGTCTCAAGAAATAAAGTAGGAGCCGGGCGGTGGTGGCGCACGCCTTTAATCCCAGCACTTGGGAGGCAGAGGCAGGTGGATTTCTGAGTTCGAGAGTTCGAGGCTAGCCTGGTCTACAGAGTAAGTTCCAGGACAGCCAGGGCTACACAGAGAAACCCTGTCTCGAAAAACCAAACCAAAAAAAAAAAAAAAGAAAAAAGAAATAAAGTAGGATGGATGACATCTCAGGCTGTCCTCTGGCTTCAGCATACACGCGCACACATATACACGCACACGTGTATACATGTACACACAACATATACACAGAGACATTCTTCATCTGATCGGTTACAGTAACATTGATCCTACAGTTGTACCCTACAGGCAGCATTCATCCAGATTCTTGGCTCTTTCTCCAAGGAAGCTTACTGTCTTACAGGTTCTGACGGTGACTCCTCCCTGCACCCACCCCAACCCCCTCCTCTTTTTTCCTTTGGTCTGGATAAACTTGGAAAGCCTACCAGCTTTAGAGTTAATATGGAACTGTGGCAGACTTGAGTAACTTTTGTCGATAGCGGGGACTCTGTGAGCAGCGTCTCACGGTCTAATTTGTCTAGGTTGATTTCCTTTCACCAGAGCCTGGTTATTAATTTATTAAAACATCTTGGCTTAAGGAGAAAGTCTTTAATAGTTAACTGTGCAATGCGAATATGAGAACATGAAAGTGAGACCTTAGGAACTGTGTCTGCCCCCAGATAATCTTAGCTACCCTTGTATTATTATTATTTTAAATTTCTATCTCCATATTTCCTCTTCCATGGAAAAAAGAATATTCTACAAGATACGCTTTACACCATTTCTGTCTTCGTTTTATTGTTTGAGGATCCTACTGGAAAGTGGAATAACGTGTGAGAGGGAGAAAGATGGACTCTTGTTAATGTTTCCTATATGTCAGGCAGTGCTGTAGGTTCTTTGTATACCTTCCCTCATCTAAACTTTAAAGAGATATTGATAATGAAGTTTGTTTTAAAAAATTTTTCGTTATTGTTTGCATGCACTGCCTGATGCCAGAAGAGAGCATCAGATCTCCAGGGGCTTGAACTACAAACTGTTCTGAGCTATCCAATGTGGGTGTTTCTAGTTTAGTGGTTTTATTTTTTAACTTTGTATAAAGGAGTGTGATAAAACTTTTAGATGTGAAATAATTTCTCTCATTTAAAAAAGGGAATTGATTTACGGCACAGCGACACACAGATATGTAAAGTAACAACTGAAGATATAGGTTCTTTGAAAGAAATACATTTTAAGAATTTATTTATGTGTATCTCTATGTGCAGGTGTGTGCATGTGTGTGTAATGCCCATAGAGACCAGAAGAGGGCGTCTGATCCCTTAGAGCTGGAGTTACAGGCAGTTGTGAGCAGCCTGCCATGGGTGCTGGGAACTGAACTTGGGTCTTCTGCAACAGCAGCAAGTGTGAACCATCTTCTTCGTCTCATGATTTCTTCAGCACATACAGATTGTGTAATTATAAAATGTAGGGTCTTTAAAGCTAAAAACTTACCTTTAAGTACAGTTACACACTTTCCATTGTTTCTCTTATGTGGATAACTACTATTTTGATTCCCTCTTTGACCTAGTAATTATCCTAGATTAGTTTTTCTTACCTCATCCTTAGAAGTTGATGTTTCAGAAAAAAAAACTGTTGTCACTGGTTATTTCTATTTTGCAGAGTCAGTGTTGACTCTGTAATGTTTCGTAATTGCAGAGGAGAAACAAAAATTAAAAGTGAGAAAAATATGAAGTCTTAACTGTTAGCATCAAAGTTTAGAAATCTCAACACAGCAATAGTCATGTCTCCATTCATATTGACAGGGGAGTGGTTCCAGAATCCTCTGTGAATGTGGACACCCATGGACGACCAAGTCCTTGTGCCAATTAACTGAGTGAGATAATAAACTACATACATCGCCTATGTGTTTTGATCATGGCTAGATTGCTTGTAATAAAGTCACACAGTATAAATGTATTGTTTAGGGAATACAGTCAAGATAAACATTGTCTCCACATGTCCAATGTAGATATACTTTTCTTAAAAAAAAATTCAATTCTGCTTTTGGTCTAATCTGCAGATGAAGAACCTTCAGAGATAGATGGCTTATTATGTGTGTATTTAGTTCCCAAATTTACTCATATCCTGAATAAAAATCAGGCTTGTTTTAGTTAGAGTTTTATTGCTGTGAAGAGACACCATGACAAAGGCAACTCTTATAAATGACAACATTTAATTGGCTCTGGCTTACAGGTTCAGAGGTTCAGTCCAGTATTGTCATGACAGGAAGCATGGCAGCATGCAGATATACATGATGCCGGAAGAGCTAAGAGTTCTATTCTACATCTTGATCTGAAGGAAGCCAGGAGTAGACTATCTTCCACAGGCAGCCCAGAGAAGACTCTATTTCCACACTAGGTAGTTTGAGCATAGGAGACCTCAAACCTCATCCTCACAGTGACACCCTTCCTCCATAAGGCCATACCTACTCCAGCAAAGCCACACCTCCTAACAGTGCCACTCCCTGTGGACCAAGCATTCAGACACATGAGTCTATGGGGTCCAAGCCTATTCAAACTACCACAATGTTCTACAGAAACCTGGGAAAAAATTCGTAATTTTATTGGATGTGTGTGTTAGTTCTATTAATACATTTTTTATATACTAAGTATATTATATTCAAATCTGCTTCTATTTTCTTATGTTTTATTAAAGAGTGTAGGTACTAAAGTAATTTTCTAAAATCTATACCTCCTATCTGTGTAACCTCCTGCCTGACTCCTGTGTGCTGGGAGTTAAAGGCATATACTAACACACCCAGCTATATTTTGACATTTTGATACCTCATGCATATAGTACAGATTCTACCTTTTATATAAGGATATAATGTAATTTATACAGAATGGTATAATACAAACTTCACTTTCTAGAAAGCAGAATGGGAAAACAGACTTTCATTATCTTTTCCTTCAGAACATTGACTTTCCATTCACCATTGTTGATAAAACATTTTAACTACTTTTTCTCTCTGAGATACATTTAAAATTACTAAGTGTACTATTATTTGCGTCTCTGTGTCTGTACATGCCTGTGGTTCACATATGTTGCAAGGTACCTGTTGAGAGCTCATAAGACAACTCAGGTGTGAGTCTTCAGGTACTTTCCATCTTTTTTTTTTCTCTTTCTTTTTTTTTTTGAGACCAGGTTTCTAACTGACCTGGAACTCCCCACATAGGTCAGGCTAGGTGGCCCATGAGCTTTCAGAGATCTGCCTGTGTCCTCTTTGATGTCACTGGGATTACAAGCACACACTACCATGCCCAGCCTGGCCTGTTATGTCAGTTCTGGGGATCCAAACTCAGGTCACCATACTTGGGATGCAATGCAAATACTTTGCCAGGCAAATCATCACCCCAACCCCTGAGCATCTTTTAGTCTCCAAAAAGCAATAGATTTTTTTTCCATGGGAGATAGTCAAACATCAACTTTTCGTAAATCATTCACACTGAACTGAAATAGCACAGCTCACCTGGCCAGTGTGCATTCATATGCCATCCTTGATTCTTTCTGTTTAGCCTCACGACTACAGTGTTGATTTGTAAACCTGACCGTTCCTTGGATACTGCACTCTGTGTCAGGGACTGTAAGGAAGTGAGGTGGGAGAGGGATCCCCAGTAGCTGCTGCCTAGTAACTGCAGTGGAAGAGCAGCTGTGGGTGTGAACACTGGGATTAAAGGCAGGAGCCACCACCACCGCCCAGCCCTGGACTAGAGATTTTTTAATGATAATGCTCCGGCTTGATAATAAAGAAGCGGCTATTCAGTGACACTTGTTAAAATGTGGGAAGGAAGATTTTATTGAGGACTGTTGCAGTAGGTATAGGGGCCATAGCAATGGTAACCTGTGGTTGGGGGGAGGGGTTGAACTTGTAAACTTCCAGTCAGACTACTGAAACAATGGACTCCAAGAAACTGGAATTTCTCTAGAAGTATCTACCATGTTGGGAGAAGAAAAAGACTGAACTTCCGTGGCCAGCAGCCAGAGGAGGAACTTTACACAGTTCTGACAACGTGCCAGCTCAGTTGCAGGAGTCTGGAGCAGAGAGAGTGATGGGTAGGACCTCGGCTGGAACAGATTTGTTAGGCTTGCCTCTTGGTCGTCTAGGTCGTCTATTTAAACTTCAACCTCCTATTAGGACTTTGAAGATAGATTTGGGGTGAAGAGTGTCCCTTGACGTCCTTTTTCCAATGTGGTGTGGCCATTTATATCCTCCCTCTCCCTCTCCCTCTCCCTCTCCCTCTCCCTCTCCCTCTCCCTCTCCCTCTCCCTCTCCCTCTCCCTCTCCCTCTCCC
>NW_021620984.1:7124019-7130769 GCF_004785775.1 Grammomys surdaster
TCCCCCTCGTCTCTGCCTCACTGTGTAGTCTTGGCCGATCTAGAACTCATCATGTAGACCTACCTGGCCTCAAACTCACAAAGTCCAGCTGCCTCTGCCTCCTGGGCTGAGGTTAACGGCATGCATAGGGTTAACTACTGTGTCCAGATTGCCTTTACCTGCAACTGTCTTACTGAGGTTGGTGCCTGAGCCCGGCTTGTTCTGATCTGAACAATCCCTGCAACAGACTCACCTCTGTAACAGACTCAGCCTGAGTAATGGCAGATTTGTAACTGAGGATCAGAGTGGAGGGGAAAGGATGGAAACTTACTTAAGGAAGTAGAGGGATGACTGGGGCTCTGGCCAGATCTCTGTAGCAGGGTTCTCGCTGAACATACATCAGGGTGGTTGGATTCACTTGGGCATGGTGGAGGAAGAGAACCCGATCAGCTGTCAAGGGTGAGGATTGTGCTAAACTAGCTTAGCATTA
This sequence comes from Grammomys surdaster, assembly GCF_004785775.1. Lineage (NCBI taxonomy): Eukaryota > Metazoa > Chordata > Mammalia > Rodentia > Muridae > Grammomys > Grammomys surdaster. Next base: position 7,124,489 of record NW_021620984.1, read on the forward strand.
TTGTCTGTAGAAACTGAATTATATAAGGAAATGCATAGACGGGCCTAAGAAACAGTTCAGGAACTTGACTAAAGTTTGGCTAAGCCCAGAAAAACATAGCATCAGGGCAATGGAGGGCACACGAACAGAGGCAGCCATATGATAGAAGGAGGTGACATTGAATGCTATTTGGAGATGAGAATTGGTTTTGTTTGTTTTGCCAGTTTCTACTGTATAAGCTGTCCGATGTTTTGAGTATCTTAGTTGTAGGGGTCACATGCCATAGGGTAAGGAGGATGCCAGCCTTATTTCTGGCTCATAGTGGTTTCAAAGCCACAAGAATCCTCCAGGAATTCTAGAGACCTTCGGTAGTGTAACCCCAGCTTCTTGGTTCTGACCTGAGGTCCAGGGTGGCGTGCTGTTCTTGTGGTTGGCAAGTTTTTATCTTTCTTCTTATTCAAACTCATCCGTTGGCTACATATAGCAGTCACCATAGACATTTCTAATTATTTCAAATCAAGAAGGAGATGAAGGCAGGAGAGCTGTGTCAGGACAGGAGAATCTTCAGCTTAGAGTGCCATGGAGATTCAGCCACGCAGCTAGTGATGAGATTAACCCACCCAACCTATTAGTTACACACCCTTCCCCTGAAATCTTTAGTTGATAAACTCCTTCTCTGCTCACTTTCCAGGTTTAAAATGAACGTAAGAACCAGGCTTGGTGTGATTAGCCTGGCACAGGTGGCACATGCCTTTAATCCCAGCGCTCTGGAGGCAGAGGTTGGAGGATCTCTGAGGGCCAGAGGCCAGCCTGGTCTACATAGTGAGTTCCAGGACAGCCAGCTAGACCTATGTGAAGAGGCCTTGTCTCAACAAAACCAAAACAAAACCAAACGAACAGAGTTGTACCTCACTGAGATAAATAATTAGGTTATAAATAAATTTCTCTGGGTGAAACAAAAAACTCAGAAAACAAGATTCTTAAAACAGTGTGAGTTCCTTTGTTTTCAGGGGTGTGGCCAAAAGGAAATAGCTGGCTCTCCTAAGGTCCAGCTCCGTGTAGATCCGTTCATAGTGAGAATTTAGAAGGTGGTCTAGCCAGTAAACTTACATGAAGTATGAATAAGTCATACCTGAAACATATGACTCAGATTGCTTCACAAAATCACATTTGTGCGTGATACCTTTTAAAATGTCCATTGAAAGGGTTTTAGATGAAAACAAAAACAAAATGTTAAGTATGGCAAAACACATTTTCTTCCTTCTGTTAACATGTCTGAAAGTTTAATAGCGGATGGTCAGTTTCTGGCCAGTAGAGTGGGATTGTAGTTGCTTGGGAGAACAGTTGAATATGAACTGTCACGTTCTCGGATCAGCTCCTCTGTCAGAACGTGAGTCTACACTGGCCAACCACAGGTCAAGAGTGTGACCTGTACACCAAAAATGCTTTTGTTTTCAAGGAAGGGATTTCCAGTCTGACTGTGTCAGCAAAGAGAATGTTCACATTCTTCTCACAAGGGCCGATGCCTGCAGCATGGATTCTGGCCAATGCAGTTAGCTCCTTGCAACACTGTAAACATACTTCATTTTTCAAGTAGAGCGTCTTTGTGCTGACTTTACCCTTATGCCGAGAGAGATTGTTTAGACATGTCAGTTAAGACACTGGCTTCTCCGTCATGAAGTTTAAGAGATTCTCATTAATAGGTCAATTGTTATATTTTTATTTTGCTTGTCTATATCACAGTGTATTCTGCTTCCTCATATTAACAGGTGATTTTGAATGTGCTTTTCCCTTCAAACTGTGATTGTTTTGAAGGGAGAGACTGCAAACTTGGTTTATATTTTCCAATCCAGTTTTCTGTGCTAGTGCACAAGTTTCAGCACTTCATAGGTGTCCTCGCAAGTATTGTTAATACTAAGCCGATGCCGGCAGCAGCTCCAGACTATGATTTTTAGATGGGGAACATGTTGAATGTGAGTAAAGATGACGTAAGTCTGACGCCTTAATGCACTGGCAGTGATATTGTAAACTACTTTTTTTTTCCCTGAAAGCATTTTAGCAGTGTGTATCAAAAAGCCGCCCTGACATCCTCATGTTCTGATGTGGTGATTTTATCTCTAGGACCAGATAATGGATCTCTATCTCTGGGATCATAATAATGGATCCTATAAAGGCCTTTGTGTAAGCCTTTCCATATACAACTTACATGGAAACAAATACTTGTGTGTACTCTGAATGCCGTGATTGGAAAGTAGTTAGGGATATTCAGGTTCTATATGTTGAGTAGAATACTTAGTAGTTATTGAAGATGTCTTTGAGGCTCAGTGTGATGATACACACTCATAATCCAGGACTCTGGAGACAGAGACTGGAGGACTGTAAGGTAGAACTTAGCCTGGGCAATGTAGCGAGTTCAAGGGCACCCTGGGCTACATATGGAGATCCCGTCTCAAAAACGTCATGAAGCTTCAACATTGAGAGATACTTATGATGTTCCTTGAGCTGCATTTACTATTTGGTAGCAGATCTAATCAGAGCTGAACTCAAATCAGGTGCAGAAGAATTAATTGGGAAAAATAACAGCACTACCACATAACTGCACTACTTTCTGTGCTTTGGGCCACCTCCAGGCGTCTTTTCTGAGGTGAAGTCCCCAAGCTAGAGGGTAACCTTGTACCATCGTGTTAAGTGGTGTGACTGGGACCCTAGGCCTGCGACCAGTGGCTCATGAATTTGTCTATCTCAGGCTCATGTGAGAGCTTTAAATACAGGAATGACTGCATAAATAAGTAAGTAACCCTTGGCCTCCTCTGAATTAAGGTCACCTTATAAAGATGCAGAGGCTGGCTCCATTGCCAGTCTATGACCAGCACTGAGATTTTTTTGAGCAGCCAAGTTGATGTTTTTAGTAAATAAACACAGAATACACACCAAGTGTCACCGTCACAAGTACTGGTCATGCTTGGATGTAGGTATTAGAAATAAGGGCTGTCTTTTTTTTTTTTTTTGTCTCCACTTTTCAGATTTTCTTCATTAAGGAATGATGTTACTTTTGGTATAAGAACAAAGAAACAGTTAAATAAAAGATTTTAAGAGCTCTTTTGGGGCATACTGTGTTATTTTAAAAGAATTTTTAAAGTTAAAAAATACACTTATTTATATGTGATGGTGTGTGTGTGCATGTATGTACAGACATGTGCCACGCCATGGTGCACATGTGGAGATCAGAGGACCACTTATGGGGATCTGTTTTCTCCCTCTACCGTGTGAGCCCCAGGGACTGAACAAAATTGTCAGACTTGGAAGCAAGTGCCTTTACCAGCTGAGCCATCTCACTATGCAGCTTTTTAAAAAAAACAATCCACAAGAAGGTTCATAGGTGGAGAAAATGGTATTAAATCCGAAAGAGACTTACTCTTGGCAAAATGTTACAAAATGTATTAGTCAAACTGTTATTATGACCGGCATATCTTAAATCTGCCTGTGTTATAGCTTTAGACAGTAAGATTTGAGGTATAGGTTTGTAAGTTAAATAGTGTTGGAATCATGTCTTAATCAAAACTAAAATATTGGATAGTTAAGGAAAGCCTGAGAGGCTAGCCTCTTTATCCCGTTGGCGAGCGTGCCTTGGCATTGTGGTTGCACAACACTTTTGTTAAGGAGGAAGGTGTTTTTCTCATGATTGGGAGGAAAGGGTGTGAAATGATATAATGTTACAGGACATCATGGTCCTTGTATTGATGCTGAGCCAAATGACATTCAGTGTGGGAGAGAACACAGGATCTTTTTCAGTCCGCACTTTTGACACTGTAGGTTGCCGCTTTGTTCATTACCAGAACTCTGCACAATCTGTGAAGATTTCATATCGCATTATTCGTTAGTTAAAAAGATTAAAATGTCCTCACTAAGATAGCCTCATGTGGGGCTCCGGGAGATGACTCCATGGATAAAGCGTCTGTCATGCCATTAGGAGGAGCCAGCATCTCCTGTACCCACATAAAAAGCTGGGCAGCTATGGCAGCCCATCTGTAATTGCAATGGAGGAGAGGCAGAGACGGAACCCTCATGACAAGGTGGCTACCTTGACTAGGTGGATTGGCCAGCTCTGGTTTAGTGAGAGACCCTATCTAAATAGTGGACAGTGAGAAAGACACCCAGTGTTAATCTCTGGCATGCACACAAGTGCATCCGCCCCAGAATACATGAGAACCTCCACACGTTCAAACACACATGTACATGCATGCAAAATAAAATAAAAAAGCCAAAACACCACACGCATGCAACAAAACCAAACCCAAACAAACCTGGCTTTTTTACGCAAGGAAGAAATTCTAAATGATAGTGCTGAATATTGGCTAAGCAAATTGATATAATCTGTGTACGTGTGCGAGAGAGAGAGAGAGAGAGAGAGAGAGAGAGAGAGAGAGAGCACAAACAGCTTTATTTTCTTTGACAAATAATTTAAAGGCAGAAAAGGATTATCAGAAGTTCTGGGGAGCCCCAGTAGAGACACCAAATGTTACCCAAGAAATAAGGTCCTGTCTTTGGGGATCTGAGTCTCGTTATAAAGTAACTTAAGAGCGGGCACACATGGAAGACGGAGGACAAAGAGCAGACCCAAACAGAAGCATGAGAACACTTTATAAGAGTTTAAAAAGAGAGTTACAGAGCAGGCAGGCTGTGAGCTCTCCAGCTGCCTGGTGCACTTAAGCTGCACTGCTTGGGAGTAAGTTGCTTGGAGGTCAGCCGCCTGGTGGCAGGCATCCACACGCCCGTCCTGGGAAGGGGAACTTCAGAAACAGAGCAAGGAAGCCCAAAGTGTTAATTAGGGAGTTTAAAAGCACATTAAATTCTCTAGTCAACATCCAAAAGTAAAAGATGGGAGAGAAGAAAGAGTTATGTCTTTCTGAGTCAGGCCTTAGGAAGATGGGCAGATCCAGCAGGATCTCATGGTAGCTCAGCTGGTAAGGACTGCACTATGGGGGAGTGGGGGTGGGGTGGGGCGAATTCTTGGAAGGAAAAGCACAGTGCCTTAAGGTGAAACGGCCCTCCATTGCAGTGGTTCCTTGCCAGGTCCCCAACTCGCCCTATTGGGTTAACTGATAAGACAAGGGCCAGCTTCCACCTAGAGGTTGCTGTGGAATAGTTAGCACTTTTGCTGTTAGTTATGACAAATTGTAATTGACAAAACCAACAGTCCGGGTATCATGACAGCTAATGTCATGAAGGAAAACGAAAATTCACATCTTCTAAACTTTCAACCCCCAATGACGAGGTAAACAATCTAGAACAGACTCTTCTAAAAACATGGCACTACTACCTTTTCTTCCAGAGGTGTTTTGCATGGGAGAAAAAAAAAACCCAAAAAACAAAACAAAACAAAACAAACAAATCTGAAGCCAGCAAGCCAAGCAAGGAAAAACATTTACCTTCCTACTTGGGATTTAGTCTGACAGTGTGGTTGAGGCCTTAATGGCTCTTTGAGTTCTCCTGGCCTTGGTTACTTTTTCTTGAGGTTTCAAACATACAAGTGTCACAGACAAACATCAAAATGATGACACTTTAAGAGAAAATACATGTGTCAACAATAAAAATATTTTTCACACTTCATTTTCTTTTAAATGCTGACAGGGCTGGAGAGACGGCTCAGTAGCTAATATCACTGGCTGTCCTTGCCAGGGACTTGGGTTCATTTCCCAGTACCTACATAACAGCTCGGTATCATCTGTAACTCCAGTTCCGAGGGATCTGACACCCTCTGCTTGTCTCTGTGGGCACCAGGCATGCAAGTGGTGTCCACAATACTTGTAGACAAAACATTCATATACCGCAACAAACGTTTTAAAAATAGTTTTAGAATAAAAATGTTGAGTATGTTGCTCTGGGCCAACCGCCTACCCTAGCTTTCCTCAAGCTGGCCAACCCTAAACCAGGGGAGGAGAATTCTTCAGGAGCTTTAAAACCCACAGCTCCCTAGAAGAGACTGGAGTTTTAGGTTTCTTAAGTCCCCTCTCAGTTTTGCTGCAGAGGGTCTTTTTCTTTATATACCTGGTGCATGTGTGTGTCTGGTACATGCTTGTGTCTGGTGTATGCCTATCTGCTGTATTGTGTGTCTGGTGCATGTGTGTGTCTGGTGCATGTGTGCATCTGGTACATGTGTGTGTCTGGTGTATGTGTGTCTGGTGTATGCGTGTCTGCTGTATTGTGTGTCTGGTGAATGTGTGTGTATGGTGCATGTGTGTGTCTGGTGCATGTGTGTGTCTGGTGTATGCATGTCTGGTGCATGTGTGTGTCTGGTGCAT
>NW_021620984.1:7130779-7194050 GCF_004785775.1 Grammomys surdaster
GTATGCATGTCTGGTGCATGTGTGGGTCTGGTGCATGTGTGTGTCTGCTGTATTGTGTGTCTGGTGCATGTGTGTGTCTGCTGCATGTGTGTCTGCACACCCCCGAGGAACTCCTTTCTTTACCTGCTGAGTCTGTCTGTGGCACTTGGCAGTTCTCCACTGCCACTTGTTGTGCTTCAGATTTGTCCTGCCTTTTAGTTTTATTATTATTATTATTAATTTATTTTTTTAAGATGTAGTTTCTCTGTGTAGCATTGGCTGTTCTGGAACTCACTTACTCTGTAGACCAGGCTGGCCTTGAACTTAAAGATACCCCTGCCTCTGCCTCCCAAGTGAGCCACCACCACCCAGACTGGCAGAGAAAACGAACCTGATCTAGACCCCTAAACATTTCAAGACACCTAGCCTCTATCATCATGTTAAAGAAAACCATTAGCTAGTAACGTTTAAAGCAGTTATTTTTTTCCCCTGCTTATTTGACATGTGACCTTGTTTCAATGTTTTAAGAAGATCTCAAATCCAGGTGGCTATCATTTTTCAGATTATTTAGTTTTTAATTACCTTACTAATTATTTAATTAATGCCTGTGGACAGGTACTCGTAGCCTCTGTGTGGAAGTGAGAGGACAGATAGCCCGGCTCTCTGTTTACCATGTTCGTCTTAGGAATTGAACTCATGTGGGCAGGCTTGGTAACGCTCACCCAGTCTTCATCAGCTGAGCATCTGCCTGGTCCTAGAATATTTTCTACTTTGTGACAAAGGTGTTCTGTGTCTGCAGGCCTGAAAACTTGCTTGCATGTATACCTCTCTGTTTTATGCAGAGGGGTCCTATTATGAGGGTCCTATGTAGCGAGAAGTCACGATCTCCTTTTCTTGCCTCAATAATTTGGTTTTTTGACTTCTGAGGAGAGAGTCCAGGTGTCACCAGCTGTAGCTTTCCCTCTGTGACACCTGCTTCTACTTCTCTTACCGAAAAAGCTGGGTGCCCCGTCAGGAGCTCTCGTTGTGGACATGGGCACTCTCTGCCAGCTCTGCAGGCTTGGACATGCCACTACGTGCCCTTCTTTATTGAAATACAGATTGCAAATGTAGCCATTTCCCCCTCTGACCTTCCAAAGCTTTGCCTTCTGCAAACACAAAGCAGGTTGTCTTGTGTTTTGTTTATTTTTGGGCTATTTGTATATGCCGGACAGAGTATGGTCATTGAATATTATTAGGGTGTGTGTCTTGTAAAGGATTAACATTTTCCTGCTTAGTTTTAAAGTATGCTGACTGAATACCATAGGCTGGCTGCTGAGACTGAGCTGTTGGATTCCCTGTGTGGTGTTTGAGACACCCAAGGTAACTGCAAATGGAAAATAAAACACTGAAGTTCAAGTTTGATTTTTTTTTTCTCCCGGTCACGGTCCTGTTCATTCATTCTTGGCCCTCCTTCCCTGCTGCTAATCCAATGTAGTTTAATGACTTTATTTTGCCCTTGAATTGTACCCAGAGGCTTGCTTGGGACCCTCCCTTGGCTGGATGCCTGCAAGGAACCTTATGGCTCGTCACGGAATGCAGATAATGGCTTCGTTTCCTCCTGTGCTTTAATCGGCAGAAACCTGTGCGAGCAGGTAGACCTTCCAGAAAGTACGACAAAAGCATTATTGCCGCTATTATTCATGCCAGAGCATGGCCAGCCCCAGTATTCTTTCCAGAAAACCTCAATGTCCTTCTTACTCTCTGTTGGACATGTTAACGCATGACCCTAAGTGAATGGGTAACGCCTCCTGTGAAGCTCACAAACTCAGTGTCATCCCTTCTGTGTCCTCTGCTGTTCATGTCACTGTGACTGAGCCCTGGTGGTTCTCCCTCTCCACTGTCTGTGCCCTGCCTGGAGGAAGGATAGGACCCCTTATGACCCAGGAAGTCTCCACTCTCCACTTTGAAGCAAAGCACCTTGCCCTTCACACTGCCGGGTTACAGTCTGAGCTTTGCCTCGAGGTTCAGTTAGTGTGTCTGCTGGGGTCTGCAGCACAGAAGTACAGTTTCGGACTTTGTCTACTGCTTGGCCATGGAAAGCCAACCCCCATAAACCGTGAACCTGGAAGCAGTCTGTGTTATCCCTGTTGCTTGAGAATGAGCCTTTAAAAGCCACCGTTTGCTTTATAGCTGCAGTGCTGGTTTCTGAATGAGTTCATTTATATGCAGAACAGTCCTGCTGAGACAGCCCTGCTCCACAGCCCCAGTCTTCCCAGGCCATAGCTTTTGCCTTCCTTAGGGGGTGTCATAAGTGCCCCCTTATACAACCCTTTCTCTCTCTTACCCCTGGCAACCTTCACGTGTAGGTCAAACCTTAGTCAGGTTTTCCCCTTGGAAGGAAAAGGTAACTACAAAAATCTGTCAATGGCGGCCTGCCTTTTACAGACTGTCGTCTGCAGGCCATGGCTATCTGGAAGTGGCCGATCCAAGGCAGACTGTGTGATGGACAGCTTTCTTTCCCTAATCCTGCCGTGTGCTTTAGCGTCCCAAGAATTGGAAACCAGGGCATATGGAACTCTGCTCTTGTGTTTTCCTGCTGGGTGCATGTGAAGGTTAGTATTATCAGTTTTGCTGCGCACGCCTGTGGGGGATCATCTTGATTACATTGACCGAGGTGGGAGGACCTGTCTATTGTGAGTGGCACCGTCCCTTGGCTGGGATCCTGCTCTGTATAAATGGAGAAAGGGAGCTGAGCCTAGGCGTGTGTCTTAGTCAGGGTTTTACTGTTGTGAACAGACACCATGACCAAGGCAACTCCTATAAGGACAACATTTCATTGGGGCTGGCTTACAGGATCAGACATTCAGTCCATTATCATCAAGGCAGGAACATGGCATCATCCAAGCAGGCATGGTGCTGGAGGAGCTGAGAGTTCTACATCTTCATCTGGAGGCTGCTAGGAAAATACTGGCTTCCAGGTAGCTAGGAAGAGGATTTTAAAGCCCACGCCCACAGTGACACACCTACTGTAACAGGGCCACACCTTCTAATCGTCCACTCCCTGGGCCAAGCATATTCAAACCATCACGGCGTGTTCGCATCTCTGTTTCCTGGTTGTGGATGCAATGTGACCAGCTCCTTTAGATGTCTGCTGCCTACATGTCCTCTCCATGATGGTGGACCTTGGAACTGAGATCCAGAACCAACCCTTTTATCTCTTAAGTTGCTTTTACCACAGCGAAAGGAAAAGAGGCTAAGAAATGGATGTGTCGAGTCACCAGATGTGGCCCCAAGAGGAGACAGGAAGCATGTCTAGAGTCTTAGAGCAGAGACAGCAGCACCTGGAGGCATTCCCCTCCCTCCCCAGTCCACTTGGCACACAGCTGCCGGTTTATCCAAGGAACAGGCTTTTGGATTCCAGTGACTTCCAGAACCTCCTGGGCTTTTCCTTGGTCCTTCCCATCCACACTTCTCACTATAGATTCGTTAAGACAAGGATGCAATCAGTCTCTGGGCATATTTTAAATTACCATATGGGGTGATGTAGGGTGTGTGTTAAAAACGGTATAACACTGATCCACCGTCGTCCCCCACATGCAGCTTTTGGACTTGATCAAATTCCCAGACAGGCAGACTAACGTGCATGGCCGTGTATCTGTCCTGTAAAGCTGGCTACCAACTTTCTGTGAGGAGTGCTTTTTACAAGGTCCCCTTTGCTGTGGCACAGCAAACTGGGGGAAGCAGAGAGTATTAAGGTAATTTAGCCGCTTTATGAAACATTTTGTTGGACTCTATCTCATAAGCTGTCAACATCATTTTGGGATGAGGGCCTTCTGATAATGCACCGAGACTGGCTGGAACAGGAAAACTGAACAGTTGATCCTGCCGTAGCTAAGACTTTTTTTTTTTTTTTCTGGGTCACAAAGCAAATAAAATATTCTGATCTCCAAATGCTTCTCTCATTTCATTTTAATCAACCAATTAGGGTTTATGGGTTTGTATTCCTGTATGCACAGATGTGTGTTCCTGCATGTACATGTGTGTATGTTCCTGTATGCACATGCATGTGTCTTTTCCTTTATGCACAGGTATATTCTTGTATACACATCTGTGTGTCCCTGTATGCGTGTGTGTGTGTGTGTGTGTGTGTGAGTGAGTATGTTTTGCTGCTGTGTGCACATGTATAGAGACCAGAGGTTGAGTCTAGTATCTTTATCTATCTTCCTCCACCCTATCTTTTAGAGACAAGCTCTCTCACTGAACTTGGCACTAGCCATTTTGGCTTGGCTGGCTAGCCACTGAGACTCCGGGACCTGTATGTTTGCCCTTCCAGAGCCGGGTTCCAATGGGAAGCACAACAACTAACTGTTTAGTGGGTGCTGGGAATCTCAACAGCATGTGCCTGACCCACTGAATCCTCTCCCTGTTTTATTTTACTGTGGAGCCTTGGCTAGCCTGGAACTCAATATGTAGATCAGGTTGGCCTCAGACCTACAGAGAGAACTGCCTAACTCTTCTGCCTAGTGCTGGAATGCATTTCAGGGGTGGGGTTGGGGGTGGGAATGGTGGGATGAGGGTGGTGGCTATTTTAAATTTTGAGGAGCGTCTCAGTCTCATGTCGTTCAGGTTGTCTTCCAATTTGCTATGAAGCTAAGGATGGTCTTGAACTCCTGGTCCTCCTCTTGCCTCTGCCTCCCCAGTGCTGGGATTTTAGGTGGCCAGTTTACATGGTGCTAGAAGTGAAACCCAGGGCTTTGCACATTCAAGGCCGGCAATCTACCCAACCAAGCCGCATCCCCTATATTTTAAAACAGATGATTTCTTATCCACTTTCTACTTCCGTTGGATCCTATTTTACTTTCCTAGTACACAGACCTTGGCTCCTCAAGCAAACTTTAGTCACATCCAGTTGGGAAAGGCGCAGCGGAAAGAGTGAAAGGCAACAGCCAGTCAGCACGATACATTTTAAACAAACGACCACAAAACAGCATTGTGATTGCTGGGGGTGGGAGCAGGGTGGGTGGGGTGTTCCTTTTTTGGCAAAATAACAAGTTAAAGTTTATATTATTTGCTGTGCAGGAAACCAGATGGGAACAAAGAAAATGTGCGTTTTTATGAATTGGAGTGTTTGAGCTAATGGAACATTGGAGTGCATATTGCGAACTATACAGATTCTAGGCGCCGTGGGTGATCCAGAAGATGCTATGCTTGTGGTCCTAGCTCCTCAGTGTGCATGGTTTCACCTGGGAGGTCAGGCAATGGTAGGCTATAACAAGTGGTTAACCATCAAAATGAGCTGCAGAGGGGACTAAGGGCTAGCTTTCTGCCTCTATGATAAAATACCTGAGATAGGCATCTTGTAAGGAGGAAAGAAGAGTTCAACTGGCTCTCAGTTTGAAAGGCTTCTGTTCATGGACATTGTTTTAGGCCTGCGGTCAGATGTGATATCACAATGGGACATATACGGGGACAAACATGCTTCTCTCGCAGTGTTCAGGAAGTAAGGGAAGAAAGGAAAGGGTGAGACCCTAGTGACCTGCCTTTTTCAGTTGGTCCCTTCCCCTAAAATTCCATCATCTCTCAGGGCACCATTCAGATCACCCCATTTCCTAGGGCCCTGGAGAGTCAAGTGTGCTCATTCAGTATTCGGGTAACTCGGCTTTATTTTTATCCTTCCTGTTTGTAATTCAGTTAGACCCTTTTGAGGTTTGCTATGTATTTTAATGTTAAATTCTGTATCCTAGGGTCTAGTTACCTCAAGAGGAGTGAATTCTCCCATATGCCAGCTTTTGCTATGCAAACCTTGCTCCTTAATTGAAAACTATCGGTTAGTAAAGATGCCTATAGCTGGTAACTGGGAAGAGAGGGAAGTGGAGCTTTAGAGCTTCAGCTCTGGGCTTCTGGTCTGAGGAGAGGAAGAAGAAGGAAAAAGGCTCCATGGTGTAGGTGGATCGTGAGTACATCCTCACGAGGCCAGCCTGCTGGCGTAGGAGTGGTCTAGGCAGAACATGGCAAGTGTTATTTTGAGCTTACTGACAGGGAAGTAGATGGACTAGCATAGAGGGCGATATCTACCCAGCTCTAATGCTTAAGGCTTATTATAAATATAAAGATGCCGTGTCTTTTAATTGGGAACTAAATGATCTAAGATGGGGTAGAAACCCCCAAATAATGTCTACCGCAACAGGACCAAAAGATCCTCGCAGGAGGAACGATGCTCCCTTTCCCTCTGTATTCTTAGCAGTAAGTTTTCAACAAGCACAGTGGAGATGCTGGGATGCTAGCAAGAAAGAGAGTGACTTCACAGATAACCCGGAATCACAGATGACATGAATCTCTGACCCTCTCAGCAAAGCTGACACAGGTACCAGGATCAGCACCGGAAGAGGAAACTGAGGCAAAGTGGTAAAGGAAGCCTCACCTCGTTCCCACTCATCACGTCTAGCATTCCAACGCGGAAAGCCTGCTGCAACCTGTAATGGATTATAATAAAAAATCTATTTTAAATTAAAGCTAAAAATAGTGTATTGTTATAAAAAATATCACTGTGAGAGCGTTCTGGCTTGCCTGTCATTGCTGTGATAAAACGACCAACTTGGGGAGTGTCTTAGTTTGGGTTTTACCACTGTGAAGAGACACCATGACCAAGGCAACTCTTAATAAGGACAACATTCAGTTGGGGCTGGCTTACAGATTCAGAGGTTCAGTCCAGTATCATCAAGGCAGGAACATGGCAGCATCCAGGCAGGCATGGTGCAGGAGGAGCTGAGAGTTCTACATCTTCATCTGAAGGCTGCTAGTGGAATACTGGCCTCCAGGCAGCTAGGATGACGGTCTTAAAGCCACACCCACAGTGACACGCCTATTCTAACAAGGCCATGCCTAATAGTGCCACTCCCTAGGCCTAGCATATACAAACCATCACAGGGAGGCACGGGTTTTTTTCAGTTCACAGAAAGTTGCCCCCCATGGAGGCCAGTGCAGGAGCTCCATGCAGGGAGCTGGAGGCAGGAACTGAAGTGTAGATTACGGAGGAATACTGCTCACTGGCTTGCTCCCAGACTCACGTTCAGCTCCCTTCCTTATTCATCCCAGGCTCAGCTTCCTAAGGAATGGCACTGCCCACAGTGGGCTAGACCTTCCTACACCAAGAAAATTCTCCCACAGACATACTTACAGGCCGTCTGATATAGGCAACTCTTCAAATGAGGGTCCCTCTTCCAAGGAGTACCAAGTTGACAGCAAAACTAACCAGGACAAACAGACATAGGACATAGTGAGCTTCCACTTTCTCACCTTCCAGGATAGCATATGGGCTATCTTTGTCCTAGGCACTGCCTCCTATTCCTTTGTCTCCATTGTTTATGTAGAAGTGGATCTCATGTATCTTTTTTAAAATCATAAATACCTTGTAACTTTTTATTTAAAGTTCCTTCTATCATTACACTTAAAAGTATCATCTTTAATATAAACTTCTTTTAATATGAACTATTCAGTGTTTAAACATTTTTTGGTAGTTTATTTGTTCAAATTAGTAATCAAACAAAAACAGCTCAGTTTTAATAATGCTTTTTAAAACATTTTTTTTCTTGAGCCAGGGTTAGGGGTTCATCCCAGAACTTTGGTAATAGACAGGTGGATCTCTGTGAGTTCAAGGCCAGCCTGGAATACATAGGACAGCCAGGGCTACATAGTGAGATGCTGTCTCAGAAACAAACAAACAGACCCTGAAAGATTTCTTCTTATTTTTACTTATGTGCAAGTGTCTGTCTGTCTGTGTGAGCGAATGACATGTGGACGCAGGTGTCTTATGGAAGAACAGTGTGCGCTCTTAACCAAGGAGCCCTCACTCCAGCCCATAGTAATGGTTTTTAAAGCAGCGTGTCTGGAGGTTCTGCGTGTTATTGTATTCAATTTAATTTTTTTTTTCATGAGTCTGTTTTGCAAGACAGTTAGAGGGTGGCAAGAGATAACTTCCAGGGGCTGTCATCTGGTCATGGTGGTGATTGATTGGACTCAGAAAAACACCCTCTCTTGGCTCCTTTTATCTCTAGAGTTACGTCGTCTTGGTGATTGACGTAAGATAAAACTACTGACGGAGAGGCGGAAGGAGGAAGAAACCGCCACAGGGAGAAGCCAGCGGCTGGGGTGTGGCATGTGCTGGTGTCTTCATGCTGAGTTCTGTCATGCGTGTCTTCTTTCTCACTTTCTCTCACCGTCTCCACCCCTGCCACTCGCTGCTTCTTTATATGACATCTGGAACGTCACCATGTTGACTTGTTCCTTTAAACGAATGTTCATAGAGACTTGAGGGTGTGCTTTGTTGAGCAAGGATGACCTTTTCTTTGTCTAAATGGAATGAAGGCGGTAGGGTGAGCTATGACAACCCAATGACTGACAGGTCTCAGGGTGTTGTTTTACGTGACTTATTTATACTTGATGAGCGTTTGCCCGCCTGTATGTATGCGTACCATGTGAGTACCTAGTGCGTGGACATCAGAAGAGGGTGTCTGATCCCCTGGACCTTGAGTCACAGGGAGTGGCGAGCTGCCTGCGGTGGGTACAGGGAACCTAACTCTGTCCCGTGGAAGGGCAGCGTGTGCTCTGAACTCCTGATCCATTTTTTCAGTCCTGAGATTTCAGTTTTTTGATATGTGTGTTTATTATTCAGTCTGGCCCTACACACTGAAAACTTATTGCCAACTGAGCAGCCGTTTATTGACTGGAAAACTGAAGTTTAGTGAGATATTTCTGCTTACTTTAAGATCATACACTCTGTTTGTGGGAGGGGATCTTGCTTGCAAGTTTCAGTATTGAGTACTGGGACTTGCCTTGAGCTTAATGAATTATATATATTACATATTATAAAATATATTATGTATATAAATATATAAAATAGTTATGTAAACATGTAAAAGTATACCTTTTAAAACTAGACAGAGAATCCTGAGTAGATCACACAAACACATGCACACGTACACATACACATGCACACACGCACATACACATGCATACACATGCACACACATACATGCACATGCACACATTTGCACACACATACATGCACACACATGCACATACACACATTTGTGTATACACATGCACACACACATGCACACACATACACATGCACACACATACACATGCACACACATGCATGCACACACACATATACACACACATACACGCACATGTACATATATACACATGTGAACACACGTGCACACACACACATGCACACACATAGACACACATGCATGCACACATGTGCACACACCCCTGGAACCCAATCTGCTACTGCACACACTAGTCTCATCAAGTTCATTTGAGCTCTAACAGGCGTGAGAAGGAAAGCTTGGCTTTGGTGCCAGCCAGAGGATTAGAACAGCAGATTGCTTACTCTGCTGTTTTCTAAGGGCATTTATGAAGCTGACTGAAACTCTCCAGAGTTATCTTGCCAGCAAGAATTAAGAAATGAGAGATTTTATAAATAATAAACTTTTACTCTTGTCCTGCCCATAGACGTGGTGACCCTTTTGGTGACAGAAATTAAATTTGAATCCTGTCTGAATAATTTCTCACGCTCATTATAAACTACTATCGAAACCAAGTCAGGAGTTGACTACGTTGTCTCTGAGATACTGAGTCTGTTATACTCTAAAACTTGTCTCCAACATACTTTGATTTGTTTTTTTTGAAAAACTAAAGACACGAATCTCTGTTCAACAGTCTTTAAGATGGTGGCGCAATTGTGTGTTGTATGTAGCAGCAAGAGGTTGGAGAGCACGGGAAAAGGAAAAGGAAGTTTCAGTTCTTTTCAGCCAAAGATTTCAGCTCAATGTTATGTCTCTTGTCCTTCTCGGTGTTGTAGCTTCAGAGCCCACCAGTGTGTTTGACGTGTTTGTGTGTTCCTGGAGAGCACCGGTAAGTAAGGCGATTACTTGATGCCCATCTGCTTGAGCCTAGTAGCAGATTTCTCTATGGTACTGAGTGACACAGGCTGAGGTTTGGAGAAGGTGGACTTCCCAGAAGTTCGTGCATTAGACCCTTGGTCATCCTGGACAAGGCAAACTGCTTTTCCATCTCCTGATGCCTTTGTGAGTAGGTCTTGGTCACTGTAAACCATACTCACTCCGCTGTGCTACAGAACTGGATCTTATTCCTTCTCTGCTCACATCTGGACACCCATTCTCCAACCTGTCTCCATCCCTCCTTCCCATCCTTTCCAACCTCCGGGGATCAATGGTCTACACTTGAGGTCAGTTTCTTTGGCATTCACAAGGAGGGGGCAGTCTTCCCTTTGTCTTCTTTTACTTGATACGATGACCTCTACCAATTCTGCTCATTTTGCTATAAATAATAGGATTGCAGTTTTAAAAATGCAGGTCCCATTTCCTAAAGTTTCTACCACATATTAACATTTTATATATTTATAAATATATATTTATATATTATATATATTTACATATAACATTGTATATATTGAGTTATTATGGTGTCATCCACAAATATGTACAGTTATTGCCTGTCAGTTAAAGAGAGAAAGTGGTGAATCTAAGATTCTTCCTTGTGTTAGATAGATCATTACCGGGTGTGCTCTTGGGAGATCATGGCTGCTCCCATGAGACCCTAACACTCAGTCTTAGGGTTTTACTGCTGTGATGAGACACCATGACCAAGGCAACTCTTATAAGGACAACATTTAACTGGGGCTGGCTTACAGGTTCAGAGTTTCATTCCGTTATCATCAAGGTGGGAACACGGCAGTATCCATGATGCAGGAGGAGCTGAGAGTTCTACATCTTCATCTGAAGGCTGATAACAGAATAGTCACTTCCAGGCAATTAGGACTACAGTATTAAAGCCCACACCCACAGTAACACAACTACTCCAACAAGGCCACACCAGCTCCAACAAGGCCACACCTACTCCTACAAGGCCACACCTCCTAATAGTGCCACTCCCTGGCCCAAGTATATACAATTCATTATACACTCCCTGGCTTCCTTTCTTAGCACATGATATTTTCCTCATCTCTGTCTATTTCTATATCATCTATCTCATCTGTCTATATGTGTGTATCAATCTATCTATCTATGTATCTATCTATGTATCTATCTATGTATCTATCTATGTATCTATCTATCTATCTATCTATCTATCTATCTATCTATCTATCGCCTGTCTGTCTGTCTGTCTGTCTATTTGTATACTGCCATGATGCCATCCACCATGAGATGATTCAGCCATGGGGCTTTTGACAGAGCCCAATCTATGATGCTTGGACTTTCTACCTCCAAAACTATAAGCTAAGTAAACCTCTTCTCTTTATAAATTATCCAGCTTCAGATATTTTGTGATAGTAGCGTAAGATAAAGTACAGTACATAAAACATTTAAAATTTCATATGATATGGGCATAGAGGTACATACCTTTAAGCCCAGCACTTGAGAGGCAGAGGCAGGCAGATCTCCGAGTTCAAAGCCAGCCTAGTGTACAAATCGAGTTCCAGGATGGTCAGGGTGACACAGAGAAACACTGCCTATCTCAAAAAACAAAACAAAAAAACCCAAACCAATAAAAATCATACAGCAGCCAAGCGTGAATCATATTTTCTGAGCCAATGGGACAAATGGCTGCTGATTTTAGTCCTACTTTAGGAATTTTTGTGGTTATATGAGCCAATATTAAATTCTCTTTAATTTTAATCCAGCTTGATTTGGGGACCTTGTTAGTTGGGATCAAAGGCACCCAACTGATTCTAACTGTAAAAGGATTTTAGAACCAGTTCTTCTGTTTTGTGTTAGAAACATACATACCCTCAAAGAGTCATGAAGAAGAATGAGCAACCATTGGGCACCTACTGTGTGTGTTTAACTAGCTTATGCAAACTGTCAAGGACTGAAGTCAGATTAGCCACCGCCGCTACCCATATTTGGTACATATGTTGCTGGTGCTACACTAAGTGTGGCATTTTCAGTGGCTTTGACTGTTTCCACCTTCTGAGAACTAACCTCATTTCTGCCCCAGTGAAGGATCTGGGGGCAGCCAGTGCTTTCTTATTTCCTTTTTTTTTTTTCCAAATCTGTTTTCTTTGCATATGGTAGAAAACCTGCTCAGCTGCAATTTCCCACTCAAACTGTAATTTAATTAAAATATTTAATTTTGTTGTTTTAACCATAATTAAAAGTCAATATCACGTAAATATATATGATGATCTCCAAGCTAAAGGTTGATTTGGGAATCATACACAGAATAGAATCACAATTTGAGACTCGTAGAGACCAGGGTGGCTTTTAAAGTGTCAGAACCCAGAGAATGCCTGAAGTTCTGTTAGGGAAAGACAAAGGTTATGCAGGCTATTGTGATAGACTGTTGCTGGCAGTGTCTCAGCAACTGGGAATCTGGTGAGTAGCTATAGTTACTAGGGAAAGTCCATCTTAAAGTGACAGCAGGCCACTGAGGCTTCAAATTGGTCTTGGGAGACAATTCCTACAGCAAGTGTTTGTGATTTCTTTCTTCTCATGATCCTTTGGATGTTTTATTTAGGTATAACAGAAAAAAATTCCATTTTGCAAAACTCAGGTTTCATGCCTCGCGAATGCTAGGAGACTCGTTTTAGCACAACTGTCTGTATTGCATTCCAGATGCAGGGAGAGGTAACAACGGTGGATTGTTATTTTCTGTCCCCTGGACCTTGTGTTGCTACAGTTAAGTCTTTTTCCTTTGTAGAAAAGACAGTATCCATTGAGGCTCTGGGGCCAGCACTGACATGTGTCTGGGAAGGCGGGTCCTTGTGCTCTGAGCAGGGACCAGCTTCCGGTCCCCGCCTGTTCTGCTTTCCCAATGTGGAAAAGACTGGCCTACCACCACTCATGCTTAGATAGGGCTTAAATGAGGCTAGCTGGGGGTCATGCAGAGTATGTGTGTGTACTGAAATCAGTTGAGGTGGAAAATATATCCTTTACCATCGTCTATTGGCTCTTTGAAAAGCAATTAGTCATGTACTTCACTCTCAACAGAAAAAGCAATAATTAGGGGCCCTCCTCCAAGAATAAGAAATCTGTTATGGTTCTCATGTTATTTGATTCACCGTCAGTTCATCTGGGAAATTCACAAAAGTAAGGGTGACTGAATATGAGTCCTTTGCAGTTGGTTTTTAAAGGTGGAAACAGGTGGGTCAACATTTTTAGAAACTAATGCCGTTAGTGGCGTGTGAGAAGGTCGTTCTGTACTTCAGGGTTACACCCTCTTTTTAATTTGCTTGGGGAAGCTTGGTCATATCTCTGTCAAGAACTGTCTGGGCACTAGGCTGACCTTTAGGACTGGAGTTGGGAGCTGGTTCTTTTTTCCCTCCCTGATGAGGGTAGGCAGTGCGGTGTGTGTGTGTGTGTGTGTGTGTGGTGGTGGTGGGGGGGAGAGCCTGCCGTGGGAGGGCTCCGGGAGACGAGAGATTTTGAAAGGCAGGATACTGAAGTTTAAAAGGTTGTCCTGTCAAAATCACACCCACCAAAATTGCATGCGCGCAGGAAAAAGTTTGGCAGGAAAGAGGCTCCACCCTCTCTTTCTTTACTCGCTCTGCCCCATAATTTGGCCTTGAACTTGGAGCCTTTCCTCCCCAAGATTGGCCCATCGCAGCTCCTGCCAGGAAACAGGTTGCTTAGACAGTTCCTGAAGAGAAACATAATAGTCCCGGGGGGATTAGCGGTTAAAAAT
This sequence comes from Grammomys surdaster, assembly GCF_004785775.1. Classification (NCBI taxonomy): domain Eukaryota; kingdom Metazoa; phylum Chordata; class Mammalia; order Rodentia; family Muridae; genus Grammomys; species Grammomys surdaster. The sequence continues at coordinate 7,144,457 of NW_021620984.1, forward strand.
CCTGGTGGAAAATTTGGAGATATGGAAATGTTTTGTGACTATCAGACTTAATTATAGGGGGGAAGGAAAAGCCTACATGTACTTTGTTAGCTGTCAGAATTTTGTGAGGCAGTAAAGAATTAATCTATGAATTCATTAAAAAAGTCTATAAAATTAAAAAAAAAACATGTTAATCCTGTTCCTTGTACTTTTTTGTGACTCAAATCAGTCCACTCAGATGTTTTGGGTGCCTGTTCTTTTTTTTTTTTGCATCTGAGGACTGAACTTGTGGTTTGTGCATGTTAGGACAGTGGTCCTCAGCCTTCCTAATGCTGTGACCCTTGAGTGCAGTTCCTCATGCTGTGGTGAGCCCCAGCCCTAAAATTACTTTGTTGCTACTTCATAAGTAATCTTACTACTGTTGTGACTCATAGTGTAAATATCTGATATATGGTATGTCTGATACGTGACCTTTACAAAAAAAATTGTTCAGATCCCAAGGGGGTCGCGACCCACAGGATGAGAAACACTGTGTTAAGCGACATTCTCCACTAACTGGCTCTTCTTCTCTTTTCTTTGCGATTGGGGGTGGGTGTGGGTGTGGGGAGCCTTGCAACACTGTTGTGGCTGGCCTCAACTCAGTCTTCTGCACTGGCAGGCCTTGAACTTGAGACCCTCCTACCTCAGTCTCCTGGCACAGGCTATGCCAGGAGACCTGGCTCTGGCTGTTTTCTCTACTACGACAGCTTTAGGCCACTTGGCCCACTTTCTGAAATGTGTTCATTCTCTCATCCGTAGCACATCTGCCGTTGCTATCTCTCTGTGCATCTGGAATGCAGTACAGACAATTGTGCTGAAACGAGTCACAGACCTGGACCTAGTTCATGTACATTTCTAAGAGCAGCGACTTTAAATATTACCTTCACCACCCACGCTGGTTCCCCTTCCTACCCTTATCACATCTCGTTAAGGACTTGATTAAAATTATCTAAGGAATAGTGTCTGATCCAAGGAGATACGTCTTTTTAAAATTCCAGGAAATTAGATTCTGCAACTTGTCTTTCTGTAACTTTCCCCCTGTTCTTCCCTCAGTTAAAATGAGGGTGAGGTTAAAGGTCACACGGAATGCTCCAGTACATGTGCTAGGCCTCCGCAGCCCCAAGCTGCAGTTTAGAGCTTTGGGCAATGGCAGGCACCCCTCTTAGGTGACCCTGGAAGATCAGCTGGCTAGCTATATTTTAGTAACTTGTCACTGAATTTAGATTATCCAAGATACTGCTTCGCCTCAGACTTCTCCCCAGGGGCAGAAATGATTCAGTCAGATTTTAATATTGTTGAGCAAAGTTTTTAATAATCCTTCTAAATTTACCTACAGTTTTTTTCCCCATATCTAATACCTGCCTGGAGATAGTTTGATCCAAGCTGGGCATGGTGATACATGCTTGTAATTCTAGAATGTGTGAAACCCCAGAGGCAGAAACATCTGGAGTTCAAGGCCATGTTGGTATAAGGAAACTCTATTTAAAAGAAAAAAGGGGGGGGATTCATACTAGTAGCTCAAAACAAAAGAGAAAAAGTCCAGTCCAGACTAAAAGTCTAGCTTTCTGGAAACTTTTGTGCTTTGCCTTTAGAATGGGTTCAGAATGCTACCCTGCTTGATGATGAGGCTGGTGTGTGTGTGTGTCTGTGTGTCTGTGTGTTCATGTATTTGCATGTATGTAGAGGCCAAATCTCATTCCTTGGGAGCCATCCAACATTTTCATTTTGAGATAGAATGTCTCACTGGCCTAAAGCTGCTTGACCAGTGAAGTCCCAGGGATCCTCCTGTCTCCACCTCCTTTATGCTCTGGGAGAGCAAAACCCTGTCTGCCACACCCAGTGTTAAGCAGATGATTTCAGTATTAATTACTCTTCTGTTGTTATGATAAAATACCGTGACCAAAAGCAATTTAACGATGAGAGTTTATTTTGGCTCCCACTTCCGGGGGGATAGATCCAATTTGGGCAAGTACAGCCTGGTGTGCTTGGAACAGGAAGTTGGTGGCTCGAGTCTTTCCTTCACACACAGTTAGGGGGAGGGAAGATATCAGGAAGTAGGATGAGGCCATAAACTCTTAAAATTTATTCCTAGTGACATACTTTCTCCAGTAAACCTCTGCTTCCTGAAGGTTCCATCATCTCTCAGAAACAGTGCCACCCACTGGAGACCAAGCGTTCAGATACACATGCCTATGGGGGCATTTCTCATTCAAGACACAGCATGCTAAGTAGACTAAACTAGTTGATCATCAAACCCCAAAGATTTTCTAGTCTCTGCTTCCCCAGATTCTGGGATTGTTTATAAGCACACTCTTTAAACTAGTGGAGTTTGTTAAATTATTCTTAAGATGTTTCCATGGGAAGCTTATAGAAGAGATATTATAACAAAGAAAATGTCAGATATTCCCAACCCATTCCTAAATAAAGCAAGGTACCATACAACAAAGAAGTCGGCTTCAGGTTGTATCATCTGGAGGAGTGCAAAGTCAATGGCCCACCAGGCTAAGATTATTCTAAGTTGCCACAATAGAGAATCAGCAACTGGGAGATGAGTGTGTTGTTTGCTTCAAGGAGAGACATGGACTGTTACCAATCTTGGATTTATTTCCCTGCCTTAGTCTACTGTGGCACTAGAATGTGTTGCTTTCCTAACAGCTGAGATGCTTCATAGGGACTGCTTGGATCTCCCACATTTTTAGACAATGAGAGTCGTTGGTCATTTGGTCACTCTGTGACTATGTCGTTTGTGGCTTTGTGCTCAAATAATCTGGGTCAGTTGAGAGCTGGACATCTTTGGGATGAGATGCTGCCATGCTTCTTATAGTCCCACAAATGGGTAATGTGGAGCTGGGAGAGGTGATTGACCCAAAACTACTCCAGATCCCTAATTTCCCATGTGTGAGCTAGCAGTTGGGAATATGGAGGACTTTCAGGATCGTCACCAAGATCCATACCCATGACAGCACAGTGTTTGTAACGTATAAATCTTGTTTTAAAGATTTCCTTTTGCATTTTATTTATTTATTGTCGGCTCCTTGCAGTCGGTAGGTCCAGGTGAGAGGAGAGAGAGGTCCCTGTCCAGCTGGGTCTCTCCGGGGCTGAGCAGGATGGTGAGTGTCTGAGGCCCAAAGAAACAAACACACCTGCCGGGAGTCTTGTTGAGCAGGAACTCAACTTTAATGTAACAACCTCTTGTTTATATAAACTTGGAGCATGGGGAGGAGGAGTTTTGGAGGGGTGAGATGACATAGGGGGTAGATAAGGGTGACGGATGGTATGGGGTGACTGACAGGGCCAATTACGAAGCTCTACATCAGCAAGAGCTGAGCAGAGGCAGGGCCAAACAGATCCTGTTGAGTCACTCCAGGACGGAAGTGACTAAGACAGGTCTCAAACTCGAGCCAGGCTCTGGTTTGTCCACAAGGCCCAAACCTGGGCCCAAATGGGGCCCAACAATTGATTTATTTGTTTGTTTATTTATTGTGTGTGTGTGTTTGCATGCACTACCAAGTGCATGTGGAGGTCAGAGGTCAATTTGCAGAAAGTGGTTCTCTCCTATCACCACATGAGTCCTGGGACTAAATTCAGGTCATCAGGTTTGGTAGCATGTGATTACTGCTGTTCATTAATACAAAGCAAGGAAAACACAGTCATATCCCTCTGCTGCCTGCCTTGCATCTCAGCTTGAGGCTGTGGAGGTTTGAATAAGAATGGCCTCTCTAGGTTCATAGATTTGAATGCTTAGGCAGTGGTACTATTTGGAAGGATCAGGAGGCGTGGCCTTGTTGGAAGAAGTGTGTCATGGCTTTGAAATTTCAAAAGCTTAAGCCAGCCAGACCCAGTGTCTCTCTTCTGCTGTCTGTGGATTCAGATGTAGGACTCTCAGCTACTACTCCTTCAATACCACATCTACTCACAAGCGCCATGCTTCTCAGCATAATGCCAATGGACCAAACCTCTGAAACTGTAAGCCAGCCCCAATTAAATGCGTTCCTTTGCTAATTGCCTTGTATTTCAGTTTGAGATTGTGGTGAATAAGAATGTGTTTGAATAAAAATGGTTCATATATTTGAATGCTTAAGGAGTGGTCCTATTTGGAAGGATTAGGAGGTGTGGCAACTTAGAAGAGTTGCCATGGTCGTGGTGCCTGCCTATTCACCACACTAGAACACTGACTAAGACAAATATTCATTCATTCCTTAAACCACATTTAGCCTTTACTCTGTGTTGGGTACCATACCTCTCTCAAGAAGCTTTTAGCTCTTGGGGGAAGGATGTATTGTTCTTTTATGATCTAGAGTCGCAGAGGCAGGGGAGATGCAGGCCTCTGGGAACCATGGCTGACCATGAATCTTCTGATGCACAGATTATGGTACAGATCATTTAAGCTTTATCTTCTGATGCAGCAAAGCTTGGGAGAGAAGGCCTGTGGCCTTGGAACTGAACATTTCTGCCTTCATACCAGCTCTTTCCCTGGCCGCTGTGTGGCCCCAAGGCAAGGGATTTCTTTTTTTCAACTCTAACTTTTCATCTGAGTATGAAAAGGAGTATAAAAATTGTCTAAAATCCTTGGCTTAGGGCTGGGGAGATGGCTCAGTGGTTAAAGCGGTTTCTGTGTTAGTGAGAGGACCTGGGTTCGGATCTGTGTGAAAGCAAGAGGACATGGTAGAGCTTGTCTGTAATGGTGAGATGGGAGTAGGAAACAATCTTCATGGGCCAGCTAGACTGGTGTGTACTAGGGTAAATAAGAAAGGCTGTCTCGGACAAGGTAGAAAGTGAGGACTCATTCCTGGGGTTGTCCTTTGACCTCCATTATTGCCTTGTGGCATGCATACAGACTCACATGAATGTACACGCATAAACAGACCAAACTAACCAACCAACCAACTAACCAGCCAACCAACCAACTAAGCAATCCACAAACCAACCATCCATCCATCCATCCATCCATCCATCCATCCATCCATCCATCCATCCAATCCACAAACCAATCAACCAACCAACCAACCAACCAACCCACAAACCAACCATCCAACTAACCAACCAACCAACCAACCAACCAACCAACCAACCAACCAACCAGCCAGCAAGCCAGCCAGCTAGCTAACCAACCAACCAACCAGCTAGCCAGCCAGCCAGCCAGCCAACCAACCAACCAACCGACCAACCAACCAACCAACCAACTAACCAATCCACAAACCAACCATCCAACCAACCAACCAACCAACCAACCAACCAATCCACAAACCAACCATCCAACTAACCAACCAGCCAGCCAACCAACCAACCAACCAACCAACCAACCAACCAACCTACGAACCAACCAACCAACTAAATGATGGCATGGTGCTTCAATGATGGCATTGAAAACCAAACAGTTTTCAATGTATCAGTTACTGTCTTTTGGTTCTCTCTTGCTTCTTATTGTTTTTTACATTGTTATTGGAGACAAAGGGTTGTACTAGACAGAGCAACCTTTGGATGAGGAGTTCTGGCTCTGCCACCAACCTCCCATGTGCCACTGGGGCGAGGCTACCCATGCTCGTCTGTAGACCTTATATGGGATCCCAGACAGGCAACATCTGAATTGAGCTGTTTCTACTTGTTGGTTCCCTGTGAGTAATGCTGTTCCAAACGTTCATGTACATGTCTGTGTGGACCTGTGTTTGCATTTCTGCAGGGTGTATTCTAGAAGTGGAATTACTGGGTCATGTGGTAACTTACTTTAACCATTTGAAGAACGACTAGACTGAATTTGCAAAGTGGCTGCCCCATTTTATAATCTCCCCAGCACCAGGGAAGGATTTAGATTCTTCCTCTTCCTTACAGACACTTCTTATTGTCCTTCCTTTTATTTTAATCATCTCAGCAGTGTGAAGGAGTACTTCCTGAGGTCTTGATTTGCATTTCTCTCACCGCAAAGGATGCTGAGTGTGCTTATAGGATGTATCCCCCCTGTATAAGAGTTAATTCTAATCTTTTGCCTATCGTTTTGGCTGTGTATGTGTGTGTATGCATGTGTGTGCATGCATGTGTGTGCATGCATGTGTGTGTATGCAGGTGCATGTTGGTGTCAGAGGTCAGCCACAACCCCAGGTGTCATCCTCAGGTTCCATCCACCCCTCACCCCCACCCTGAGGCAGGGTTTCTCACCCAGGCTGATGGCCTGCAAACAGTGAGCTCCAGGGATCTGCCTGACTCTCTCTGCCTCTCCAGAGCTTACACACACACACACACACACACACACGCACACACAGATACAAGGACACACACATGTCCGGCGCCCTTCCTGACCAGCAGGAAAGAAGACACAAGACAACCAGGTTCCTTCTCGAGGCAGTTTAATCAGGATTCTTCAACCTTCTTCTTCCTTCTTCCCTCCTCCCTCGGCTCTGACTCTTATACCAAAGCCTCCGCCAATGGCTGGCCGCCATGTGGCCAATCACCATAGGTCCCACTCATGGTCTGTAGATCACACCACTCATAGCACAGCCCCATGCCTAAATATGGAGTTATTTATCACTCCAACAAGACAGCAGCACTCGCCATCTTTAGGGTGCGGCACTGGCTCTCCACACACACACACAGACACAGACAGACAGACAGACACACACACACACACACACACACACACACTCACTCTATCTCCTCGCCTCTTTTTAATGTGAATTTTGGAGATTGAACATGGGTTCTTGTTCTGGCAAACACATCATCAGCTGAGCTATCCCACAGCCCTCCTTTGCCCATTTTTAAGGTCCATCTCTTTTAATGCTTTACGCTCTGAAGGCGCATAGCAGCTCCCGTTCTTCAGACTTGTGAACACGGTGGCAGCATGGGAGTTCCCAGCAGCAGCAGTATCCTGGACCAATGGGACTGTGCTAGTCCGGACCGTAAGTCCATGCGTCTCAGTGGCTTTGCACATTGCAACTTATTTCTTTGTCACATAAACGTTGTTGTCATCTCAGGATATTTCAGCCCATGACTCTTGTCTACTTTCTGTGAGGACCACAGCTGAGAAGTTGTTTAGGGGAATTGTTATGGTGTCAGTCACTGGCATGACCTGGTCACATGGCCCCTGTAATGATGGAGAGTACCAGTGATGTCCAACGTAGTCAACGCCTCTCACTCTATGCAGGGATCACCCATGACAGCCCCATGAGTGTGAAAAAGTGAGAGCCTTGTCAATGCAACATTCTCACACTTACAGAGAATGTCTTAGTTGTTGCGTGAAACTACAATCCTTTGCCAGGCGCAGTGGTGCACACTTTTAATTCCAGCTTGGGAGGCAGAGGCAGGCAGATCTTTGAGTTCCAGGCCAGCCTAGTGTATAGAGTGAGTTCCAGGACAGCCAGAGCTACACAGAGAAACTTTGTTTTGAAGTACAAAAACCCAGCCAGCTAACCAACCAAACCAAATCAAATCAAACCAACCAACCAACCAACCAACCAACCAAAAACCCCAACAAACAGACAAACAAACAAAAACAAAAAGAATAAACAAGAAACTATAATACTTCAAACTACAACACTTCACTTGGAGATATGTAAACAGACCTGGGATTTGTGCTTCTCGCCTGACCAAGCAGGTTCAGTTAAAACTTTGGGTGAGACATCTTTGTAGTGTCCATTATTATTCCTAGGAATACTTTTTTTTTTTTAAAGTTCTTACCATGTGCCCAATGTTGTGCCAAGTGCTGGGGATAGGACATTACCCAGAGTTCCCAACTCCTGGTGTACAACAGAGACAAGAGTGCAGATGACAGTCATGCCTCTGACGTAAGCTCTGTGTTCCTCAGCTGCAGAAGGGAGGGCTGAGAGTGGGGTGGGTTCTCCGGGGCTGCCTCACAGAGTGGGAGAAAGCATCTTTTAAAATCGTGGTCAAACATGTATACTATTCATCGTTCTGTTTACACAGTTCAGTGACCATCCACCATCACTCCTTCTGAAACAAAACGGTTTTCATCATCACCCCAAACTCTGTACGCTTTAAGAAGTAAATCCCTCTCTACAGTCCCTCTAGGTTCTGTTCTACTCTCCGTCTTTACACATTTATCTACGCTTGGTTCCTTTTTATAAGTGTTATCATGCAATAATTATCTCTCTAATCCAGCATGTCTTGTTAAGAATAATATTTTCAGGGGTCTGGAGAGATGACTCAGTAGTTAAGACTACTTGCTGCTCTTCCAGAGGACCTAAGTTCTGTTCCCAGTACCTACATGGTGATTCCCAAACCCCGATAACTCTAGTTTCAGGGGATCTGATGCCTTCTTCTGGCCTTCATAGGTATCAGATACATATTTAGAGCACATCTATACACATGGTGTATAAACAAGCAGGCAAACACTCATAAACATAAAAATAAATCTTAAAAATAATAACAGTTTCAGGGTATGTTCGTGTTGTAGCAGATTCAAAATTTTACTCATTCATGTGCCAGCTGAATAATATAGTCCATTGCGTGATTAGAGCTTTGCTTATGAACTTGTTGCAAATGTTTTTCCTGGCTTAATTCTACCTGTGGCTATTGTAACTAGTGCTGCCGTAAGATTATGATACAAAAATCTGTCCAATGTTTTCATTGATTGAGACAGGATAATAGTCACTGTGTAGCTTTGGCTGGCTTGGAACTCACTCTGTAGACCAGGCTGGCCTTGAACTCACGGAGATCTAGATGCATCTGCCTCCAGAGTGCTGGGGCTAAAGGACTGAGCCTCCACACCTGTCCGTATCTTCATTCAAAATTTACTTTACATTCTGAGATTAAATTAAATTATGATCCTGCAGATCACACAAAATTAAAACTAAAATAGAAAGTAACTTTTCACATTTAGATAAAAATTTTTACATGAACAACACTACACACTACATTTTGGGTCATTTTTCTTTTAATATGGTTTTTATGGTCATTAAAGTTATTAAAATGTTTTCTGATGACCGGGAAGGATACATTTGTGTATGGTAATTTGTTACGTTGCTCCTTTGGGTTCGTCTTGAGATTTATTAAATTAGATTAGAGATGACCAATAAAATTAATTTTTTTAAATTAGACTGAGATGACCACATACATGTAAGTCTTTGTTGATAAGTCTGATCAGTCTCTTGCTGAGCTGAAGTCACTGCCTCATAGCTGTGAGTTGCCCACTATACCTGTCATGAGTGGACTCTTTATTTCGTAGGAGCGTTGTCACAGCTGAGGCCTCCTGTATGAGATCCTGACTTATTAAAATGGCCTTGCAATTCTCTCAAAATTGTGCCAGGGCACCCACACCACAGGGCAGAAAAGCTGAGGGAACCTCTCCATCCAACTCTTCAATTCTGTTTGCTGGGAAGGTTTCATAGGTCTGTCCTCTGCCCATCTACTGTTCACCCCTCAACGTGTATTTCTCCTTCACAGATACATAGGCACATACAGAGCAGGCCAAGCTGGACGCCCGCCTCACTGAGGGTGGTCACTGTGGATGGATAGCAGCTGACTGATAATATTGGAGGGGGGATGTGAACTGGTGGACCAGGGTGGCTTCCGATCCTTTATCTGTCACTGCCTCTGACTCACAAGTTGCACTTGTTCATTCCTAGGCTGATTTGTTCCTTGTAGAAACCATCATTTCGGAGACAGAAGCACATGGGAATTCTCTGAGAAACGCTTCAGAGCCGCTCTTACCTGTTATGCTTCTCCGAAGCCAGAGGGCGTAGACCCAATGATGTGCACCCTGTCCCCTACCCTCGGGGACATCCCCTCCACACAGATCTCTCCTCCACAGACACACAGGCACATACAGAGCAGGCCAAAGTGGACAACTAGACAATCTGGGGATTGAGGGTGAAGATTCTGAAGGCTGCCTGCTGCCTCAGTTCCCGTGGCCATCTATCCAAATCACGGAGAGTAATCTGCTTTTCTCAGAGTTTACTGACTGTTAAGAGTGTTATTCTCATCTAAAATATATACAATGGCATCTAGATGAATATTTGACCAGATGCCTGGTTATTATGGCCAGACAAGTTGACATACAGAAAGGTACCAGTCTCCCATGTTTAAAAAAAAAAAAAAAAAAGCAACTGTAAGACCTACACATGTCATATCTCCTGTTAGCCACTAGAGGGCACCATGATCATAGGAAATGCAAGGTATAGTCCCCACACACTTTCTGTTAGGATAACCAAAGCCAGGGCAGGAACTCCCAGGGAAGCTTTCCATTCAAGTCTCTAATTTTGTAGCTGGGAAATCTGTTACCTTATGAAAGCCTACACTGTAGAGCTGTAGAGAACAATTAAAGTTTGAGGCTAGAGTTAGAGGCATGGCCTTTTGACCTTGGCTTCTTGCGATTTCCACATTATGGCACTCAGTTTTGTTAGTGATTTAATGCAATTGTTTGCAATGTTGGGATTGTTTTGTTTGTTATGAGTTACATCTGAGAAAGAAGCCTCCTCTTGTAAAAACAATGTAGGTGCAGAGTCTATAGGGGCTTTCAGCAGGAGTTGTGGCAGGGCGGCTGCTTAGAGAACCCACCCTTTGGTGGTATTGTGTCCGGAACTAGTTTGGCTGAACACACTAAGGGTTTTGTTTGTTGGTTTCTTTTGTAAAATACTGGCTTCAAGTGAGACTAGGGCGGCTTGCTGTGCACACAGTCTGGGCGTGCAAACATTTTTTCATGGTGTGTGTGTGTATGAGAGAGAGAGAGAGAGAGAGAGGGAGTGTGTGTGTGAGAGAGAGACTTTGTGTGTGTGTGTGAGAGAGAAAATGTGTGTGTATGAGAGTGTGTGTGCACGTGTGTGTGTGTGTGCGTGTGTGTTTGTGTGTGTGTGTGTGTGTGTGTGTGTGTGTGAGAGAGAGAGAGAGAGAGAGAGAGAGAGAGAGAGAGAGAGAACATATGCATGTGTGTTAGTTGCCGGGCAGTGTTGGGGTATTGGGTGAAAAGGGATGCCCCATAAAAGAACATATATAATTTTTCTTTGTTCTGTTGGAGAAAAGAATTGGCTCCTTTCATTTAGAAATTAAGTCTGAATTTGAGAGCCTCTAGCAGATTAGTACCAACAGTTGGATGAAGGGCTAATATTATTGAGAATGCATGCGTAACTCAACATTTCTATCTAATTTGGAAAATACCGGGTTTTGTCTTAAATATCCTTCCTTTCTCTTTTTGTTGCAGCCAGTTTCTCTGTCCTAGAACCCTTCTCTTGGCTATTTTCCCCTTCTTTGAGCTGCTGCCTCAGGCTTAGTCTCCCCACTAGGGGGCAAGCGAAGAAAGGCAGACCCAGTTCACAGGCCCGTTTGCTCCAGAGAGAGCAAGCAGAGGGCTTACATGTGGTTGTATCTGGGGGACTACACGTGGGGGGTGGCCATTTCCTGTATGTTGACTGTGTAAAATGGTCAGGTGTTCTCCCTGCTCTCTCAGACTTCCATTGAAAATTATTAAAACACAAGAAGTAATGTCAATGGAACTTTTAGTATGATCGGCCTACCTCAGGGGTCAGATACTCTCCTCAATGCGTTGGGTTTGTTCTGCTTTGTCTGAGTACACTAAATGCTTAGGAACGTGGTTACAGAGTTCTGAGAGACCTCACAGCCATGGATCGTGAGACTTTTCATCATCCTCCTGGTATTGAGTGTCCAGTACCACAAGTGCTAGGAACCAGAAATGATTTTAGTTTTGGACGTCTCTGGACTTTGGTGTATTTTAATAAACAGAATGAGATATCTTGAGGACTGAACCTAAGTCTAAACATGAAATCCATCAGTGTTTCCTGTACTAATATGTGTAGCCCGGAGGTGGTCTTACATGATATTTTAAGTGTGCCTCTGTTTGGATGTTGATGCTTCTTATGAGGTCAGGGGTGGAGTCTTGGATGTGTGACTTTGTTTCAATGTTCAACAGGTTTTGAATTTTGGAGCATTTGGGGTTTTGTATTTTTGGATCTGAAATATCCAACTTGTGTAATTAGATAATCAGAATTGTCTGGGGTCTGCTGGCCTCGCCTCTCACATCCAGACTACTTCTGCTTTTAAAATGAAGCTTGTTTTGGCTGTCAGGTTGTTCAGTGTCGTTGAGATGTTTAGAAAAGGAGGCAGGGAAAACAAAGAACATCTTAAGCGCATTTGGGAATACATCTCGCGTGACGGGGCAATGGCACTTCCCTAAGAACTTAGGGAGGATGAACGGTGAAGAGCAGCCCCAGGTCTCTTTGCAGTCCTCGGGACAGTGACAGTAATGGGTAAGGTAATACTGTTCCTGTTGTGAGGGTTTTAGTTTCCCAGGGAGTCATGCAATCTGAAAGAGCCATTTATATGGGAAGAAATGAATCCTGGCTTTGCCTTTGGCCTGCTTTGCCGTGTGCTTGCCAGCATGTAGCTTAGGTAATTAATTTCCTTATGTAATCCCTGTTCAAGGAGTTGGATAGCGAAGCCACTTGATCCCTTCGTGCTATTACAAGACATATTCATTAAAGTCTAGCGCCCAGGTAATTCCCCATTTCCTTCGCTACTACTGCCTTTCTTGACTTGAGTATTTAGGAATCTGGCTTTGTTATTGGCTGCCTCGGGCTGGCGTGGAGCAAAACCTAGCCTCCATGAGCATGTATGAGAACTGCCCGGGCTGTATCGGCTTTCTAGTTCCTTGCGACATGACTGGACTAATTTTTCAGATGCTTTGAATTGAGTCGAGCAGACTGTTGCTTCACTGTTAAGAGCAAACATGAAAACTGACAACCTTAGCGTCGAGGCCCATCCGTTTTCCGTTAATTACCTCCAGAAGTACCTGTTAATGATTCATTAGTTATAAAAATAAATTATAGGTACTCTGTAACTCCGTTTGCAGTTTCTTTTGACTTTTTGAACTGGCTACTGCCAGGCGAAGAGGCACGTAGCGGTAGAACAGCGGTGTGACTCAAATTGCTTGTAATTTTATAGATTTAATAAAGACGGAGCAAGGCTGTGTCTAAACAAGGCTAGGCTGGCACAGAGGGAATTGCTTTAGGACAAAAAAAAATTTTTTTTTGGCCTCTTGTGGCGTACCAAGTTGGGGGCGGTTCCTACATTCTGTTGCAAACTGCACATCAGAGAATCTCAGCAAATGGGGCTAGAAAGGTTCTCCGTTCATACCCTGGTCTGTTCTGTATCGCTGTGATAAACACCACGAGGCAATGTAACTCGGGGAGAAGGGGGTTTGTTTGCCTTATGTGTCCTGGTCCTAGTCAGTCACTGAAGGAAGGCATGGCAAGAAATCAAGCAGGAAGGAGCAGAGACAAGAAGAGCCGGAGAGGAAGGCTCGTTGGGTGGCCTGTTTGCCAAGGTGTGCTCGGGTTGTTTTCCTACACAACTCAGGGTCCCCTGCCTAGGGGTGGTGCTGTGTACCAAGCCCTCCTCCATCAGTCAGGGGTGGTGCTGTGTACCAAACCCTCCTCCATCAGTCAGGGGTGGTACTGTGTACCAAGCCCTCCTCCATCAGTCAGGGGTAGTGCTGTGTACCAAGCCCTCCTCCATCAGTCAGGGGTGGTACTGTGTACCAAGCCCTCCGCCATCAGTCAGGGGTGATATTGTCTACAGTGGACCAGGCCCTCCTCCATCGGTCATTAATCAAGAAAATGCCCATAGGCTAGTCCAATGGAGGCAATTTTTCACCTGAGGCTCCCTCTTCCCACATGGTTATAGTCTGTGTCCAGGTGACAAAACTAACTAGCCCAGTTCTGTTCTGTGTGGTTGTAAATACATAATGGCTTCTTTTCAGACGTGGTTTCTGAAACACACTTGAGGCTGTCGTCACCGCTTGTAGGTGAAATAGGTCACAGTGAGTGTCAAGATTTTTGGGGGTGGAGGGAGAAGAGAATCTTTCTTTGTGTTTTCTTCCTTCCTTTCTTCCTTCACTACTACTATTGCTACTACTACTTCTTCATCTTCTTTTTTCTCCTCTTCTTCCTCCTCCTCCTCCTCCTCCTCCTCCTCTCCCTCCTTTTCCTCCTCCTCTTCTTCTTCCTCCCCCTCCTCATGGTTTTTTTTTGTTTGTTTGTTTTTGTTTTTTGAGATAGTGTTTCTCTGTGTAGCCCTGGCTGTTCTGAAACTCACTCTGTAGACCAGGCTAGCCTTGAACTCAGAACCACCTGCCTCTGCCCCACCCCCACCCTGAGTGCTGGGTTTAAATGCGTGCACCACTATAGCTCAGTCCCTTCTTTGTTTTTCAAATACAATTTTATATAGTATCTTAGCCTATGAGGATAAGAGCACTTTTTTTTTTAAGGGTAGAGGACTAAGAATACCAGAACATTTTATCTCCCAAAGTCACATCAGTGTGACCTGTAGTGCTAAGAATTTAGGATTAAAAAAAAAACCTATTAAAATGGTAGATTAAATGGCTTCCAACTTGTGCTGTCACATCTGTAGACAGAGATGTGTGTCTTCCTGGGAATTGACGTTTAAGACAGCGATTGACAATGACCAGGTAGTAAAGTGACTATTTTTGGCTTTTTGAGTCAGACAGTCTGAGCTCTGGTCAGCTCTGCCATGTGCAGTGGATCCTGACGACTTCCACAGAACTCAGTGGGTTCCGATATGAATTCCGTACTGTTTTCTGTAGGGTGAGCTATTGTTTTGAGTTTTGCTTGTTGTCTAAAGATGGCCGAATGGGTTGTAATTTCTGGGTGTGGTTTGGTCTGCGGGCCACGGTTTGGTGATCCTTGCTTTACCTTCTCTGCAGCAGTACTTTTGCAAATGAAGTGGTTATGTTTCTCTGGCTTTCAAAGGAAGGCTTTTGAAATTCACTTTATTTTCTCTGACAATGTCTCTTCCTTTCTTGAAACACAGCAACAGGGCTCACCTTGTGTCACAGAGTCTGTTAATCCTGGATACAAACGCTCTCCGAGGTAAACTGTGCTCAGAGACAGTAAGATCCAGACTAGGTCTACAGGCCACTGACCTTGGTTACGAACTGGACAGATTCTAGTGGGTAAGATTACAAAGTCTTGGTCTTGGTTACATCCCTCATGGCTCTGGGAAAATATCTGACAAAGGCAACTTAAGGGAAGAAGGGTTTATTTTGGTTCACGGCGTAAGGGAACATGGTCTGTCATGGTGGGTGCAGTTCCAGGTTATGGCATCTGGAGTAGCTTGGGGCTGTGGCTCTGTAACGTTGCAGAGTTAGTGGCAAAGCAGTTGGCTGGGTTGGAAGCAAGGCCAGGCTGAATCCAGCTTGTCTCCAGTGACCTACTTCTGCCTTAAGCTTCATCTTTAAGAGTTCCCACTAGCTGGGAACCAAATGTCTCAAATACACAAGCCTAAGGGGGGAGGATTTTATATTCAAACCATGGTGGATACAATTTCAGACGTAATGTTTGACTTTTGCCCCAGTGCCTCATGTTCGTTTCTGGTAGGTGTATTCTAAGGACTGTCAAACTCAGTCCACAGAAACGTGGATGTTTGATTCCTCCGCTTGACCCATCCACTCATGCCACAACCTGAGTTGAAGAAGTGTCAGAACACACAGAGTTATGATGGACAGGTGCTTAAGAAATAGGAACAACAAATGTGGAAATTTTGCACACTGGAGTTGCCGTCTCTGGCATTCCACCCCTTGCCTCCTTTCCTCTCCTCTCCGCCATCCCTGGTCTCCTGTCCCGGATCGTGAAGAAGATGGCGGGCAGAGGAGAGCCTGTCAAGCTTCCTCTATGCCCGTCTTCTCGTCTTTCAGATGCTAGCACTAGAAAAGAGGAGTCTGGGAATGGGGCAGGCATGGGGCAGGCATTGCGCAGTGCCCTGGACGATCCTGAGACAGGGCAGCCCCCAGATAGCCCACAAGTGTGTGCCTACCTTGGGGAGTTACTCTCTGGGACCAAGACATGGGGAACTGAGCAGGCTGAGGAGATGGGGTGGATGCTGACTGGGGATACTGGACTTTGAAGTGGAAGTGATTGACAGGTGGGGCTATAGGTTCCTCGGGGTGGGCGGGAGCAGTGTGAGAAACTGGAAAGGGAAATATATTCCAATTGGAGAGCAAAAGCAGGGAGCAGGAAAGGGAGGAAGCAGCTTCCATGCCCTAGATCTACATGAGGAGGGTTGTTTGTGGTGATAGAGAGGAAATGGGCAAGAGGGACTGCTACCCTGATAGGGCTGAGTGAGGAGGACAAGGAGGAGGAGGACGAGGAGGAGGAGGGGGAGGAGAAGGAGGAAGAGGAGGAGGAGGAGGAGCTGGCCTGGGGGCATGTGAAGCCAAGTTTGCTCTGTATGCTAAGTGGAGCAGCTGAACTTCCTAGAAGGGGCTTTGTCTAAGAAATTAGGAACACAATGTCTCTGCTACTGTTTTCCAGACCTTGAGTGGTTTGTTCATTTATTTTTCATTCATTCATTCATTCATTCATTCATTCATTCATTCATTCATTCATTCATCTATGCATGCAAGAAACTCTCCTGAGTACTTGCTATTATAAGGGCTGAACTATAAGGGTTTCGGGAGAGTCTGGGCTGCCCTCTGAGAGCCGACGTTTGTGGGAGTGGGCTCTGGCTCATAAGCCATCAAAGGCAAGGCAAGCTTGTATGTGCTTTCAAGTACAGGGTTCCAGACGCATGCAGAACAGCCTCAGATAGGTGGCAAGAAAGCTTGAGTTCGGAACCCTGAATGAGTTGAGCCACCAAGGGAACAGGTGTGGGGAGAAAGAGATACCAGAGGAGGTGGTGGCTCCCAAGTGGCTTGGGAGGTAGACTGAAGTTAGGGTCAGTTTAATGTCTTCTGCACCAGTGTCCAGCCTGAGCTTTCTCATGGTCTAGAGACAGAAGAACCATGTACATGTGAATCCGGCACACAGGCCCACATGGCGATCTGGCACGCATGTGTGTAAGGATGTGCGTGACTGAGAGTAGAAATCACACTTGGTACACTTGCTCCAGGGTTTTATAGCCTACCCACCCTCTTCATGACCGCTAATCGCCAACCCACTAAACGGGCCACACGACTTCTAAGGGATCACGGCACACAGTTTAGTGAACGTTGTTTGATGCATGACATCCTAAGGGATTTCCATCTTCTCATGGTCCTGAGGATGCATCAAGGCGTCTAAGGTGGGCGACACCTCCTTTGTGTGCATTTTATAAAGATGCCTGTGTGGGTGGAGCTGCAGAAGCATGCAGGTGGAGAGTGGATCAGAAGACAGACCAGGGAGGAATCGACACAGTGATCACTGGCCAAAGCATGTCGTGGGCTGGGCTGAAGCCAGGAGGGAGCAGGAAGGACCGTTTGTGGTGAAGTAAGATGCGTGCTTAGTTTTCTTGCGTGTTTTCCCTTGGAAGCTTACTATCTTTGTAATAGCAAGTGGCAATAGTACAGTTGTATAGGTTCTTCTCCTGAGTTTTCCATTCCAAGCTCAGAATTTGAGTATCCTTTTCATCCAGACTGTTCTGGAGCAAGGCTCCATCTTAAGGGTTTCCCCTTGCTTCCTATCGAATCATATCCCAAGGCCTAACACCAGTACCTTTGGGAGGGTGGCGTTTCCATGTGAATTTTGGGAGGATGTGGGTATTCACTAGTAACTTTCTTCTAATTTCTTTATTTCTATCTTAACCAAAAGGGCAAACCCTCCCCCAGAGTAGAGGGTGGTTGGGTTTCTGCATTTGTTCTTGCCAAGGCCCCGTGTTATTCTCAGCCAAAGTCAAGAGGTTAACTCCCCAGCTTCCAGGTGAGCAGTAGGAGTTTGGTTCTCTGTATGTGGCCAAGATTGGCTCTGAACTCTCCATTCCCTTGTCCCGCCTCCCAAGTGCTGGGATTACAAATCTGCGCACGACAGCTGGCTAAGATTTTAAAGAGGAAAAGGAACTGAAAGGGAGGAGGCATGGAAGAGAGAGAGAGAGCAGACATCTACAGAAATGCACTTCTGTGGTCACTAAATACCTGTGCAGAAGTCTGAAACTTATGGTGTTTCTCAGTTCCTGTCACCTTCTCATCCCAAACATGATGCAGTATTTCACAGTGATATCACACACACACACACACACACACACACACACACACACACACACACACAGGCATACAATAAAGTGCAGTGCACATAGAAATGTCTAGGTTAGATGAGGATTCTCTTCTCTATGCATAGTTTGGAAACCGAAGCAGCTAGTATATGTATACACACACACACACACACACACACACACACACACACCCACACACACCATCCCCCATTTCTTAACCACTTACAGCTATCCTGTCATGTTGTTAGACACGGCTGTTTGTGACCTCTGCTTTAGGGATCTATAGCAGAAGCGTGCTGAGTTGGGGAGCATGGGCCAAGATCATATCACAACACAGTGACAGCGGAGATGGAGTCCAGGCCTGTGGCTGAGGGCTGAAGGCTTGTGTAACTGTCATAGCATGTAGCTTTCTACAGCCTCCCGGGTGGTGAAAAGTGCTGTCTAACTTATCTCCAAGGCCTGTGACAGAGCTTCCTGTCTTTCGTCCTGTGTCCTGCCAGTGCCTGCCCTGGTCGACCTTCTTAATTTAAGTGTTTGGAAAGTTTGAGAAGACGGCACATGTATCCTTTCCCTTTGTCTAGGAATATGTCACCTTCTGTCACTGTCACTTAGGGCTAAATCCTCTAGGATGTTAGGGACAAGCTGATAGTGACTAGGAAATTTAAGAGAGCAAACAAGACCGTTCTTTCATGTGCTGGCTGAATGTGTCTAACATGTAAATTTTGTTTCTTTGAAATGCAGTTCGAAACAGCAACTTGAACAAGGTAGTGGAAGGGGAATTGTCTGATTAGGCAAACAAAAACAATAAGACAAGAAATGAACCATTGCTCCCTAGTGTAGGTGAATTTCAGGATAAGCACTGTGGTTCTCTCCCAAGACAAGTCTCTCAGGACTGTCTCCCCAGGGATGAAGAGAAGTCATATTCCGAGGCTGTATCTCGTGGCACTTGAGTTTGGGAATTAATTCATAGGGAAGGAGGCTGGCAGAGGGGAGTAAGCACCTTCTAGTCTTCTTGGGCTCGGAGGCGGGAGTGCAGCATCCCTTTTCTTGAAAGTTTCAGATCCATATAGAGGGCCAGTATGCATCCTGCCAACTGTTGTTGTAAATTCCTGAAGGGTCCAGGGCAGCCCTTGTCCTGGTCCTCATGGCTGCATGTGGATTGAAGCTGGGAGACTCCAGAAGCATCTCTGACAGCAGCGTGCACACCTTTGGTTGCACAGATTCGGTGCTTAATGGGACATAGCTTTCCTTTCTCTTCCCGTCCGTTCTCCCCCTGTTGGGTTCCAGGGTTAAGTGACATTTGACGACCAAGGGAACCAACGGCCTCAGCCCTGGCCTGCAGCCCAGGAGTGTGGAGCCCCAGGATTTCAGGCACCCTTTGCCACACCTGCCTATTTCCATCTCCTGAGAATGGATGGATTTGTGACAGGGTTGCAGGAAGCTGTGTGGGTCATAGAGCTGCTTGTCTCTGTCTGGATGTGGGCTTCCCTATCGTCCACTGTAGAAGCCGGGCACTGGAACATGTACTAGTGCAGGGCTAGACACTTGTGCCAACTCACAGGTAAAGGATATGCTATCATTGAGGGCATTAATTGTTTACTAGTCTAACCTCTCCACAGGACCGTGAGCTCTGTGGAGATAAGGACCATGCTGGCCTTGGAGAGTTCCACTTGCTGCTTCAGTATTTGCAATAGACATGATGGTTGGGTCGATATTATTTCAGAGAGCTGTGGGTACCATATGGATGCCGTTAAGTCCTGTGCTACACTTTTCTTTCATTTTAATTGTAGGAGTACAGTTCAATTTGTGTGTGTGTGTGTGTATGTGTGTGTGTGTGTTCATATCCGTGGAGAGATGATTCCAGAACCTCCCTGTAGATTTCTAAATCCACAGATATTCACATCACCTGTATAAAACATCACAGGATTTGCAGGCAGCCTATAAAACACCCTTCTGTGTACTTTACATCATATCTACATTTTTTTTTTTTTGCCTATCTAATACAATGAAATAGTTGTTAGATTGTGTTCTTTAGGGAACAAGAATAACATCTGCATAAGTCTTTGATTCTTATACAGATATGGTACCTAAGTGTACTGTGGGGTGGCTGTATACACATACACACTTCCCCTGTCTGTCTGTCCATCCGTCCGTCCCTACCTCCCTCCATCTCTCTCTCCCTCCCCCCTCCCTCTCTCTCTCTGTCTCTCTCTGTCTCACACACACACCCTGACCACCCTAGCACATGCACAGCAGGAGGGTAGTGAGGGTCGGGGGTCACCGCCCTTGGCAAGGTATTGCGCATGCGTGATGAGTCTTCTCCGAGAGGTGGTGCACACACACTTTAAGGTCTCTCACCTTCTTCATGCTCTGGGTTTCATTCGCCCCAAATAAAAAGTTTTGAGCTTGCTTTCTTTAAATGGTCAAATCAACCTTGAAAACAGTTTGACGGGAAGGGAGGGAGAGTTGGAGACAGAGGCCCACTGGGATTAGGGGGATAGGACTGTCGATGGTAGGGACCTCTGAATATAGGGATGTTTAAGATGGGACCTGCAAAGGATGTGTGCAGAGACTGAGAAGGGGCGCAAGGGGTGCAGTCGTATCTCTATCTCCAATGCCCCAGCCATGGAGTTGTGAGCTGAGAGGATTCCTAAGTGCAAGCACTATTGTTCAGAATCCACTCCCATAGGTAAGCAAGTTGTTATTAAATCAGATAACTGACAATTTTCTAAATGGACCCTACCACTTAAGAAAATTGTGTTTTAGGCGGTCTCGGGTGGGCTCTATACCAATAAGGCGAGCTGCCCCACCTGACTAAAGTGTGCTCCAGTGGGACCTTAAAAAGAGCATCAGAGCAAATAGTTAAATTCAGAGCAGAATCACGAAACTAGTTGGTTTTGTTCTCATTGCAAAACGGAAATGCGTCTAACTACAGTAATTTGACCATGATTTCTTTCTGCAAAAGCAACAGATGGAGGGGCGGGGCATGATGAGGGGGCGGGCCATGACGAAGGGACAGGACATGCTGAGGGGCGGGGCACGATGGGGTGGGGCATGCTGAGGGGCGTGATGGGGGCGGGGCGTGATGGGGGCGGGGCATGATGGTGCATATCTGTGATCTCACTGATCCGGAAGGGAGAGGCAGAACACAGCAAGTTCCAGGCTAGCCTAATCCACATGAGATGCTGTCTCAAAAAACCACAAGAACAAAACCAACTCAACTGCGGCAGTTTGCATGAGAAATGTCCCTCCCCCATAGGCTCATAGATTTGAACACTTGATCCCCATTTGGCCACAATATATGTTACTAAATCATAAATTGGTGGGGGTATAGGCAGTGAAGCCCTGCGGGAAGAAGCGTGTCACTAGGAGCTGGCTTTGAGATTGTATAGCCTCAACCGAGTTCTGCTTCTCTTTGCTTCATGCTCGTGGATGAAGATGTGTCCTCCCATCCACGTGCCTCCTGCTTCCGGTACTTGCCGTTCTGCCTCTCCACACTCTTACAGACTTCCTCTGGGACTGTAAGCCAAAATAAACCCATTCTTCCCTAAGTCACTGTTGGTCACGCAGAAACAAAAACTGTTACAACAATAAAATCAAAATAAATCAGAAATAGGTGATGGAGATTTAGTAACATATTAACAAATGTATTAATATAATAATTTATTAATACAGTACCGACTGTATGTCAGGCATTCTACTGTGAACTAGAGATACAGCAATGATCAGAATTGTGAAATTTCTGGCTCGCAAGGGTATTATATTATTGTGCAATAATTTCAGATTTCCCCACTGTTTTACTGACAGGATCTTATCTATATTTTAAAATTTCTATTTAACCTTTTTTTTATAGTCCAGATTTTATCCCCCTCCTGCTCCACCTCTGACTGTTCCACATCCCATATCTCCCTGCTTCCCCTGTCTCCATCAGGGTGTCCCCATCCCTCTACCCTCCACCCTACTAGACCTCCCCACTCCCTGGGGCCTCCAGTCTCTTGAGAGTTAGGTGCATCTTCTCTGACTGAGTCCAGACCTAGCAGTATATGTGTTAGACCTCATATCAGCTGGTGTCTGCTGCCTGGTTGGTGTATCAGTGGGATCCCAGGGACCAGGTCAGTTGAGACTGCTGGTCCTCCTACAGGGTTGCCCTCCTCCTCAGTTTCTTCCAGCTTTCCCCTAATTCACAGGGGTCAGCAGCTTCTGTCCATTGGTTGGGTGTAAATATCTGCATCTGACTCTTTCAGTTGCTTGTTGGGCCTTTCAGAGGGCAGTCATGATAGGTCCCTTTGTGTGAGCATTTCTTAGCCTCAGTAATAGTGTCAGGCCTTGGGGCCTCCCCTTGAGCTGGATCCTACTTTGGGCCAGTCACTGGACCTTCTTTTCCTCAGGCCCCTTTCCATTTCCATCCCTTTCCATTTCAGACAGGAACAATTATGAGTCAGAGTTTTGACTGTGGGATGGCAACCTTTCCTCTCCTTACTGTTGGGCGTTTCATCTAATATCCCTCCCTTTGAGTCCTGAGAGTCTCTCACCTCCCAGGTCTCTGGTTCATTCTGAAGGGTTCCCCCCCCACTCGCCTGTTTTCATTCTTTCTGCTGGCCCTCAGGGCTTCAGTCCTTTTCCCTCACCCAGTACTAGATCATGTTTCCCTCTTCTCCTCCTTGTCCCCTTTCTCATCTAGGTCCCTCTCTTCCTCCCCCTTGACAAGATTTTTGTCTTAAGGGCTTGGTTTATAGCTCAGTGGTAGAAGGTTTGCCTAGCATGCAGAAGATCCAGTCCTCAGCACTGGCAAAAACAAACAAACAAACAAACAAAAACAAACAAATTAAACAAATCAGATAAATAGAAACAAAATCTTAGCTTCAGAAAGTATGAGCGGCTCATCCAGTTGGTGTGTAGGTGGATTTTCAGGTGTGTAAAATCTGAGAAAGGTAAACATGAGAAACGTGAACTCTTGATCAACATGTCATTGTCTGTTTTGTAGAAGCATTATTGAATCTCTCAATCTCTCTCTCACTCTCTCTCTCTCTCTCTCTGTCTCTCCCTCTCCCTCCCCCTCTCCCTCCCCCTCTCCCTCTCCTCTCTTCCCCCCTCCCCTCCCCTCCCCCCTCCCCTCCTCTCCTCTCCTCTCCTTCCCTCAGTCTCCTCCCTCTCCTCCCCTTCTCTCTCTCTTCCCATGGAGTCTCTAGGATTAGGATATTTGTTTTATTTTTTGATTCATTTTTTTCATACAATATGCTTTGTTTTGGTCAAGTTCTCCCCACTCCCGACTTTTCCCCATTTCTCTTCCACCCAACTTTATGATCCCTCTGTTTTTTTCTTTCTCTCTTTCAAAAACAAAGCAAAAACCTCAAAAAGGGCTGGTCGGTGGAATCCTGCAAAAATGAAAGTCAAAACAAGCTAAAGACCTTTAAGACAAACAAAACAGTCTATGAAGATACCATTGAGTTCAGTTTGAATTTTAACTATCATTTTTGGTATTAAAGCAAAGGAATCAGTAGAAACTATTACACATTGAATGACACAAAACACGATTGCAGGGTATTAATGTGAGTCTAGCATCTAAGAAAGTCTTTTCTGGTTCTTGAGGACAATGGAGGAGAAGTGTTTATGCAGATTACAGGAATGTTCAGAGAGTGTCTGAATACTGATCGGTATTGCCTACGGAGAATCTCATAAACGTGATAAAAACAATCAATATCTTTTTCTTCTATGTATAACAAACACATATGTAGTCTTGAGTAACCTTACAGAGGGGGTTATTTAGGGAAAAAAACAAATATAATCTTTTCCTTAAGTGTGAAAACATCAATATTTAAAAAATCCAAAAGATTTATTGCCCAATGTTTTATCTGAAGTTCTACTTCAAAACAGAGAATTTTTAGTTGTTTCCAAACTTGGTACTTGGTGATGAAGTGTTTTTCTGTTCCAAATTAAACACACACACACACACACACACACACACCACACATACACATCACACACATATAGACACACACATACAGACACACATGTCACACACATACAGACACACACACATCACACACATACAGACACACATACATCACACACACACATCACACTCATATAGTCACACACACATCACACACATACAGACACACACACATACACACAAATTGTCAGTTATTTTCACACTTGTTAAATTTAAATTTTAGAGAGACTTTAAACAAAAACAGTGAAGATAAATCATCAGTGCTGACTACAACATTAGCAGGAATCTTTGTGACAGTCCCCAACAAATGCCCTCATTTTGCTTGTATTCAAAATTAGCAGCAGATGGAACTAACTCTAGTGCTTCAGATTTTAGTTTTTTAAAATGAAATTGGTAAAAATCATCTATATTTTCCTTATTCTCTGGGTAGTTTTTTATTCTAAAGATAAGAAGAGAGAATATTTTAACAGGAAAAAAAAACTTAAACTCTGTAATCCATTATTTCATATTCATTTCTTGGTATACAATATGTACGTTTTCTAATAATTTCAAGTTTAATTGACCCATAGCTCTCTGTTTTGATTGTTTTGAGTTGACTTCTTGGTATGTACATCCCATTTATAGAATATGGGCACAGAGTTCTGAGAAGAAATTGTTAGCTTTTTGTTTGTTTGTTTGTTTGTTTGTTTTTCGAGACAGGGTTTCTCCGTGTAGTCCTGGCTGTCCTGAAACTCACTCTGTAGACCAGGCTGGCCTTGAACTCAGAAATCTGCTTGTCTCTGCTCAGCGAAATTGTCAGCTTTTAAAACCTCATATATATGCAGCATTCTCACACCTTAATTTTGAATCTAAAACCAATATTATTAAAACAACAACAACAACCCTAAATGTGTGGGGGTGGGGTGGGAGGGGATAGATGCCCCAGTAAAATCTTGCTGAGCAACCGCCAAGACCTTAATTTGAACCCTGGCGTTCACCCAAAATACTGGACATGGCTTCTCACACTTGTAATTCCAGCACTAGGGAGGTAGAGATCAGAACATCCCTGGGTTTTACGGGCCAGCAACCCTGGCAGAATCCAGGAGTTCCAGATTTAACAAGAGACCTTGTCTCAAAAACTAAAGTGGAAGAGATTGAATAAGATTCCAGCATCAGCCTCTGGCCTACACACACACACACACACTCACACACACACACACTCACACACACACACACACACACTCACACTCAACTCCCACAGAAATATGTGTACATACATGAACATGCATACACTTGAGAATTAAAAATATAAAAAAACTATTCCATGTGGGCACCTATATTTTGTTGATATTCTGCGATGCAAACTTATCACATCAGAGACACCATCATGAATAATTATTTTTTCCAGACATCTGATTGTCTCAGAGAGTTCCCAGGGTCTGGTTGAAGTTTCTGGAAAGAAACTGTCTGGGAAAGCAGTCAGGAACTGATTTCCACCTTTAAGCGTTTTGTCATTTGTAAGTGAAAAACCATAGTGAGAGGTTGTTTTTTTTTTAAAATTAATTTTGCAGTAAAATCATCATTTTTACTTTCTTAAATGAATATATGTATATATCTCAACTGAAATTTAAATATATACTAACATATATATTTAAATCTTAAGAAACATCCCCGGATATAGTTTTGATATACCAGGTGCAGAGGTTTCTTTAGTGCCTGAGAACAAAGAGAAGGGAGTTCTAAAGGAATGAAGGAAGGGAAGGAAGAAAGATGAACTCAGGGAATGGGGGATGAGCGCTGGCCTATACCTTCAGTGCTGTTCTTTCCCACTGTCTGTCTTTCCTTTGGTCCCTGCTTGCACATTGCCTGAAGCTCACCAAGCAGTGAGACCTTAGCACACTGTGCACCTCCTGAGCCCGTACCCCGTCTTGAGCATGTGTATGGGCTTCCAGAGTCTCAGAAATCCTGGGTATGTTAGTTTTGGTCTTTGTCAATGAAGTCGCACTCCCTAGCCTTTCCCCTTGGCTCTGTGGTTGTCATTCATCTGTACTGGATCCCGTGCCCCAGATGTCACAAACTAACGCCCATATTTTTAAATATTCCAGACAAATGCTTCTTGGGTTGTTGTCTCCACTCAAGGATAGTTGCTAATTAGGCTAAAGAAACACAAGCCCTTTGCGTCCAGTCCTTCGGGGAGCCATTAGACAGCTTAAAACAAACAGCCACAGTTACTTGAAGACAATATGCTCCGATCCTTCCAGGATCAGAGATCCTCACAGGATACAGGATGCTGTCTTAAAGACTGCAGTTGAACTGCAGGGGCATGGGGCTAGAGGCGGTTAGCATTCCACAAAGCTGGCCTACTGAGACTGCTCACCATCTTCCTGTGTGCATATCTGGGTCTTTTGTAAGGTCCGAGTAGTTCCAGAGTTCGGATGAAGTTGACTCTAACAGATGCCCCACGTTTCTTAGATGTTTCTGTGGAGGAACAGCGTTCTTGAATTTTCATTGCTGTCACTGTGCATGTGTGCCTCAGAAAACACAATGCATAGAAAAGAAGAGTGCACGAAGGTCAGAAGGCTCCCCAGAGCTGCTGTGAGAAAGGAGTAGAGAGGAAAGAGCTCCAGTGAGCAGAGGGAGTAGAAAATGGAAGGGTTGTGGGGCTGGAGAGACAGCGCATTGGTGAAGAGTGATTTCTGCTCTCCCGGAGGACAGTTTCGTTCCCAGCACCCACATGGTAACTCCTGCCTCCGGACCCAACCTTCTCTTCCAGTCCTCCTCATCACTGATATACAATCTTCTCACACACACACACACACACACACACACAGACACACACACACACACACACACACACACACACACACAGAGAGAGAGAGAGAGAGAGAGAGAGAGAGAGAGAGAGAGAGAGAGAGAGAGAGAGATTTTGTTCTAAAACCTTTCTTTTAAAAAACAGAATGATATCAAGTGACCCGGTTTCAGGCCTGACAATAAGGACATCTTCCTAGAGGGGTATGTGGCCTTCTGTCTTCTCCCTGACAAGGCTAGTGCTTCATTGGCTATACTAGAAAACTTATGCAATTAATTACTCGATTAATTCCAGCTTATGCAAATGGGAATCTATGTGAAGTATGCACCAAGAAACCCCGAGGAGGATAGGGAAGAGCCAGACATTCACCATCATGATGTAAAAACTCAGGCCTCAGGCCTGGAAAATGGCTCAGTGGGCAAAGGTCCTTGCTGTGCCAGAGTTTGGACCTAAGTTCAATCTTTGGAACCCACTCCACAAAATTATCCTCTGATCTCAACTCAAAGGCTATGGCACCCTGGCTCCCAGTTACAGACACACACACATACACACACACACACACACACACACACACTATTGTAAGTAATTTTGTTTTAAAGAAAGAAAAATACAGACTGTCCTAACAGTTGTCATGCCTAGTAGGGGCATCACACAGTAGGGATAAAACCAAAACTGTTAAAACTCAGAGCCAAGCTGAGCTGAAGGCAGCAGCTGCTGATACTGGAACAGGAGCCCAAAACCTGTGGCAGGCTCCTGTGGAGCATGTGGGACCCTGAGGGGCAGTTGCTTTTTTGCTGTGGTTCTGGCCTGGTGGAAGTTTAGGTTTCATTGAGAGCTGGCCGGCAGCTTTGAGCAGATATGGCCCTCTCTAGACCTTAGACAGTCAACTGTGGATGGGGGGGGGTTGGGGTGGGGAGGTAGCAGATTCTAACAGTAAGCTGGAGATTGGAGAAGATTCTTTTGATTCCAAGTTAGGAATTTGGCTGGAGTCCCAGGCAGAGGAGGAGCCAGATTTACTGGGCACTTACCAAAACAGGAGCTTGGGAACAAGGCTGAGTGGCGAAGCCCTGTTATTTGAGGGTTGAATGAAGGCTGGAATTAGGGAATGGCAGCCTTTTGATTAAAGTTGGGGTGTTAGGGAATGAAGCACAGCCAGTACTACTTGGTGTAGGATCCCAGAGCAGAACTGGTCCAGGTTAAAGGCCTCCAGCCTGAGAATAGGTTGGTCTTGAGAATTGAGAGTCAGACTGAGCCAACCACAGATGACCCTGTAGTCTGTGTCAGAAGGGAGAAGATGGGATATGACTTCTCAGGGGCTAGCTGTAAGAACTGTTTGAGAGAGATTGTTATAGGAGTTGGCAAAGTAAGATATTATGTTTTGAGGCTACGTGGTTGATCTTATTAGGGCTGGAGAGAGATGGATTGGTTGGGGGCTAAGAGCACTCACTGATCTTATAGAGATGACTAGGGTTCAGTCTCCAGCACCCAGAGGGTGGCTCTAAAGTGGCCTGTAACTCCTGTTCCAGAGGATGTGATGTTGTCTCTTGGCTTTTGAGGGTACCAGACAGGTACATGGTATCCATACATACATCCATGCAGCCAAAACAAAAATACATCTTAAAAAATAGAGCTGCTGGTGGTGGCACATGCCTTTAATCCAGTATGGCAGAGGCAGGGGCAGGGGCAGGGGCAGGGGCAGGGGCAGGGGCAGGGGCAGGGACAGGGACAGGGGCAGGGGCAGAGGCAGGGACAGCGGCAGGGGTAGAGGCAGAGAGGCAGAGGCATAGAGGGGCAGAGGGGCAGAGAGGCAGAGGCAGAGAGGCAGAGAGGCAGAGAGGCAGAGAGGCAGAGAGGCAGAGGGAAGCAGAGAGAGGCAGAGAGAGGCAGAGAGAGGCAGACAGGCAGAGAGAGGCAGAGAGACAGAGAGGCAGAGAGGCAGGCAGAGAGAGAGAGAGGCAGAGAGAGAGGCAGAGAGAGAGGCAGAGAGGCAGAGAGGCAGAGAGAGGCAGAGAGAGAGGCAGAGAGGCAGAGAGGCAGAGAGGCAGAAAGGCAGAGAGGCAGAGAGGCAGAGGCAGAAGCAGAGAGGCAGAGGCAGAGAGGCAGAGAGGCAGAGAGGCAGAGAGGCAGAGAGGCAGAGAGGCAGAGAGGCAGAGAGGCAGAGAGGCAGAGACAGAGGCATCTCTGTGAATTTGAGGTCAGCCTGGTCTAGAGAGCAAGTTTCAGGACATTCAGGGCTGCACAGAGAAACCCATTTGGAAAACTGAAAAAAAAATAATAAAATAAAAGAATATTAAGCAAGTGTGATGGCCCTACCTGTAACACCAGCTCTTAGCGGGTGAAGAAGGAGCATATCAAGTCTGCCCTGGTTACATTTATATAAAACAAAAGCAGCAAAGAGACAAGCGCTGCTGAAGCCGCCGTGATTTTTGAAGCTAACAGCTAACGTCTTAACTGTGAGATGCACATAAGAAAGATCTCGAGGAGGGGCTGCTAGTGCCTGGTCCAGGGAGATGGGGCGTGGCTGGAGAGACCAAGGCACTGGCCTGGGGACAGTGTAAGTGGTGGAGTGGCTCTCAGGAGGACTGCTCTCTCTGCATAGTTCTTTTGTTTATCTGTCTGGGCTCCACCATGCAGAAGCTGTACCTGATGATACTGCCTTCTTCCAGCGCATCCAATGGGCCCATGAGTAATTTTTCTAGATCTCTCAAATTTCTGGTGGGTTTCTCATAGTTTCTGCCAAACATAAGCATTTTCCTAGTATTCTTGAAATGATTTTTTTCTACCTTCTTCATCTCCAAGGAAAACATTCATGCTTATTATGTGTGATTTCTGTGTGTAGTAATTTATGAGCTATCCACTGGTGTAATTTCCTCAGTGACAGCGATGGAAGCTAAAAACTCACATATGCTAGGCAAGTGCTCTGCCTGTGAGCTGCAGCCCAGACCGTTCAACAGTGTTCTTTAGTGAAACTTCCTTAATAGAAAGTTAAAAGATCAATATGGCTGCACCTTTGTTCTTGAATCATAAGGAAAATACAACAAATACCCCATCAGATAATCCAACCACCCCCTTCCACCCCTTGTCTTGGATGGGATATTTCTTTAAGGATGGCATCTTTGTCTCTCTTGAATTCAGACATAGAATGTTTATGACTTATACTAATAAGGAAAAGCAAATTAATTCAAAGTCTATAGAACTTTAATGGACTTATAAATTGTGTAAGCAACGAGCAGGGGAGAGCCTAGGGCTCTTGCTCTGCCACGATTTGAATCTGTGATTTGGGGTTTAGGTGTCAAATGGTTCTTTCAAACATACACATATAGTATAAAGAACTTTCCAGAGCTTAGGTCAAAGCTTTATATAGGTAATTAAGTAGTTTAATGATGAAGCCAGAGAACTATTGGGAGGCAGTGACAATCTAACTACACTGGAATTGTTCTGGGAAAAAACAGAATTTCAGGTCAATCGCCCTGGTCATTCCCTCCTTAGTGATTCTTGGTGGGTGTCTATGGTGAGAGAGGAAAATGAGGTATTTCCTTTTGGTCTGGTAACCAAGTTAAAGTGCTGTTTTGTTCTGTAAAACACAGGTGGTTCAAGGTCCTGGAGAGGCCCCATGAACTTGTCTTCATGGTTCCGCTTTCCAGGTTGTGGTGTTGGGGCCTGGGGACTGTGCCAAGCGGATTCAGGGCCCAGTCCTACAGGTCCTTAATGACTTCAGTGTGGGTTTTTCATCTCCTGGCCAAGTGTTATCATACTTGTCCAGACAAGCCGCTCACCACTCGGGGAGTGTATGGGAAAAGCAACACTGCCCAAGCCACTGGGAGGGAAAGCCGGCTGAAGGTAGAAACCAATTACTTTAGGATTTATTTGCATGTACTCCGGAAAAGAACACCTTCAAATCTCTGGGCTGCGTAAGGAAAGCCGGAACCTTTCCTGGGAGGGGGGGAAAGAAACAGGATTGGAACCCATCCTGAGTCCAGCTATCGAGAATGTTCCAATTAGCTATCAGAAGACCCTAAAAGCAGAGAGTAATAAAATGTTGACAGCAGTGGAAGTCAACGTGTGGTAACTCCGGACTGTAACGACGTCTTTGGCACCGAAAGAAATCAGGGCAATAAAAGCAGCCATCCTCGGGATTCGGAGTAAGCCCTAGATTATTTCCATCTGTAGGTTTCACAGACGGCTTGCAAAAACCAGAAACCCTGGACTGAAACCGCAAAGTGAGTATATTGAACTCTAGGGTGAATTGCCAGACAGAGGAGACTGGTTTTAAATACAATACTTCACCCCCACCCCTCCCCAACTCTTTCTTTTCTTGCTGGTGATAGTGGCACTGATGTTTTATTTGTCTCAAATCTGGAAGATCAGGAGGCATTATTACTGTGTCTCACGTGGACTGTATCATTGCTTATAAACTTTTACACACTGGGCCTTCCTGCTTTCACGATTCCCCAGTACATGTAACATTATTTGTAAGTTGCCCTCCAATTTCATTTTGTTCTTGGTGTGTTCTTGTGCTTGTCGGAGAAAATGCTTGGAAAAGGTCACTGTGAAATGGATTATTTGTAATGACTCGGTGAATAACTGTCATATGTCACTTAGCATGTCCATTTTTCTATTAAGTATTCAAGAGAAAGTTCTTTTGATGAAACCAGCATAAGTGTAACTAGGTGCTTTTTGTTTTGTTTGTACTGTGTTTGATTATCAATGTAACATGGGCCAATTCTTAGTTTTTGTGTGGTCAAGTCCTATAGATTAATGATGACAATATAAAATGCAAGATTTTTAGATTGCCTGCCTGTGTTTGTCATGACTTATATTTGTTCAGAGATATTAGATCTGAATTTATGAATTCACCCGGGAAAAACCAGATTACTGGCAGCAACAGCTGGGGTGGGGGAGAGGGACAGAGAGAGGGCTTCTTACTTTTTTCTTTTTTTAATAAAAAGTGAATGTATATTTAAAAGTAGTAAATAAAAGAGGGCCATTTATCTAAGATGTTTATATAAAATTAGAGTTAAATCCTGTGTGAATGGGACTCTTAGGTAAATTATTTGACATCTCGGTGAGAAATGGAAACTTTCTTGGAAAGGAGTTTGCTGTAGAGACAGGCACATAAAATTAATGGAGCCATTTTAACTTGAAAAGGGCAATTAATGGCAGGTTGCAGAAGTCAGCTAGTTAACTGTCACTGTGCTTTCCCATCCAACACACACTGGAGATTGTTTATAAACAGGGCGTGTCTTCTTAAAGTGGATGTGAACGCAGTGTCCTGCTTGGCAAATCCGAGATCCTTCATAGTTTGACTTGCTTCTGCAGACGGTGTGTTCCCGAAGATATCCATTCTTCCCCTGAACCCAAGAATCTCACTGTTTAAACATGAAGTGCTTAGCTACAATATGTTTTCTGGCATCTTAGATTTTACAACGTAATCTGGCGTAGAGGATGTGACCAATGGGGAGAGGCGGAAATAACAGCATGGCTTCCCTCTCCTGTGGAACTGTAGGTTGAATCATACACATTTGTTTAAGTGTTTGATTCTGTAAAGGAGTGGCCTCCCTGATTGTGAATTCAAATCTCTCCTTTGGGAGGGTGTGCTAGCTTCAGGCAGCCATTCTGGTTTCTTAATGCACAACGCAGATCCTTCAAGTTCGTGGGCTAGTCTTTAGGGGAGTCGTGCGGATGTATATGGGGCCTCTCCGGACACTTGGATCCTATTGAATAAATTATGACTCCAGTGCATTAAATGGACCCTCGTGTACTAAAAATATTCATGTAAGTTCCACATGTTAACTTTTTTTCTTGCTGAAATGGAAATTTAAAGTAAGAGTATCTTGGCACCGCGAGCTCATTCTTGTAGAAAATGGAGCTGTTACATGTACAGTATCCGTTCTAAAACTGCCTCAGTGTGAGAAAATCTTCTGCCAGGTTTATAGTGATTGTGTTTATATGTTTTAAAACAATGTCTGTCTGCAGAAGCATGGAAGTGTAGTGGGAAAGTGCTGGTCATGGTTGTCTTCTCCTGTTACAAAATACACTCCGGACAAGCAGGATTTCACCTGAGAAAGGTAGGGTTGGAAGTACATCCTAAGGAATGCGGTCAGTTTATCTGGTTGAACAGGGAACAGTTGTTTCCACTCCATCCTGAGTCCTGCTTGAAGCAACACATGGCACCTTTAGCTGTCTATTGGTGCAGCGGTGGCATGGATCTTCAGCTTGTCACACACATCCTAGGGATGCTTTGGGGGCAGCTTTGGTGAGTCACCTGCCAGTCCAGAGGTTCATCCTTGGTCTTTACTGGGTCACCCTGACAAGGCTCAGGAGAGTTTTGCTATGGGGATATACCCTGTGGAGATATCCTGAATGTGAATCCTGGGGTCTCCCACAGGCTGGTCATGGGTATTACTCTTCATCTCAACTGAAGGGCAGCCTGGAGATCTCCCTGCAAATGCCTTCTGTAAAAGCCATTCCTATTCCCCAATCTCTGTTCCTGCCTGGTTAATGGTGGAGTGGCTTTACAGTTAGCTGCTATGAGTCCAGGTATTTATTCCTAAGAATCATGGAAGATGGAGTTACGATGTTTCCTTAGGCTCATCTTTTACTTTTCTAGAGGCTCTGACAAATCCCCGACATGAAGCAGTTTAAGGAAGGGAAGGATAGGTTTCAGTTCATAGTTCATGGAGAGACAGCACATCATGGTGGGGGAAGGCACGGCAGCAGAAGTGTGACACCAGCCTACCGGTCACACTGCTGCTCAGCTCTGTTTCTGGTTTGTTACTCAGCCCTTGACTCCAGCCCGTGGCATGGCACCACCCACGTTCATGACGAGCCACTTTTCAATTCAAACTATCTAAAAAACACCTCCATAGGCCAATCCGGAAGTCTGCTTCTGTGGTGGTTCTAAGTCTTGTCAGGTTGATGGACTTAGAAATGAGCCATCAGACTGATATTATCAACAATTTTCCATGGGGAGTCCAGGAGTGGCTTTGTTCTCCCGAGGGAGGTGGGGGTTACACAGAGTGTAATTAGAGGAGACTGTAATTAGAGCTGGACTGTGTGGCTCAGAGGACAGTGAGAACAGACAGGCTGTTCTCCCGCAGTAGTTCCGCCTGTTTTCAGTGGTAGCCCAGTGCAAGCCAAACGCGGCTGCAACCTCAACATCCATTAGTGGCTTGTTATTAACTGCTTTGTCTGGAGTCCTGACTCGTCATGCTTTGGATAAGACCTACTTGTTAAAGGCCTGGTCACCAGTCCCTGGTGCTCCTGGGATGTGGTAGAATGTTTAGGAAGTGGAGCCCTGGGGGAGGAAGTTAGAGCATTGGGGGCGTGCCCTAAAGAGGTAATAGGACCCCAGTCACTTCCCTTTCCATATTTGTTTGTTTGTTTCCTGGCCTCTTTATGTCACCACACATTTCTTGTCATGGTGTTCTGCTTCACCAAGGCCCCAGAGCAATCAAGGACCTACAGAATGTGATGTAGAAACCCTGAGACCATGAGCCGCAGGTCTGGTCAGTTTCGTTCTTCCTTGCAGCCGTTTGCCTCAGGTGTCTTGCCCTAGTGCTGGGAAACTGACCAACCTTTGCCCTGACTGTCCTTCTCTTCAAGTTATACTGCTTCTTATCTCTTCACCACACAACCTTGGCTTTGTTAAACCTTCTAGGCGTCACGCTAGAGAGCGCTATTCTCCTCAGATCGCTCTCTCCCGCCTGTGGACACCCTTGACATTGTCAACTGTTTTCTTGGCCCTGTCTGCTCCAACCTGTCTTCCACGGTGGCTATCATTGCCATCTGTTTCCGTTTGGAGGAGCCCATCCCCTGGCCTCAGGAAAGTTGCACTTCTCTCGTTTGCATCTGTGCCGTTGGCAGTCCGGCTCCTTCCACACATCTCTATTTCCCAAAGTCAGTCTCACGTACGTCCAGGTTGTATGCCACAGATGGTGACAACCCATCTTCTCTTGCTGTGCCACCCGTGCAGGACGCTGGAGTACCATGATGGGAAGGAGGGAGGTCCCTGCCTCCCACAGGAGACCAGGAGAGCATCTCAGCACAGACTGAAGGGGCCCTCTAGGTGAAGAAGTATGGCCTCCTCTGGAGACTGGAGGGTTGCTTAACCCAGCACCTGACTCTTCAGCTCCTTTGGCACTTCACCTCTCTCTGGCACTCTGGTGATCTCTTACTACTTCTAAGAAGCCAGGTGTAAGAGAAAGCAGGCACTTACCCCTCCATGCTAATTACACCCCTGTAGTGGGAAGTATTGAAAACCTGGCAGACTTTGTCTGGCTACCTCCGGGCCTGGCTGCCATATTCCCCCTCTAACTTCCCACACTAATGCCACAGCTGGCCGGAGTGCTGGTTCAGGGCTCACGAGATGTTGGCGTGGCGGCTGCCTCCGACAATCAGCTCCACGGTCTCCATGACTCCAAGAACGGCCCTTGTGCCAACTCCTTCTCTCCCTCCTTCCTCCTCCCAACTCCTGGCTCTGCCTACTTCTTCCACTGCCCAATCACTGGCTCTAGCCTTTATTTTTCAAATTAAAGTGGGCAGAAGGTTCACCAAGTCACCTGTGTACTGATTCACTTCTTGTCTGCAGTCTCTCCTGGGAAAGTGGAATTAACATCAAAATACAAGACCAGGGCTACACACACACACACACACACACACACACACACACACACACACACCTCCATTTGTGGAGGGTGACCGGCACTCCAGCTGAGCTGCACCCTGGATTTCTGGTTTCCCCTTCAGGTCTTCACTCAGCCACCCACCTCCGTAATTACCCTCAGCCCTGCCTCTTCCCTTCCCTTCCCATCACTGCTGCCTGCGGCCAAATCCTCACCGCCTCATCCCCACACTGTTTAATATTTATAAATGGGCTATTTACTTATTCAGGAAAGATTTTTAAAAGTTATCCGGGCAGTTCATGTTCATGGTAGGGAAAAAAAATTAAGTGCAGATAAACAAAAAGGAAGAAGGAGTGAAAACTGGGAGTGGGGCAGGAAAGAATGGAAGGGAGGGTAGGCGAGAAGGAAGAGATGGGGAGGGGGAAAATCACCTAGTTGACAGTTCAGATAAAATCCCGTTGGTGCTTTGCTAGTTATTCTTCTAGACCTTTCCGTGGTATCTACCTACCTATATATTCTCACACAATACAGTCTTAGGAACTGTGACCATGTCCCCTGTGTTATTTGTAGTCTGCTTTTGTTAGATTTTGTTTGTCTGCTTCTGTAGCTCTAATTGTTATGGCTTTTCATGGCTGTGTGGTGATTTGATCTCTTGACCCGTATGCTATTCCAGCGTATTCTATACAGCAGTGCCAGCAAGTCACAAAGCTTCATGATTTTTGCTTCTCTTCTGATAAGAATCAAATGTAGGCAGCTCCCTTCTCCTCCCTCCTATACAGACTGCTGCAGACCTTCTCGAGCCTTCCTTATGTCTTTGCTCCTTTACTTCCCCTGGTACTGTGATTGTTCAGAAGGTGGGGATGTGGCGGAACTCCTAAACTCTCTCAGCTTCTTACTCAGTAACTCACTCTTCTGGATTCATTCCGATCCAGAGTCAGGGATTCTCTTGCTCTGGGAACCACCTGCAGTCTCTCCCTGACACAAGAGCCAGAGAGGTAATAAGAGATCCGGGCGTGCAGTGTGACAAGCTGCTCAGACTCACCGAGGTTAGCTAAAGATCAGAAAGCCCAAGTGGGCTGGATAGTCTGTCAAGAGGATGCAGGGTAGCCCTGGGGGAGGAGGAGACCAGAGAAGCCAGAACTGGAGCCCAAAGAGGTGGTGTGGGCAGGGAGGGATAGCTTAGATGGTAACAAAGGGGTTGCCTGAGTCCTCAGTTTAGGTCACAGAAGCCACAGTTTAAAAAGCTAAGCGACGTGCTTGTGCTTGCCAGCCAGAGCTGAGAAAGGGAGGCTGAATTCTAGGTTTAGCAAAGGACCCTATCCCAATATATATATTCATATATATTCTCTCTATATATATCTTCATATGCATACATATATATACATGTATATGATGTATATGTATATGACATATATGTTTATGTATGTAATGTATATAATGTATATGTACATGTACATGTATATGTGAATAGTGCCTGAGGAATGAGTCCCACAGTTGTTCTTGTTCCCTGGTTTTTGTATGCACCCGCACTTGCAAGCACACATATACACATAGACGGACATGCTCAGACAAGCTTGCATGCACATCTCTCCCCGCCCCCCGCCCTTACAGAAAATGAGACAGGTTAAAAGTCCCCTGAAAGCAGAAGCAGTCTTGTCACTGTTGGCCGAAGGGAGGGTGTAGTGACTCTGGAAAAGGCTGCCTCCTCCCGTTTCTTCAGATAGGGTCAGTTAGGCAAACTAAATGGCAAGGCCCATATGACTAGCTTGGCCTTTGTCCCCAGGGACTCACAGTTGAAACAGTGATCAATTTCCCCATTTTTATGACTATGATGTTACTAGCCAAATCTTGAAACTCAGGTGTCACTGGAACAACCCCAATTATTTTATTAAGCTGATTTAATATATATACTAAACCCATCACTATCCAGAACTTCCTTTTCCTCATCTGAGTATTCTTCCCAGGCAGGATTAGTTCTTGCCGGCAAAGTTGCAAGCTCCAGTGTATGCGCATGCGTGAATTCATGTTTGCACATGCGTGTATTCATTTGTCATGCGTCCATGTATTGAAGCCAGTAAAAACACTACTCTATGTCGCTGTGTATGTATACTGATATTGTGGAAGCCTTTGGATGTTTAAGGTTAGTCCATAATTCTGCAATTAAATATTGGTGTCCCTTTAAGGCCACATTCCTATTTGCTGACGTCTGTACCCGCTTTGGTTGTAGTTTGCCGCGTTTTCCAATCAGGGAAAAAGAACTTGCTCCAGCGTTTGAATAAAGACACAAGGAATTATTCGAGCTTCACAAATGGAATCCTGGTGTTTGAAGCCGTGGGGGACCTTCCATTCCGCCAGGCCTAGTCATTATATACAAAATGACCTGGGGCACTCAAAGGTGAAACAATTTGCCTGAAATGACACAACTAATTAGCGGCACAGGCAAAACTCAAATCCAGGACTTCTGGCTTTCATTCCGGTGACCTTCCCACCATCCCGTGCAGCCTGCTAGTTTGAAAGAAAGGAAAAAAAAATTAAGAGTGGGGGGAGGGGTAAGGGAGAAAAGTGAAAAATAAAAAAAAACCTGGGGGCTTGAGCGGACATATTGCTTTCCTTCTCACACCTCCTTATAGAGCGCGGAAAATCCCAGTGTACTATAAAGGAAACATTTAAAAACGTATTAGGGCAATGATGAAAAATAAGACCGGGAATATTTGTGATATGCTAATTGGAAAGTATCTCATTATGCAGGAGACGGGAAACTTGGCAGAGGGCGACACTATTCAGAGTAACTTCAAAGGTGGGATAAAAAGAGTGCTCTCTTTATTTATTTGATAATGTGTGGCTGCCACCAAATTTCTGGTAGGCTCTGACACTTTTATAATAAACCCCAGGGAAACTGGGGGAACCTGTCAGACACTTGGAAGGAAGAGCAAAGGCCTTTCATTGCCACCCCAGGCTCCTCGGTAGAAGATGGGCCTTTTCTTGACTGCCAGGCCTCTCCTGTGGAGACTCGTCCCTGCCACCATTCGTTGTCTGGAACAGGATCATATTTTGGCAGCCATGTTAATCACTCCAAGGTGACCTCCTGTTTCAAGAAACAAACCCTTTTCATTTGTTGTTATGGTGTGCCAATCTACCATGGAAGTCATTTTTTTGGGGGTGTGGGGGCAGGTTACGAAGCGAATTTCTTTCCACAACTATTTTCAGGTCATTCTAGAACTGGAAATAGTGTATTTTTTTTCCAGAGTTTTCTTATTTTGTCAATTATACTTTACTGAAACTAGAAAAAAGGATATATTTTTTTATTTTTAAAAAATTTAATTTAATTTAATTTATTTATTCACTTCACAACCCAATATTACCCCCTTCCTCTCCTCTCAGTTACCTGCTCGCTCGTGCAAGTCCTCCCCTCATTCTACCTCCCCCCTCTCTTTTGAGAAGGGGAAGCCCCTCTCTGAGTGTCAACACCGCCCCCCCCCCCCCGCCCCAACACACACACACATTAAGTTGCTGCGGTACTAGGAACATCCTGGGCTACTGAGCCCAGGCAAGGCAGTTCATTTGTTGGCATGGGATCCTCAGACAGGCAGGCAACAGCCTCAGGGACAGCCCCTGCTCCAGTTATTTGGGGACCCGCATGAAGACCAAGCTGCTCCTGTTACGTACGTGCAGGGAGCCCAGGTCCAGCCCGTGCTTACTCTTTGTTGGTGGTCAGTCTCTGGGAGCCCACAGGGGTCTAGGTTAGTTGACTCTGCTGATCTTCCTGTGCAGTCCCTGCCCTCTTCTGGTCCCTCAACCTTTCTCATGACTCTTCCCTAAGACTCCCCGAGTTTCGTCTAATGTTTGGGTGTGAGTCTTTGTGTCTCTTCCCGTTGGCTGCTGGGTGTATGGGCGACTCCAGCTGAGATTCTAGCAGTAGGGGATATGGATCTTGACATACTCACTTCCTGTAGCCAGGCAGGACTCCCAGTGGAAGGATAAGGACAATAAACCACCCACATGCCTTCTAACCAAAATGTGTTGTGTTCTGCCTGCAAGATGTGCAGGGACAAACATGGAGCAGAGACTGAGGGAATAGCCAACCAATGACTGCCCCAAATTGAGACCCATCCCAGGGGCAAGAACCAACCCCTGACACTATTAATAGAACTCTGTCATGCTTGCAGACAGGAACCTAGCACAGCTGTCCTCTGAGAGGCTGTTCCAGAGATTTCTAACTGACTTGAACCCAGTCAAACTTCAAATGTGGAAGACAGTAATCCCTCACCCCTTCAGAGAATAGGGTGAGCTTTAGACTCCTCAAGAGCTCCCAGGGAGGAGGGGACTGCCTCACTGCCGTGATGCTCGGGGAGGAGGTGACAGCCTTTGTGTCCACTGTCTTCCTGCCAGGCTACTTTTTCATCAGCACAGGGGGAGTTTATCCCACAATGATGTTCTTGGTACGAAGCAGATGGAGAAGCATAAAGACAGTATTGTGTCACTCAGCAGGTGACAGTGCTATTTCAAGAACAGTATGGGGACAGAGAAGAACCCTTCAAAGTAGGTGCTGGCCATGTAGTTCAGTTGGTAGAGCCCCTGACTAGCATGCAAACAGCTCTGGGTCTGGTTCCCAGCATCTGCTGGATCTAGACATAGTGGTACAAGATTAGGGAGGGTATCCCATGGCTATATACCAAGTTAGGGGCTAGCTGAGTTTACATGAGGCCCTCCCACTCCCCCTAAAAACAACCCAATCCTCTCCTCAAATGAACAGTTTAAATTGCCATTCATTTCGACATGGTGTGGTAGGTGTGCATTTTGGGGTTAGGATCATCTGGCTTTGGATCTGGTTTTGCTTACTGGCTTGTGAACTTGAGCACGGTGCTTACTCTTGGTGCCTCGACTTCCTCCTCTATGAAATGGGTCACAGTGAGTCCTTGAAGGTGTGGTCTGAAGGTGCTATAAAATGAATAGCAGAGTAGAACTGCTCTGTTTGTGACTGGAAATGTTAATTCATTTTG
The DNA here is from genome assembly GCF_004785775.1 of Grammomys surdaster. Classification (NCBI taxonomy): domain Eukaryota; kingdom Metazoa; phylum Chordata; class Mammalia; order Rodentia; family Muridae; genus Grammomys; species Grammomys surdaster. Next base: position 7,184,780 of record NW_021620984.1, read on the forward strand.
AACCGGGATCCAGAAGAGAATTCACGTTAACTTATAGCATACTGTCCCCAGAGAGGGTCAGTGCTGAAGCAGGAGCTTAGGCTTCTTGTCCTACTGAGAGTTGCTCCTCCTTGTGAGCCTTGTGACCCCATGTGTTGTCCCTGTCATTCACGCATTCCTTTGTAATGCCGTGGACCGTGATGTGATCTAATCAGGGGACTCCTGGTAGAGCCAGTGCCATGATGTATGGACATCCCACATTCAGAACTGTAAGCTAAATGAAACCTTTTCCTGAACAAGTTCTTCAAACTTTTCTTATAGCCATGAGGCGGGGGTGGGGTGGGGTGGGGGAGACTGGCTGTCATTGTACCCCAGAAAGTTCCCATGACAAATACTGCAAATGTTCGGAGACACTCGGCAGGGGAGAAATCTGTCAGTGCTGATGCTTCCCACACCAGTGACCCCCCTTCAGACGAAGCTCCCAGTGACCTCTCAGGAAACGAGAATTCCAGAATGCCATTTGGAGCACCTTGGCCCCAGAGCATGGTGGTGAAGTGCTTACAAAATGATGTCTTGAAGGAGGTCGTGCTTTCTGAGCCTGAAACTCTGCCCATGCGAAGGGATCTGAACCATCTGTAAAGTACTTCCATATGTGCACAGCCAAGAACCGGGATGAATGGGGGTCCGCTGTGCCGAAAGCTGTATGTCTACTCTGTGTAGAACACACGTGTTAATTACGGTGCCCTTTGAACTCACGCCATTTCCATGAGAGAGGCACAGTGATTGGTTCAGACTTCCAGAATCTCAAAACAATCACTAGGCTTACCTGGCCACAAAGGTAAATGTTCTAAACCAGGCATGGCTTGATTTTGGATTATCTGGTACCAAGCCTTATTCTATTCACGTAGGCAATGTCCCCTTAGAGATCGGTCATCTTAGCCTGGTTCCATCCAGACTGCCCCCCCCAACACCCCCCTTGTTCTTACTGAGATTTATGTGGCCATATTTGAGCATGCAGGAAATGCTTTTGGTAGATGTTCACAGAAACCCTACTGAACTCTGACGAAGTTTGTAGAAAAGGGCTGTTCGTTTATAGCTTCAACTGAATCGTCCCTTAAGAGGGTTTACATCACTACCACCCCCCCTCCCAACTCCACCTTTCACCTCTGTCGTCTTCTTCATTTGGTCCGCACTTTTTAAAACGACAGGGTTACTTTGTTTCTAAAAATGCTGTTGCCTGGGGTTTTGCATTTTTTAAACTTTTAAAAGTGATGTGTCGTGGAATATGGAGAAAGAAGTGTATGCCCTTTACTGCAGGATTTCTCAGTGCTTTTAAATCTCCAACGTGTATTGTTACTCCCCAGGAGGTGTAGAACAGTTAGTGGTTTTGAAACAGATCCAACCCCTTGATACCTCCCTTCCCTCCAGATCAACTGCATAGGTGGTCTGTAAAGCCCTCTTTGGGGAAGGCAGCTACAGGATGGGAGTCTGGCTGCCTGGACTTCTCTTGTTGCCCCTCCGGCATTGTCTCCCATTAACTACCCCAGAAAAACCGATCCTTCTATAACACACCTAAATCACTTTGCATTTTCCTTACTTGGTATCTCACAATGGGCTTCTTTCCCAGCAATACCTGGAGTGTTTCTCTAAGACTCGGTACCTGTTTGCCAGTTCATCCGGGACAGCGGCCATGACTATCAAGCCCCTTGAAGATTCTACCCTAGTGCTGTTTGCTGTACCACAACAGCCCCAACCTACTGCTGTTATCTGTCCCACAGCTGCATCCACCTCCAAGGAGTCTTTAGGTGTAACATTGTAGCAGTGTTATGCCTGTTGTGGTGTGTTTTTTGTTTTTGTTTTCAAATCACATATATACATCTTTGATACTTAAAGTTAAAACCTACGAGTGTATTCCCTTCCCACCTCCATGTGTGTAATTCCCAGATGAGCTCCACACACCACGGAAACATCACTGAATGAAGAGGAAGGGTACAGTTGATATCTCTCTTTGAAGACTGACAATTGGTTCCCTCTCTCCTTTGACAAGTGGCTGGGGCAGACCTAGCATTTGGTCCTCGAAGTGGACACAGGGTATCAAACCAGATTGAATAATTGCTGTAGGAATTGCACCAAACAAACACATTCCGCCCACGGAGGGCATCAGGTTCCGTGAACACAAAGGCATTCTTATCTGCACTAAATGAACTTACAGCCTGTCTGGGGAGATAAGTATTACTATGCAGTTTAATAAAAGGCCCTGTTAGCAGTGTCCAAAGGCATTGAGAGAATCCAGACATGAGGCTGGTTAATTTAAGTGTGGAGGTCTGCAGGCTGGCTGATAGAAAGAATAAAAAAAGGTTGCAAAGGAAAGCTTCTCAAAGAGGAGAGTGATGAGGGGCGGGGCAGGAAGAAAATGGAAGTTGGAGTTTGAAAGAGGGAGATGAAGTAAAGGATGTTGCAAGCAGAAGAAAGAAACAGTGTGTGATGAAGGCTTGAAGGCAAGACAAAGTTCTTGGGAGAATCCGGGCAGAGACAAGGGAAGAATTTATTTGGTGGTCAGGACTTTTGCTACCGAACCACTCAGGGGCTATTAACGTTCAAACCAGTGAAGAATGTGGTTGCAGTTTATGCTTTAGGAAAAGGGAAGAGGGAACTGACTCCTGAGGCTTGATGTGATCTCCTGAGATCCTCCTGGATCCTCTGATTGGACTGTTCCCAGCAGCCCCGGGTAGATTCAGAGCAGCCGTTCTCACCCTTCCTAATGCTGCGATCCTTTAATAGGGTTCCTCATGTGGTGACCAACCCCTCCCCCCAGCCATAAAATTATTTTTGTTGCTATTTCATAACTGTCATTTTGCTACAGTTATGAATCATAATGTAGATATCTCTGTTTTTTGATGCTCTTAGGTGGTGACTCCTGTGAAAGGGTCATTCAGTGCCCTACGGGAGCCTGATGTACAGGTTGAGAACAGCTTATGTAGAGGAAACAACCAGGTACTAGGAGACACCACCATGTGGAGGCTCCTGGGTTGCCATGGGAATTTAGTTCCTTTGGATGAAAGAGACAGTGATTGGTGCCCTTAGCTCTTCTTCATCTCTAAAGGCCCCAGCCTTGTGTGATTTCAGGCAACAGATGCCGCGCTGATTTAAAAAAAATCACAGATTCCAAACCTGGTCCTTAGCTACCTAAGAGCCAGCTTGTTGACCTTTCTCCACCACTGGTCTTTTTCTACAGTTTCTCTAGGTGGAGCCACTAGGCATTGTATTATCAGTATAGAGGAAGAAGTGTCCTGTGCCCCCTTCCCACCCCGCCCCCCTCAAAACCTGCCCCAGACACCCTGAAGATCCTGTTTCCCCAAGTGAGGACGGGGTGGGGTGGGGAGGTGGGGGTGTGGGGGTGTGTGGAGGGGGGCACTTCAGCCTTTCCAGCTTCCGGGTGTCTGACCTAAGAACATTTGCTTTCATTAAGCATTTAAACTGATTTATGAAGAGGAGGAAGATGTCGGGAGAGGGCACATGTAGACTGGGTGACCTTGACCTCATTAGATCAGGATTATTGTGTAAGGGCCACAGGCCCAGGCACTGAAGGGGTTGTATTACTTGATGTCATTGTTTCTCCTAATTGCTCTCAAGATGAAAACCTTTTTGTTAGTGTTTCCAGAACTAACAGTTTTTATTTTTGAAACTTTCAGATTTTTTTCTAAACATAAAAGTTACTGGATTTAAAAAAAATCTGTGTATTTTCTGCACATTACCACCTATTTAACTGATAAAAATAGTTATGAGTTGACAGTATTCGCTATGTTCCGGGAATTGTTGTACACACCAGGCATATGAAAATTCAACTAATTTCCTTAGTAACCCACCCAAGAAGGTCCTGTTATTAGTATTGCTTTAGTATCAGTAGGAAGAAAAAGTATAAATATAACTATGAACACACACACACACACACACACACACTCAAAATACTTGCCAAGACAAAACAAAACGACACAAAATGTGCTTCCCACCAGAAGTATCTTAGATATCAGATTTAGAAATATGTATTTATACAAATGAGGTATCTTAGAAATGGGACCCAAATGTAAACCAGTGTTTTATATTTATTATATGATGTGATTTTTTCCATAGTCTTCCAGAAGCACCTGTGTTTGGTCACGTGCAGTCGGATATGGAATTTTCTTCTTGTTGCTTAAACATTCAAGCTTTTGGATTTTAGAGAAGTTTGCATTTCAGGTTTTCAGATTGCAGATATTCAAGCAGTAATGGGGCCAGGAATGATACACCTGGCATCAAAAACCTAGACAGCCTGGCCTTGAAGTCTGGATGCATAGGCTGAGCACACAGACACTTTGTATCTTACGTTTGTTATAGGCACCACTTTATGCTTAGGTACCATCTTTACTACGCTCACTCTTCTCCTTCCCAAACCCTGATCACTGAGAAGTCACGAATGTGCTTAGACTTGCACAAGATACTTATATTTTCTGTCTGTTCTTCATGTATAATATGACTTCAGCTTAAATTCTCTAAGAGAGAGGGAAGGAAGGGGGGGGTAGGAAAAAGAGAAAGGGAAAGAGAGGGAAAGAGGGAGGAAAGGAGGGGGAGAGAGAGAGAGAGTGAGGGAGTATCTTTGTGGGTGGGAAAGATGAGGAATCAAGGCTTAGAGAAAGGTCATGAAGGACTGGAGAAATGGCTTAGTGGTTAAGAGCACTGAGTGCTTTTCCAGAGGTCCTGAGTTCAATTCCCAGCAACCACATGGTGGCTCACAACCATCTCTAATGGGATCCAGTGCCTTTTTCTGGTGTGTCTGAAGACAGCTAAACACACATACACAAGGAAAAAAAAATACACCCTTCAGACAAATATTGTAGGGCATGTTGACCTTGCCACCGGATAGGCATGGGATTGGTGAGGTGGAACATGCTCAAATCTCCAGAATCTCAGAGATTTGAGATGGTGGGAGTAGGGTTGCTCCCTCCCTGCCTCTGTGATTGCTCTGGAGCACACAACCACAACTCTCAATTAAGGTGACCATGAGCAGTCAGTCCTGTAAGACAGCACCTGGAATCCCTTTTCATGCTAATGAGGTATCTCAAAAGCCTTAGCTTTCGGCCAGTGACCTTTCTTTTCTGGATATTCTCCTGCTCGGCTCCAAAACTATATAATGTCCCATTCACCTCAGTATGGTCCAAATCCAAATCCACCCCAATAAGCAAGTACAAATATGGTAAGATTGTTTCAGAGAGATGCTTCATTAAAGATTGCTACCAGGAAGCCTTCTCCTAAATGAGTCATAACACTAAGACTCCTGAAGAAGGCCTTCTCTCCTCTCCCTATGATGCTCGGACTCCCTCCCACCCAGACCTGAATCCTGATCGTCCTGACCTGGTATACAGTAGCTCTCTGATGCCTCAAAGGAGATGTGGACCCTCCCACCTTTGGTCCCTCCCTATATTAGACTTTGCTCTGTCCTCTGAGCTGGTGTATGGATGACGTCTGAATGCTGCCAGAGAAGAGCAGAACATGGGACCACAAAATATAGCACGGAGAGATCACGACTCTGGCAGTCTCTGTCTTCTGTGACGCCATTTTCTTTTCCAGATTCTAAATCACTGCCATTTGGAATTTGTCATTATTCCCTAGTAGCAGTACTGTAGCCGTCACTCCCAGAAGGAACAAAGGTTAAAAGAAGTTTGTGTTTTAAAAATGGGGGCTGGGGACAGAGTTCTATCGGTAAAGTATCTGCCACACAAGCATGGGAACCTCTTTGAGCTCTAGCCCAAGTAAAAGCTGGGAATAGGGGACATGACCTCAGTACTTGGAGGGGGAGCCAAGCTAATTCCTGGAGCTCATTGGCCAGCTTGCTTAGTCAATCAGTGAGCTCCAGGTTCAGTGAGAGACTCTGCCTAAAAGAAGGTAAGGTGGGGGGGGGCTGAAAGATGACTCAGCAGGTAAGAACACTTGGTGCTCTTGCAGAAGGCCAGAGTTAGGTTTTCAGCATCTTCTGATCTCTGAGGGCATTTGCGCTCATGCGTACACACACACACACAAACATATACACCTACACCCACACATCCATATACCCTCCACACACCCATTCATGCACCACACACACACAAAGTTTGCATTATTAATTTTGTTGTGAAATCCAAAATTGAATGCAGCCTAGAGTTAGGCAGTATTCACTGTGCTTTATGACAATATTGTTATAATTCTGACTTTAACAAATGTGTGTGTGTGTGTGTTTCATGCACCCTAGTACTTGAAGATGCCAGAGGTATTGGGTCTACTGCAGCTTGAGTTGTAGGTGTTTGTAAGTCGTCTGCTGTGGGTCTTGAGAACTGAGTTCCAGTCCTCTGGAAGAGCATCTAGTGCTCCTAACCTCCAAGCTATCTCTAGTTACTGGTTTTTAAGGCAGAATTCTATTTCTCTTCCAACTGAAAAATTTTAATATAAATCTTTTTTGTTTTGATCTGTTAATGTAACAGGCTATTCTATAGAAAGGATATAGGAGTCTTAACATGTTATTTTCCTGGGGAAAAATCATGAATAAAGAATCATGGCATTTTGTGTATCTTCTTTGAGATCTTCTTTGTACTCCTCTTGCTAAGTTTAAATTAGCTTTTCTTTAATATTTGTTTAAAGTCTAGAACTAGAATAGAGCTTTGACATGTGTGAAGGAAGCATCTCATCACCCTGGTCTTCTGCTGTCACCAGCAGCACTTTGTATACTTTGTTTCCTGCCTTTGTTTCGTGTACTTTGTTTGCAGCCGAACTGGCAATTTTGTTGTGCTGATGAGAAATAGAGACTGGTTTAAGTTACCGTTTTACTTGAGCAAGAAGTAGGTTCTAGGCACAAGCTATACTCTCATTACTCCGTGAGGATTAAAAGTTGGGTGCCAGCCTGGGCTACATAGAGAATTCTAGACAAGTGTACAGTGATTCAATAAATAACTGAATAGACAGATAGATAGACAGAGACAAACAAAAGCAAAAGAAAAACAAAGAACCCTACTACCAAAATTTAAAACAAAAACAAGAGGAGGAGAAGGGGGAGGGGGAGGAGAGAGAAGAGAGGGAGGAGTTAGAGGAAAGGTCATAGAACCTACACCTTTCCAGATGGTTCAGAGTACTCCATGCCTGACAATCTACTGATTTTTTGCTGTCTCCCCAGGCTCGGGCTATTTCTGTACCATTAAGCAACCAGATAAGCATTAATTGTGCGGTTATTTGCTTCCTAGTCCTGCAGGATCTAGCCTGTCTTTAGTACACATGACAGAACCAATCATGCATGCACAGTGCGCTATCTTAAGATACAGTTTGTCACCCAGAGGGAAGAAAATCGACAATAAAGAAATGCAAATTCCTCCTCTGCGATGCTGTCAAGTATTGTGAGAGCAGGCTGGAAAGCTACCCAGGAATCCACTTCTGTGTCAGCACCGAACAGGTTATAGTTAGAGCGGAAGTGACATACAGAAGCAACCTGATTGGTCACAGTCAGCATTCCCCTTATATGGGCATGGCCTGATCGGCAGCAGCCAGGACTGGGAAAAGCCCGAGGGCCGTGATTGGCTGAAACCTAGTTGCTTGGTTACAGAGGTACACTCTTAGGTTAGGCATTCTACTTCATTGGGAGGCTGCTTTGTGACAAGGTGTGTTACTCAAGGACAGTTATAGGTATCGGGTGAACTATTTCTTTAATCATAATAAACCAAACTTTTTATGTTGCTGATTCCATAGATTCAAACTCTGCACTTAGAGTATGTAAAATATTAGGGGGTTAGAAGACAGCCAGTGGAACCAGACTCTGATCTTGTAATTTAACATGACCAGAAGTTTGTCTTTATACTCTGGTACACATTAGAGGGAAGAAGAAAGCCTCTCTTTTGTTTATATTTTTTAATCCTCACGGGCAAGCTGGATTTCACCTGTTAAAGAATCCGTGGCTTTTGTTAACTGTTTCTGGTCTAGGATGGAGCTAAAGCAGCCCGATAGGTTTCAGAGTGGATGATGAAAGCAGGCGAGTGTTTGCCGCCCACATCCATTGTATACACCGCCTGGATCGTGTAGGGGGGTCATCTTTCTCAAAAGTTTCCATTTCCATTTGCTGACAGAAGTCTAGGGAATTTCACTACAGCTATAACCTTGACAGTTTCAGATCTCCTTCTTGAGACTATTTGACTGCAGGGTTAAATAGATATTTTTAACCTATAAAAACGATCACCGGGCAGTGGTGGCACACGCCTTTAATCCCAACACTTGGGAGGCAGAGGCAGGTGGATTTCTGAATTCGAGGCCAGCCTGGTCTACAGAGTGAGTTCCAGGAGAGCCAGGGCTACACAGAGAAACCCTGTCTTGAAAAAAAAAAAAGGACAGAAAGAAAAAAAGAAAAGAAAATGACCCCCAATCCATTATGTATGACATGTGTGAAATTGGAATGAATAAAAACAATAATAAAAAATGTTGCAAGGAGGGAGGTAAAAAGATTTCACATATAAAGCGAGGAGGCTGGAGCACAAGGTCAAATCACAGAAAGGCCAGGTAATCCGTCCCCTGGCTGGGACTACCCAGGGAGGTTATGACAGATGAGTCTTCAGTGTTTAGTGTCCTATTCTTGGTCATTTCGTTATTAAAACCATATTAAAAACTGTCATAGTCTTTCAGGACAGCCTTGTTCCCCTGGTGCTTTATTGTGGGACATGGGACATAGATGTCCTTTCATATCGTGCTGAGAAGGTGTTCCTTTTAGAGCTTTGACATCTATTTCCCACGCCAGCCTGTCTTGTAATTAATGCTTACCCTGCATAGTCACTGTTTGTTGGTATTCATTTGAACAGTCTGTTAGTTCTGCGCTGGGCTTAGCAGATAGAAAGGTGGATGGCTTCTCTTTAGATGGTGCATGGCTTATCTCCCACAGTGGGTAAAGGGGAAGGGGGCAGGAAGTGGACTGGACTGCTAGCCTTCCCAGAGTACAGAGTATCAAAGCAGATCTAGAGCAGGGAGCTAGGGACCAACAAAAGAGCCTGGACTCCAGAGGGACAGACTCTGCCTTAGTCTTTTTATTGCTGTGAGGAGACATCACGACCATGGTAACTCTTATATAAAACAAAGCATTTAATTAGGCTGGCTTACAGTTTGGAGGTTTAGTTCATTATCATCATGGCAGGAAGCATGGTGGCATGCAGGCAGATGTGGTGCTGGAGAAGTATCTGAGAGTTCTACATTCAGAACTGCAGGCAGGGGAGAGAGAGAGAGAGAGAGAGAGAGAGAGAGAGAGAGAGAGAGAGAG
>NW_021620984.1:7194060-7202157 GCF_004785775.1 Grammomys surdaster
AGAGAGAGAGAGAGAGAGAGAGAGAGAGAGAGAGAGAGAGAGAGAGAAACAGAGAGAGGGAGAGAGAGACACTGGGTCTGGCTTGAGCATTTATAATCTCATAGCTCACCTCCCAATGACATACTTCTTCCAACAAGGCCACACCTCCTAATAGTGCCACTCTCTATGAGCCTATGGGGCCATTTTCATTCAAACCACCTTTAGCTTTTGATTAGAGAGGCATGAAATTTGCATGATAAGGAAATATGTTAAAATGCCAATTAAACCCATGCTTTCTAAATCTAAGATTGGACACTTTCTTGGTAAGTCTGTAATTGCCCCCAATGTTGATTCTTCTTGGTGGTATTTGAGGGCAGATGTTAGGAAAATGTTTAAACTTCAGGTTCAAGAAGTCACAGAAACCGTTTGTTAGCGAGGTTTAGTGACATCTTTGGAGAACAGAACTCCAGGTGGCGAAGGATAAGTGTTCCTTTAGATTATTTCTGTACCTGTGGGTGGCCTGATGGAAGCAATGTGGCTCTTACTTGAGTCCTCAGCCATTCCAGGGAGGTGTTAGACGCTTCTCTAAGGGCAAATGTAGTGACCGACACACAAATGAAGATAGATTGATTACTTAACATTTTAAGATGAGACAGAGGTGGAGTTTATTTCGAAGAGATTTTAGCAATGATACAACATGGTACAAAAAATGGTGTTGGGACCCCTCTGGTGTCATCAAACTGACTTTTCACAAGGGTTGTCTAAGACCACTAGAAAATGCAGATCTGTACAGTGAGATTCATAACAGCAGCAAAGTTACAGTGATGAAGTAGCAATGAAAATAATGTTATGGTTGGGGGTCTTCACAGCATGAGGAACTGTATTAAAGGGTCACAGCATTAGGAAAGTTGAGATCCATTGTTTCAAAAAGTTCCTAAAGAATCTTTCCCCCTTGCCTTTCCCCCATCTTTTTATAGATGAGTCTATAGGCTGGCTTTAGATTTGCCCCGCACAAGGTTATAATCTGATAAAGTATAACCATTGGTCATATGGTCACACAAGGGGTTTAAGATACATCTTTAAAAGTGGAATTTTTGTGAGATTCCTAGAAAACTGTAGATTTATGTCCGGGAAGAGAAAGCCCTTGCCTGATCATCACACACTTAGGTCTTAAGTGTGATTCACTGTTGCTTTAAAGTTCTCATTTGAAACATTTTTATATAAAGAGATATTCTCTGTCTCCGAGTTCAGAGCAGATGTTCTTCATTGTGATGGGACTGTTGACCTACAACTAGCAAGAGACTTTAGCTGGACTCTGGGGTGAGGGTGCCTGTCTCTTTCCGTGTTTGCTTGTTTTTACTATCTTTCTGTCCCACCATGCTAGTACTAAAGTTAAAGCTATAGGATACATACCGTGCCCTTGGTGGGCTGCCTTGGACACATGTATAATAAATACCTTTAACACCGCATGTGCATCTGTTCTGAATAAAGCCTGGTTGCTTCCATGAGTTTCTCTGTAAATGAGCGGCTGTTTTATTATCCACGAGCGTGTGCAGCTGTGCTGTCTTTCCATTTCTTTCTAGTCACAAGTTATGGTTTACAAGGATATTGTTTTAAAGCATATTAATATTTTAATCATCTTGTGCTGTTACTAATTTCCTCCACATTAAGTCTTGCCTTGGCTTTCTGTACCTTGGAGTGCAACCTGGATTATCATTTATAATTTTATTTCTTAGGACAATGTATTCTACAAATAAATGTGGTTTATTCATTTTGGGACATATGCATACATTTGAGTCTTTAAAAGTATTTATTCATTGTGCATGAGTGTTTGTCTGAATATTTGTATATATGTCATATGTATGCCTGGTGTCTTCAGAGGCCAGAGGAAGGAATCAGACCCCTGAAACTGGAGTTACAGACTCTTGTGAACCACCTTGTAGGTGCTAGGAATGGAACTCAGGTCCTCTGGTAAGAGTGACAAGGGCTTTTCTGAGCCACCTCTCTAGCCCCATAAATTTAAATGATAAGACTATATTCGTCAGCCTTTTGTCATTGTTACAAAATATTGTAGAAAAACAAACTTGAAAGAGAAAAGGGTTTATTTTGGTTCATTCAGTCATTCTAGGTTATGACTATCTGTCCCTCTTGCTTTGGGTCTGTGGTAGCATGAAGCATATGTGAGTATATAGTGCAGAAGGTGTTCATGGTTTCCAGAAAGCACACACTGAGGTGGTAGAGGAGAAAGAGCAGAGAGAGAAAAGGGAAGGAAAAGAGAAGAGGGAGGGTGTCAGTATTCAAACATCACCTTTAAGACTATATCCACAGGGCTGGAGAGGTGGCTCAGCTGTTAAGAGCATTGACAGCTCTTTCAGAGGTCCCGAGTTCAATTCCCAGCAACCACATGGTGACCACCTGTAATGGGATCTGATGCCTTCTTCTGGTGTGTCTGAAGACAGTGACTGTACGCGCATATAATTAAAAAAAATAAATCTTTAAAAAAATGAAAAAAAGGAATATATCCACAGTGAGTTCGTGTCCCCCCTTCAGACCCCAGTTCCCTAAGGATCCACCAGTCTCTCCCCCAATAGTGTCTACAGCACAGGGGTCTCCAGGGACATTTACATAAGCCATCACCAAACTAAGGGTGAGCTATAGCTAGTAACAACGGTCTTCATGTCTAAAGCTCATTTTGGCTTACTTTTCTTGCACATGCATCCTCAGATGCTCTTTGGAGTCATAGTTATAACTTCTGTCATACTGATCAGGGTAGCGGGAATTCCAGTTAGCCCAGTCTTGAACGTGGTAGAATTGGTACTTGGAGACCCCTGTCTGTTGAGAGAACTCTGCAATGCCTGTGTGCCTGCTCAGAGAATCCTTTATGGTCTTCGTTTCCCAAGTCTGCACTGCACAGAGTCTACTGAGCCTGAAAGTACCCTTGTGAGAGATCACACTTTTCTCTCCTGAGTTCACCTTTAGGATGCCCTGTGTGGCTTGTGTGATAGTTATTATTTATGAGTTTTTTTTGACTCCCACATATAATTGTTAGGGAGCACAGTGGGGCTTGCTTTTGTGGGTAAGAATCATTCTGTAGGCAGCAGAAGGATGTCATCTTTACATGGGAACCTTTGTCCTTTTGCTGGGAGGTCAGAGGTCAGATCTGTTTCTCTGTTTCCTTCCTTTCTTCCTTCTTTCTTTTTTCTTCCCCCTCCCTCCCACCCTCCTTCCCTCCCTCCCTCCCTCCCTCCGCCCCACCGCCCTCCCTTTTTCCTTCCTTCCTTCCTTCCTTCCTTCCTTCCTTCCTTCCTTTTCTTCTTTTTCTCTCTCATTTTTCTCTTCTTTCTTTAAACTTGGAAAAGTCTCTCCAGGGAGTAATTTATTTGTTTTCTTCTTGGCCAGCCTTCAAAAGTGTTTTTTTGTTTTTGTTTTTTTATAATAGGCATTTTCTGTTCTGTTTTCAAATCCCTTCGAACCCGAGATGGGTTTTGAACCTTATGAAGCACATATCTCGATCTGCTTTCGATATTGAGTTACACAACACTAATTGCTTTTAATCTCTTAGTCACTTCAGTTTTGGTACGAGAACATTGTATGACTTGTGGATGGGCGTTTATGCCAGAAAAAGAACACAAACTTTTGCTCAGAAGACCTGTGCGTTCCGACTCATCAGCAGCACGGAATAACGGTAATTAATAGTAATCAGGGTCCAGCTCCCTGCCAGCTGTTTCTGGATTTTTAAAAAGGGAGGAAAACACATGAAATTTATTTTGTTATTATTTTTTTCTGCATTGCGTGAGTACTTTTACATCTGCTTGTGATTATTTTGCCTTGTAACTACCACCTCGAGCCCAGTTCATTTTTTAAGGGGAGGGGGAAGCTATGAATTCCTTATGTAATAAGTTATAGTTTGGAAAATTTCTCTGACAGGCCATGAGCTCTTCTTATGAAACATTCAATACAAAAAAAATATTGCAGCAATAATTCAAAACAGAGATCTGGATTTATAATAGAAAGATGGTGGCTCCTGTGTGCCTAAGTTAGTTGGTTTTTGTGAGGAGGAAAATTTGTACTTTCTAGATTAATGCAGTAATTTAATACAAAGCGTAGCCGACATTAAAACCAACCGACTAACCAAAATTCTGCCACTGGATAAACGAAATCTTGTCACAAGACATCCTGGCATGGAGCAGAGCCAGGGTGTATTTTAAGATTGCTCCCGTTGAAGTGCCTTCTCTTCAAGATTACTCTTGTGGCAAGACTTGAAAGGAAGTTGTAGGAAGATTCCAGAAGGGATACAAACATTGCGTGAATTTAAAAAAAAGTTACAAATGTGTGAAAAGGTTTAATTATAAGAAAGAAATATAAGCATACTGTGTCAAAGACTTGAAATAGCCCATTTAACACCGATAGCCACAAGGACTTGCAGATTGTGAAGTTGAGGAGGGTGGCTTATATTAAAAGCTGGCTATGTTGCAACCCCAAAAGTGTATGATATCACAGTTGCTAGGGTTGTGCACTGCTCTGTGCCAGTAACTGAATAAACATACCAGATAAACCCACAGAAATTGGTGGCTTTGGTGTTAGAACATGTTGGCCATCTGCTTATTGGTATTTATTTTATTTTTAATCCTGTGTTTTCTCACCCCGTCTAATCTATGTATCTGACACTCAGAATTCAGATCAGATATAAGGGATTCATCCTCAGTCATCTCTGTGCATCTGCTGTTCGCTTCTTAGCCAAAGCGTGAAAAACCACGGAGGCTGTAGAATCAATGAGACAGAACGTTTTCATGAAGTCACGTTCCGAGCCTTGGGTATAAGCTGTGAATAACACTTCTCAGATCTGTAAAGTGTTACCTATTTTTCGGAAGTCATCACTTTGTTTTTAATATAAATATCGTCTTAAGTCCCTGTAAGGTTATTTTTTTTATTGTACACAGATGAACGCGTAGAGTTGGTTGACATCTTTGGGTGTTACATTCAGGGTTTTTCGCAGAGTGCTCACAAGTGCTTTGACAACTTGTAAATGGCGGACTGAGCTAATAACACACACGGTGTGTCATCATGCTCTTGGAGTATTAAGATTTGAGAACTGTTCTTTCATTTCAATTTTTTTTTTCAGTGCTAGAGATTGAACCCAGGGACTCACACATGCTAGGCAAGTTGTTTGCCACCGAACTACCTCTCCAGCGGTTTCGTAGGTACCGTGGAAATGGTAGGGTCGCTTTTACTAGCTAACAGGCGAACTGGAAGTGTATATGTGACAATGTATGTGACCATACTCTTGACGTTCTTTGGAAGGGAGGTATTTACATGGGGCATCTGATTAGCTAGCTCATCGGATGTTACCTTTGTGTAATGCGAATCATCTGGGGAAGCTCCAAGGTGAGGCAGAATTGGAGTTGTATCAACATAAGGCTGCCAGGGTTGCCCTACCAGTAAGTAATACTGATTTCCCAAGAAAGGTATCGGAGGAACCTTTGCTATGGCCGCCGTGAGGGAAATGGCGAACAGACCCTCATTCAAATGAGAGCCTCAGACCCAGTGAGAAAGGATAGCTTGGCTGTGTAGTATCCCAGCAAAGAGCAAGAAACAGACTGCAGAGAGTTGGAAGAAGAAACTGTCGTGGGTGTGGACTGTGGGTTGGAATGGTCTCTCCAAAAGTCAAGTTGAGATTTGATTGCCATTGGGAAGGTATTAAAAGCCACAGAGCGTTAAGTGGTTGCTGGGATCTGAAAGACCCACCTTCACGAAGAGACCAACGACATTGTTGAGGGAATGTGTCCCCTCCCTCTTTGGCTTTCACCAAACAGCATAAAAGAGTCTGGCTACATGCCAACTTCACATTCTTAGGCTTCCTGGCTCCTGTAACCACAAACCAAATAAATCTTTGCTCTCCACAAATTACTTAGTCTGAGAGATGCAGGAGATTCCCTTTCCTGAGGTGGAGGTGGTGCCTTCTGATTCCTGAAAACCTACTGTAATTATCCTTCTTGGGATGAAAGAGAACCCATTCGTCCCCCCACCTACCATGGACTGGACTTCTGGGATGCTTTTTTTTGTGGCTCCCATGAAGCCAATGCTAAGTGGACAGTCATCATAAAATAAAGAAGTCCTTTCACTTTGGAGAGATGATCATGGGTCTCTGACACCTAGGGGTTCCTCTGTAACTTTTGTTACCTGTGTAGGACCCAGAGGCTTTCTAAAGCCGCAGAGCCGGTGCTGCAGCTCCTTGTCTCATTTCCTGTCACACAGCAGGGATAGTGTCTCCATCTGCAAAGCCCTCTGAGAAATTCAGTGCACCTGTGAATTCAAAAGTGAAGCGAGAGATGGAAGAGTGTGTGTGTGCACATGTGCGCGTGCGAGTGTGTGTAGGCAGTGTCCTGGTTGGCTCTGCCCAGAAAGGATGACCAACAGCCTTCTAGGTAGTTCTTTAGTATAATATTAGCTAGAAACAGAGCCTCATCAGAAAGGAAATTTTTACAAATGAAAGTAGTTAGTCATATTAAACTAGGAGGAGACATTGCCACCCTCTTGGGATTTAAAAGATGTTGAAGGCCGTACCCATGCAAAGAACGTGTCTTATTTCCTTGGTTATTGATGTGTTTTCACTGTGCAGCAGGAACCCAGAGCCTGCCTTCTTCCAGCTGACAGGCCTTGAGGCCTGAGATACTTCACTATACCACTGATTCGCACTTTCCTGTCAGAAAAGAGTGTGTGTGTGTCTGTGTGTGTAGGGGGTGGGAGGTGAGTCAGAGATTGCCATACAGGCTATGGGAACTAGAGAACGGGCCATATTGATTTCTTGTTCTCTTATTTCATGAAACATGTGGTCCCCTGAATATGGTGGCCCTGTGAGACCTGAGAATGGGTTTTCTAATGTGGGTAGTTTCCTGTTGTGCACACAACAAGGTGTGTGTGTGTGTGTGTGTGTGTGGCGGGGGGGGGGGGGATGTCCCCGCCTCCCAGGCCCAGCCTCTGAGTTGAGCATGTTTGGGGGCGGGGGAACACGTATGGGGGAGGGTGTGGCACATATGGGGAGGGTGTGGCACATATGGGGAGGGTGTGGCACATATGGGGGAGGAGTTTTGGAGGATTGTGTTGCATCTGTATGGTCACTGCCTCTTCGACTTTCAGGGATGTTCAGATAACAGCAACAAAAAGGCTTGTGGAGGGAGATTAGTGGGTGGTGTAAGAATTTACCTGAGACAGATCCGAGTAGGAAAGGACAAGTTTATCACCTTTCCTCCAAAGGGAGGAGCAGGTAAGGCAGTCACAAAAGAGCTGTCTGCTCTGCGATGGGCTGTGACATTTCTTCCTTCCTTTTCTTTTCTTTCTTTCTTTCTTTCTTTCTTTCTTTCTTTTTTTCTTTCTTTTTTTTTTTTTTTGAGACAGGTTTCTCTGTATAGCCCTGGCTGTCCTGGAACTCACTCTGTAGACCAGGCTGGCCTCGAACTCAGAAATCCACCTGCCTCTGCCTCCCAAGTGCTGGGATTAAAGGCGTGCACCACCACTGCCCCGCAGGCTGTGACATTTCTTATTCAGTAACTCTCTGCCTTTCTGGGGTCCCACCATGCAATTCCCAGCATGCCAGTGAGGACAGTCCTGGCTGGCTGATGTTCAGCTGAGGGAGATGGTTACTTTAATTGGCTGTGCTGAGTCATAGCACTCCTGCGTTCATGATTTGGCCGGAAAGGAGCTACTGCTTTGTTTCATGCTAAGAGTGTTACTGGAAGTGTTAGGGTGAAAGACTGGGCCCGACAATCCTATAGGAAAACTGAGCAGGTAATACAAAGCAGATAAAGGTGGGGCATGGTGATGAACGCCTTTAATCTCGATAGGTTATTTTTCCGCCTCCAGTGAAATGAGCCAATTCAAACCAGAGTAGAGTATATTAAAGGCAAGTTTATTGGGAAGCTGCACTCAGATGAGTTCACTGGCTCTAAGGACCAAGGCCAGGGAAGTCGCCGTGGGAAAAGGGGGTGGGTGTCTTAGGAGAGGGATAGAGAGAAAGGGGTACACAGAGAAAGGGGAGGAGGCGTCAGAGGAGAGGTCAAAGAGCAGAAAAAACAGAGAGAGAGAGAGAGAGAGAGAGAGAGAGAGAGAGAGAGAGAGAGA
>NW_021620984.1:7202167-7212167 GCF_004785775.1 Grammomys surdaster
AGAGAGAGAGAGAGAGAGAGAGAGAGAGAGAGAGAGAGAGAGAGAGAGAGAGAGAGAGAGAGAGAGAGAAAACAGTACCTTGGGCTTGAAAGTTCATGGTTAGGGGCAGGGTATACCAGATAGGGACTGAGGGAAGCTGGGAGAACCTGGAAGCCAGGTCTACTTTGGAATGTAAAATATGTACCTTAGTCCATTTCTGGATCTGAAACCAAACAAATCCCAGCATCAGGAAGCAGAAGCAAGTGAATGTCTGTGTGTTCAAGCCTGGAACTCAACATAGTGAGTTCCAGGCCAGCCAAGGCTATGTAGTGGTGAGACCAGGTCTCAAAGAAAACTAAACAGAGAACAAACAAATAGAAAGCAGAGACAGAAGATTTATTCGATGGGGGAAGGGGAACACATAAAAATGCTTAGTGACCATGTGTAGTGTCCTCACATGAGTTTTCAGAAGTGGTTCTCAACCTGTGGGTCTCACTCCTTTGGGCAGGGGTTGGTGAGCAACACTTTCATAGGGATCACCGAAGACCATCAGGAAAAAACAACTATCTACATTATGATCCATAACAGTAGCAAAAATACAGTTATGAAGTAGCATTGGAAATAATTTTATGGTTAGGGGGATCACAATAACATGAGGAACTGTATTAAAGGGTCACAGCATTAGGAAGGCTGAGAACCACTGACTTAGCGGATGAGATGCACACAACGAAGCAATTTTGGTCAAGGTGTGGTCCTGGCCCACTATAGAGTCAAAGCACGTGTGTGCATGCATTCGCGCACACACCGACCCACCCACACATACACTTACTACCAACAGTGCAACAATCGCCTACCGCTACCACCACCAACAACAAATAAACAAAAGTGGGTTGGGGGGTGCATCCCTTCTCATCTTATTGAAGATGGGGTCTCTTGTTTGCCAGTGTGTACAGGATTCTCCTGTCTTTGTATCCAGTCTCACTATAGAAAGAAGCATCGAGAAAACAGACAGTATGGTGTCTGGTTTTACCTGGACCCTGGGTGACTTTAACCCAGGTCCTTACGATTATATGGCAAACACTTTGCTTTCTGGGTCATCTCCCCAGCTCACTTTTTAAATGTAAACTTCTTTGAGTCTCTTGTTTATACGTTCTCAAACTAGAACCTCATACTCACTGCCTGGCCCATGGACCAGCAAGCACATCAGCATCTCCTGCAAGCTGAGTGAATCGAACCACTCTCGACTCCAGCTGGACTTCCAGCACCTACCTGAAGGGTAGCAGGGTCTCAAACATGCCATAACAGATCCTACCAGAATGCTACAGACCACTGGACAATGTGAATACTGCTGTATGTTAGTGCATATCCAGTTCCCTGACAAACGAACAAAAAGAAAAAACAAACAAACCATGATTGATTCTGAATGCATGAAGATTAACTTCTGATGACCTAAGAACAGTCAGGTCTGTGACCTCCATTTCAATATCATTTGTACTCTCTGTGTACCAGGCTGGGGGCTAAGGAAGCCTTGAGCTTTGGATTGAGAGCTAGACTTGTTCGTGCTTAATAAAGAACGTGAAAGCACCTAACCCACGGCACGCTTCCACATAATTTTTCTGATGTCCTGACAGCTGTCTTCTGAGGTAAGAATTACTGTCTGAATATTTTAGAAGAGGAAACCGGTTTAAAACCGATTTATGCAAAGCCTAAGTAACCCATCTGCAGAGGGAAATCTGTGACTTACACTCAAGAGGGGTGATCTCAGAAGAGCCGGCCTGCCTAAGCTTCATTTTCAAAACAGCCATGCCTTGGCTTGGCTGGGGACATTTTTACATTCAGTGAAAGAGCCTGGCAAAGTTGCCATTTGTCGACTGGGATGTAGGGAGCTCAGTGGCAGCGAGGTAGCAGCGAGGTCCTGTATTCCAATCCCCAACATCACAAAATGGGAAGGAAAAATAATGTGACAGCTGGCACCAAGGACGCACACTTACTCGGGTTTCTTCCCTTTGTTTTGTTTTCTGGTTGGTCCTTTCTTTTGGACCAGCTATCTTTTAGATCTTCAATTCTGGATTTGCACTCGCACGCGCGCACACACAAAAGAACAGCTATAAAAGAAGAAATATTTGTCACGTCCTAAGGGCCAATTATTCTGTTTTAACGGTTGTTTCCTGTACTTAGTCCCAGGTGTTGGTTTCTGATTTTGATTTTGAATTGCAGACACAAGCAAATTGAGACCATAGATGTGTGTGCTGAAAGAAAACCCGACTGAGTGCCTTTAAAAAAGCAGGCTCCTGGCGGACCTTTTAGGGGAGCACAGGAAAATAACACACCATAAAGGTCCCCCAACAGACGACCGCTTCAATTTAGTATTTAACATTTCAAAGGATTTTGAAGGACTCTGTCTTCTCAAAAGTCAGGGAGATTTTTAAGCTACTGAAGTCATTAGACTTCAGAACAACAACAAAAAAGAAACCCAAAAAAACCTTGGGCTGTTTTCATGCCCACGGTTTTTAATCCTAACCTTTGTTTTGAGATTAGAGACACAAAAGACAGCCCCAGGGGATAAACTGAGTTTTGCTTTGTTTTTCTTTCCCACGGAAGAGTTCAAGCTTGTTCCCTGGAATTGTCCTTTACCCATTGATAGATTTTTTTTTTTTTAAATAAGATGAAATCTGCTCAGTGGTGTCTGTCATTTTTTTTTTAAATGGCTGCAGTGATAGGAGAATTTGGCAGTTACAGATCAACTTCCTAGGCCCATGGCCTGTTTCTATAAAATATAAAGAGCCATGAAGTTCACCCGATTATGTGAGATGTGTCATGATTTTAATGGATGTATGGGGTGGATTGATCACTGAGCATTTGCTGTAATGACCTCCTGTAGTCTCAGGCTACCCATGCTTTGCTAAGGGACCTCCCTGGGATGACCACTTCCAGTTCTTCCTCACCACCTCTCCCCCAACTTCCATAGGGTGCCACAACCCCCTCCTAATCCACAGATAGGCCACATGTGGATGACTTAGTATTCAGAACAAAAATCCCCAGAACTCTCCATGAGGAAACTACACAACTGCCTCAATAGAGGGGTTCCCAAGAACTTGTACATTTTGTGTGCGGCGGGACAGTGGCTAGTTAGTGCTATATAAATGGCATAGCCATCCTCTGTATCTACCGGGAAGTGCTCCAGGGGCCCTCTAGGTACCACTGCTTGAGGATGCTCAGTCAAACCTCTTATCAAAGAGCGTATTATTTACAGGTAACCCATGTGGTTCTCCGGTTGCATTTTGCATTTTCCCGTATGCTGTACATACTACGGTGCCATGTTTGTCATGGTCACAAAAATATATGACAAACACAACTTAAAGGAGGAAAGCTTACTTTGGAAGGTTTTGGTCAACGCTGGCTGTGTCTGGGCGGAGGCAGAGCATCAAGGTGGAGCAGGGCTGCTCATCTACTGGGTCCTAGGAAGCAGAGAGAAAGACAGAGAAGGGTCCAGAACGAGTTGTAGCTACACATACCTCCAGTAACTTCCTTCTTCCACGTAGACCCCTACTCTGAAAGCTTCTATTGCCTGCCAAGAAGAATCCTGCAAGTTGGAAGTGCCCTCCCCCAAGCATTACACTGAAAGGTCAGAGCCCTCAAGGTCACCTATCAGTGCATGGATCTACTAAGCCTTTGGGGTTACATTTTCATATCCACATCATAGTTATACTGTATGTTTTGATAACAGGTAGCAGCTAATCCTCTACACCACTTTCTAGAAAAATCTACAGCGTAGATTTGGTGGTCCATGGTGGCATCATTCATTGGTTATTGACTAACTGAAGAGAGGCTTCTGAGATGAGTGCCAGGTGGGTGTTCAAGGGACCAGGAACAAGAACAAGCTCTCCTTGATGTGCCAGGGTGGGTTGGTACCCAGGGGAGACTCCCCCTACTCAAAGCAAAAGGGGAGGAGAGATGGGGGAGAGGCTGTATGAAAGGGGGGAAGGGCCGCAGTCAGGATACAAAGCAAATAAATAAATTAACGAGAGAAGAAAGTCTCCCTATAGTAAATACGGGTGTAAAGTTTTTTATGTTAAAACCTGCAATTGGTTGATATGGAACCTGTGGGTAGAAAGATCGGCCCAGTGTTGAGGACCCACTCCTCTAATCCCAGGATTTAGGAGGCAGAGGGATGCAAACAGAGGGATGAGGTCCAGGTCAGCGTTGTCTATATAGCAAGTTCCAGGACAGCCAGGGTTACACAGAGACAGGGTTTGTCTTGAAAGAAAAATCAAACCAACAAAAACAAAGAAAGGAAGAAACAGTAGGAGCAGGGACAATTATAATTTTCTTTTCTAACGTCCGACAAGGTCAGACAGGCAAGTTAAGGTCAGACATATTTCAGCTGCATCCTCTGTCATGGTGAGGTGGGGTCTCTTGTGTGGCAGTGCGCCTACTTCTCAGCAGGTGGTCCTCTCTACACTCTCGAGAAGAAATCTGGAGTGCAGGTTTGGTCGCCTATGGTGGCATCATTGATTGGCTGCTGATTTATTGAGGGAAAGCTTTTGAGATGGGGGCCAGTGTAAAGCTGAGTTTTTTGCTACAACGCTTTGTCTTCCAGAGGGCGCACGTGTGCACCCACCCAGGAGCTATCTGGATTCTTGAATGGAAGACACACACACACACACACACACACACACACACACGACCAGTTAATTTTAAAATGCCTGAGCTACTTCAAAGTCTGGGCACTTCTAATCCTCTGCCTGCTCCTCTAGGTCCAATCAGAGAAGTGGCCACTGGCCACTTACCCAAAATCTCACATAGCTGGTAGGCTTTATCTCCTGCCACTCCTATGTCCATCCATATCCCACCACTTCATGGTGAT
This sequence comes from Grammomys surdaster, assembly GCF_004785775.1. Taxonomy (NCBI): domain Eukaryota; kingdom Metazoa; phylum Chordata; class Mammalia; order Rodentia; family Muridae; genus Grammomys; species Grammomys surdaster. The sequence goes on from NW_021620984.1 coordinate 7,207,014, forward strand.
TTCTCCTTTTCCTCATCTCTGTGTCCTAGTCCATGCAAGGGTCCCACCTTGTCTTCTTTTGCCCAACCAGTGGCCGCTGGCATCTTTATTGATTGATCAAAAACCAATTGGGGATAAGGACCTTTAGTGTTTGGACACACAGATTCCGGATTGAATCAAAGCATTACAACCAATCTCCAGCAAGCCAGGTCATTGCTCAAGGGGACAGGAATGAGGCACACTTGAGAATAGTAGATGATCATGGGCACGGGGACCCTGCCAATGTGATGGGATGGTACAGTGGAGGCAGCATCTGTTGAGATATGAGACCCCAAGGGCCTGGACCACTTGTGTTGCTTCCTAGCCTGGAGAAAGCCATACCGTGCCTCAGGTTTCTCATTCATGCAGTATGAATGTAGGGGCAGGTAGATTTAAGACTCTCTTTTTTTGTAGTTCTCACAGAATTTGTTTCTAATATAGTGCTAGCTCAGCACAAACCAAGCAGTAGATCAAGTAACCAGTCAACCAGTCTTGGAGTGCAGAATTAAAAGCATTGTGCTAGTATTTCAGAGTCACTGAACAAAACTGTTAGGAATCTAGGACGAGGCTGTCATAGTTCGGTAAGGGATAGCAATAAATTCTTTAATGTACATTTGACATGTTTGGAAAAAAAAATCTGTTTGGATGTCAGGGAAATGGAGGTAATGGGACCGAAATTTGTAGTCTAGGATTAATGTGGGCTTATGTCTGATAAAAGGAGAGATTGGGTAGAAGGCTTCAGATAATGCCATGAAAGAGATGGCAGAAAGAGTCTATGGCATTTCTCCTTTCCAAAACTTGAATAGCCCCCACATGAAATTTTAGTATCTTAATTTGGACACATAAAGAATACCGTGATGTAATAGTTTTGACTAATAGCAACTTATTTTTGAAGAGGACTTAAAGGTTTCTCTTCCCTACCTGTGTATAGACCTTTAAAAGAAGGTTTTATTTTATTTTTTAGAAATGTAGACAGGCTAGCCTGGAGTCACTACATAGCTTAGGATGGCCTTTAGCTCTATTTTTTTGCTTCTATTTTCTGAGTGCTAGAGTTGCAGGTCTATGTCAGCCACCATGGCATGTAAATGTGGTATGGAGACTTGACCCCAGGATTTCCTGTGTGCTCGCTGCATATAGCTGATAACTATTGTCTTGTTGGCTGCATTGTTCATGGTACAGATATTAAGTGAATGAGCAGTCACATCTAGGAACAGCATGTAAGACTAAAGGATTGTTCAGGTCTCTTCAGATACTTTCTGCTTCAATACAAATCAATAGAAAATTTTTTGAGCGTTCAGAGGTTGCTGAAGTTACCCTTAAACTTCAGAGGTTGTCTGGGAAGGAAGATACCATCTCAGTATTAAGTAAGCAAGGAAACAGTAGACTCAACCGTAGAGAACAAGAAGAGATTTGGGCAGCTCATTGGAAACATATCACTATGACATGCTTTAGGGTCTTTTCTAACTGTCACATGGTTTTTATTTTTAACTAGAAGTCTACATGTATTGTTAATTCCAAAGCTGTGAGAAGAAAGACCACTGACCCAAATCATCCTGGTTTAATTAATTAAAGCAAGCAATTAATAGCAAGGTTTTTTTTATTCATGTACATGGGGTGTCTTTTCCTAAAAGTGGGGTTCAAGATATTAGTATTGGATGTGAGAAAGGCAAGGTTTTTATAGCTCAGGGGTAGAGGGTATCCAAATGGGGAGCTCTTTGGGCAAAATAGAGTGGATTATAGGAGCAGAACACAAGCATAACAATTTTCTGAAACAAAGACATGAATGAAAAGTAGTTGTAACAAGGTAGTCATAACATCAGGTAGTCATGACAACCTTTTGAAACAAAGGTAGAGTTGTAAGATTGTTATTAACATTGTGAAACAAAGGCATGGTTGCCATTTCTTGCAAGAGGTGATTCAAAACCATTTGTAGTTAAAATTACAGGTAGGGTACAGCCCAACCCTTGAGAAACAGAGGTTTAATCATAAACAGGAATGAGCCTAGTTCGTCTTTGCTGTAAGATGGCTTTTAGGCCTAAGATGAAGGCATCATGGTTCATCAGTATTACTTAGAGAACATAGAAAAATCTGGTAAAGAGACAGCCATCTCTGTTCAGATGGAGGTGTCCAGAAAAAGGAGTTATACACATTTATTCCACTGTGCTGTCTTACCCCACCCAAGTCTATTTCAATTCATTATTATTATTATTTTTTATTTTTTTTGAGACAGGGTTTCTCTGTGTAGTCCTGGCTGTCCTGGAACCCACTCTGTAGACCAGGCTGGCCTTGAACTCAGAAATCCGCCTGCCTCTGCTTCCCAAGTGCTGGGATTAAAGGCGTGCGCCACCACCACCCGGTCAATTCATTATTTAAGTTTTTTTCATCTGATTTAATTATTTTCCAGGTGTATGGCCATCATCTCTGTGGCTTAGTAACACTGAGAGAAAGTGAAGGGAATTATTACCAGCCAAAGTGTCCTTGGGTGTTCTCTTTCCTAGGGGGATTAATTTGAAGCAACAACTTGAAAGCTAACTTATTTTTAACTGGCTTGAACTGGAACTGACTTAGAACTGAATTAGTTACATGTAAGGAGTGTCTCTGCTACAGCACCACTCTGTAATATGCGTCCTGACCACAGGCTGTGTGAAGTATGTGTTATAACCAGGAGCACTTTGAGTCCAGTAAAGGTGAATACATGCTTCCCTAGTTTGAACAAATTCTGCAGTGGGGGTGTTTGTTTGGATACATTGTCCAGCTTCTCTCCACTTCTCAGTTTTACGGGGTTACTCCAGATGGAATTCAGGAAGCTCAATATGTGAGAAAGAATGGCATTCCCTTGATCCCGTGCGACTCTTGCCTGGCTTTGTGTATATGGAGTGTTCTGTGAATTGACCCTTGACTTAAAACATGCAGCGGTCTTTATGGGTTCCTAAGTACTGGGTTCCCACTTTTTAAAACAGGTATCAAAGAGAAAGCAGGGCACTTCCCAGATGTCAAACTGTTTCTTATTTCCTGGCAGGTCAGTTCATGTCGGCCTATTACAAAAAGTTCAATGACACTTAATTCAATTAAATTCTATCACATCATTCTGTGTCAATCCTGGGGTATGCCTCTCCCTTCATAAAGAGGAACAAAAGCCAGATCTTGACCAAGGTCAGGTAAATACATTTCCCCAACACTTAGGTGCAACATTCAGCGTTTGTAGCTGAAGGAACACACTGTTGAGTCTCAGCAGCTATTGGGGTTTACTGTGCCTGGGTCGTACTTTAACCTGCTGGTCTGACCTAGTTTGCTGCTGATTGGTAAGTGGGCTTCGTATTTCATCGACTTCCGTAACTGGACTGGACCTTGGAGTCCGTCTGGTCTGACGTGCTCATTTTAATAAAACAATGAATCCCATAGAGGTTTGGCACAGGCTTAACGTGAGAGGGCAGAACGAAGACTAGGAGCCCAGTTACCTCAACCTTGCTGTATACAAACTCTACGTAGCCTTCATGGCTGGCTACATTCTTAGTGGAAGCATTTCACACGAACTCTACGTTACTGTGGATATTTAAAATTTAGATTTTTTCCCCCTTAGCGATTACTTTTTTCTTTTTATTAGGCTCCATTTCTGACATACATAGAAGTAGACTGGGTAGCAAAACAAACTCTTGATCAGGTCATGGCTCATCCTGTTTCTTGTGTATTCACATGTACTTCTCATCTCTAAAATAGTTTTAACGTTGTCGCTGTCCCAGATATCATATTGTTTGCTCCACAAATATTGCACTACGTATCTCCAAAAGTATCTTTCAACTTAAAAATAGCCATAATACTATTAACTGAATAACCCAAATAAATTCGCAGTAATGTTAAATATCCCATAGTTGCTCTTTGTATCAGTATTAACAGTGCTTAGTCCTTTAATTTTCAGGTATGTTTTCTCTTTAGAAGGAAAAAGCAAACTCTACTAAGAATGTTGATGGGATTAGGTCACTGGAAAGAGGGAGAGACTCCGCACAGGACTTTCAATATCACTGATAAAATGATCCATGGCCAAGCTGGCAGGGTGGCTCAGTGGGTGGAGGCACTTGCCATGAAAGCCTGGTGTCATATGTGCTTTATCTGGAGCCCACACAAAAGGAAAAGGAAAAGAACCAACTCCTGATGTCCTCTGACCTCCACACACCTCCTGTGGCACGCACAGATGCATGTAGATCACACACAGATGCACACAGATTCTCATGGCCACACTCCATGCACACAGATGCACACAGAAGTACAACTTTTTAAAAACTTAAAAAAAAAAAGTAGGGCTAGAGAGATGGCTCAGCAGTTAAGAGCACTTACTGCTCTTGAGGAGGACTGGGTCTGGGCACCAGCATTCTCATGGCTCACAACCATCTGTAACTCAAGTTCTAGGAGGTATGATGCCCTCTTCCAACCTCCTCTGGCACCGGGTACTCATATCAGCTATACATACAGGCAAAACACCCATACGGATAAGATAAAATAAATATAGAAAAAAATGTAAAAGTTAAAAAAAGAAGGCATAGTTTTACAATCGCTAAGGAGTTTAAATCACTTAGTTTTAGAGTATTTGGATTCTTTACACCTAAACTGGTAAATCTTTTCAAAGAGTTTACTGATTTTTGAACTTAAAAACATTATCATTAGTGAGTATTTTGAGTCTGTGTGTATGTATGTGTATGTCTGCCATTGCTCATGTGTGGAGGTAACGGTCACACTTCTGGTTTCTTTCTGTTCCTTTGGTAAAGCTGCTTAGGGGAGATTTATCTAAACTTTACCTAAAACTAGCATAGGGGAAGGAAAGATTTATTGGGTTCACACTTCCAGGTCACAAGTCCATCACCGAGGGAAGCCAAGGCAGGAAACTCAAGTATGAGCTTGACGCAGAAACCATGGAGAAACGGTGCTTCCTGGCTTGGTCCCAAGCTTGTGATTAGCTAGCTTTCGTATAGAATGCAGAGTTACCTGCTTAGGGATTGTACAGGCCACGGTGTGTTGGGAACCCTGACATCAGCTAATAATTAAGACAGTTCCCCACAGACATGCCCACAGATCAGGCTAATAGAAGCAATTCCTTAGCTGGGACTTTGCTCTCAGATGGCTTCAGGATGTGTCAAGTTGGCC
>NW_021620984.1:7214667-7309433 GCF_004785775.1 Grammomys surdaster
ATCGTGACTGCCCTGAGTTTTACGGGGGTACATCTAAATCCATCCACCATCCGCCATGACAATAAACCCTTTTGGAACCAAGGATTTCCTTGTGTCATTGGGGCCTGCCATCGCCAAAGCCTCCAGCTTGGAACCTTAAACCTCCTGCTGCATGTGGGACCTGCTGCTATGTGGAAAGCCTCCTCCACTACCGCTCTGGTTTTTTGTTCCCATATTTGGCGCCCAATATGGGGCATAAACACCCATGGACTTCAACAACTGGACCACCCCAGTCTACTACAGAACGCAGCTGAGCTTCCTGCCCTGCTAGTCTGGTGCTGTGAGGAATCGACTCAGTGAAGATTCCGTGCTTCTCCCATGCTGACTGAAGCTGCAGCTGCTTAATCTCTCACCTGGAGGACCTCTTTGCGTTCCAGTCATGAGGATCCACACCTTCAAGCAAGCTAGCCAGGCCACCAAGCCTGCTAAGCAAGTACAGTAACCAACTCTCTCCCGTGGGTGCTGCTAGGGCCTCTTTCTTCTCCCCCCCCCCCCTTATTTCTCTTGGCTATGGGTTGTCCAGTCGTGTGCCCACAAAATATTTTATGCCCAGAGGTGGAGCCCTGCAGGTGAAGACCTGAGGTTTGTGATCCTTGACCCTGCATTGAGGTCCTTGATCATCTGAGGTGTGCAGTGAGTTGTTGTAATCTTCTGCAGAGAGGCCCCTGCATCCCAGATGTCAGAAGCCCTCTAGGAAAGACTATGGCAAGCAAGTGTGTTTTCTGGTAATGGCCACCATTTTGCATGGCTGCAATGAGCGAGCTCTGAGATGCAGGGTCCTTAGATTCATTCAAGAATTGCTTCTTGCTGCTGATATGCCTTTCCTGTCCCTATTACATATCCTAATGATTCCTGGGCATCAGCCCTCCCTCCCCCCCAGCAAACTTCCTGCAGATCAACATGAAGATGAACCTTCATGCATTAATGCTGTTCTGATGAAGTAATCACTTTATAGCATTCCTGATTTGATTCAAATAATTTAAGAAAAAGTTTAAAGAGTTTTGTCAAAAGATATAATAAGTTAAAATCAAGAATAAAATGTGACTCCTCCTTATTGAATAGTAAGTAAAAGATACATTATAAGAAATACAATGAGCTTTCATGAACTGCATGAAGAAGAGAAACAGGGTTGGTGCAGATTTATGATCAAGGAAAACATTCATTCTAGATCAAATCCAAGGATGAAGCCACAGGCATGCACTATGATAAAGCAAGGCTATGTGAAATTGTTGCTTTGAACTTATAATGAGCTTATAGAATGAAACACTGCTTTGAATTTACTATCACCATCTTTCTCTACCTCTCTTTTTGTGTAACATTTCATTTATGAGGTAATTTTATAAAGAACTTTTGTCCAAGAGGGTATAAGAAGTACAGAGAGAAGAAATAAAGTGTGGCATTTGGGGCTAAACTCCATTCGCCAAATTTTGTGTGTGTGTGTGTGTGTCTATCTGTCTGTTTGTCTGTCTGTCTATATGTATGTACATCCAAACATGTGCAGGTATATGTGTAAGTTTGTAAGTATGCATGAACACTTGTGGAATTGTTGAGCTTTGTGGTCGGGCCCAGCTGAAGTGTGTGTCTATGTGTGCAGTTGAAATCTCCCTTTCTTCCTCTTCTTTTCTCTCTGGCTCATGAAGAGTTAAGGGACTCCAAACTTCATGCCTGGTTGATCCAGAAAAAAACTACAACACCTTTTTTTTTTTTTTTCCTAATTTGCCTGCTGCTATCAGTGGGAGCCAAATTATCAGAAGCCAACAACGTTTGGCCAAGCAATAGTAAGAGTTAAGGACAGAAGAATTGTCAAGCGCCTATTAGCCACAGAATAGCAAGAAAGAGTTAAATTGTCAGAGGCCATCAGCTTCTGGTCCCCAGATCAGTCAGGGGAGTTTTGAGGCCAGAGGTCATCAGCCTTTGTCCTTTGTCCCATGCTGTCCTGACCCTGGGGCTGGCTCCCAGCATCCAGGGCCATGCTAGACAGCTCTCTTGCATAGCTTTGCCAGTGGTACTTTAGCAGGATGAGGAAATGCCTCAGCATCTGGAAGCGAAACATTGTGGAAATCCTGCCTGATAGATGTTCTCAATCTCTGTATTCCCGTGCCATTAGTCTGTCCATTCTAAGATCTGTTCTTTAACTCTGTGTCTAGAGGATCTGGGTTCAAGTCCCAGCACCTACATGACTGCTCACAAGCATCTCATCTGTAACTCCAATTTCAGGGGATCTGACACCCTCACGTAGACAAACATGCAGGCAAAGCCAATGCACATAAAATTTTAAAAAGCAAGTCATTAGCAACGATAAAAAAGAAGTCTTAAAAAACCATGTGTTTTCAGATTCATTCATTACAATTGAGTGACGGCCAAATGTCTAAAACAAATAGAGAACCTTCCCTCCCTTTGCTCATGTTCACATGCATGACTGCTTTCAGAGTTCAGGGTCCACAGTCCTGTGGTATTGCTGGCCAGAGAGAAGGAACTATTTCCTGATTCTAGTCCATGTGTCTCCAGGAATGGAGGGGTAAAGATAGGATGGACCTAGAGGACTCTGGAGGGAGGTACAGAATAAGAAGCAGAGGCAGGTACCTGCAGGGCCTGAAAGCAAAAGGGCTTTCAGACCTTTGGTGGGTCATCAGATGTTGTAGACAGATGCTCAGTAGGGCTCAGTAGAATTGGTTGTTTTAAGACAAATGGGGCAGAAAGAAGGGGAGGAGTACTTGGAGAGGGGTCTTTTAGGGTCCTGCATTTAAGAGGTGCTTTGTAACGAGGATGTTCCTACCACAGGGCCTTCGTTTTAGTAATAGAGACCTTAAGACTAAGCCCATTTGCTTGACTGTGAGGCCTCTGGGAGCCCTTGAGCATCAAGAGAAAGTAGAGAGAGATGATTCCTGAGCAGGTATGTATGAAGCGACAGAATGGTTGCAGCTCTTCCAACCAGGCTGAAACTAAGCAATATTTTCAGGGCAGGATCCATAGGAAAAGAGAAGCACCAGATAGCTTTGCCTTTTAACCATCCTTCAAATCCCTCTCTCCCCCTTAGAGAGGATTGCTCATAAGTGTTACCTTCCTTCTCCAGTACATCTCTTATCTTGACGTGAGAAAACATCATCACCAAGACAAGTTCATTTAAGTTTATGGCTCCGGAGGGTGAGTCTGTGATGGTGGAGTGGAGGCAGCAGGTGGCAGGGGTGAGTGACTTGAGCAGACCCTGAAAACTCACATCGTGAACCACAATCATGAAGCAGTAAGAAAGAGAACAAGAACAAGTCTTCTCTCTATTTAAAGAGCAAGTCTTTTACCTCTCAACTCACACCTCCCAGTGATGTACTTCCTCTAACAAGGCCACACCTCCTGAGCCTCCTCAAATAGCACTACCAGCTGGGAATCGCAGATACAAATGCCCAAACTGTCAGGGACATTTCTTATTCACCATGGGAAGCCGGGCAGAAATTTAAGGGAAGAAGTGTTCAGTCCTTGGACTTCGGTCCCTGTGGACTTGGATGAAAAATCATGGTGGTGGATGTGTTTGAAGGATGGTCTTCTTCACTTTATTGAGGGCAGGAAGTGAAGAGAAGCGAGCACAAGACACTTAGAAGGACCTGTCCCAGTGACCCACTTCCTCTAGCTAGGTTCTACCTTCTGTAGCTTCCAGAACCTTTCAAAAATAGCAATACCAAATGGCGACCAAATATTCAGTACACGGACCTGCAGAAGACGCCCATTCTATCTGTTGAACCCAGAACAAACCACCCTTCATGACAAACCTTTCCCTATCCATCTGTATTCTCTCCTTCACCACTATTGTGGAGAGGAATGAATGCATCCTTACAAAGGAATCGATGCTTCCCCCTAATTATCAGAAGGGCACTGTAAGAGTTACCTGAGGCCCTGCGTCTACCTGCCTTCCCCGTTTAGTAATCGCATGGGTCTTACTAAAGATTGATCAGTGAACAGATTGTCAGCAGGTGCCCTGCTGAGTACGTAATGTCCATGCTCATAGTCATTCCACACAGTGTTAGCAGACAGCCACTTCCCCCATTTGACCTTGGAGGGAATGATGTCTTAATGGAGATTTCGGACTTTGCTGAAGGTTTTGTATCTAATAAGTGCTTTATTCAGGATGTACACCCACGCTTCAAAGCCCATGTTTTAAGACAAGTATTCTAGAATAGCAGCAGAGTACCTGAGGCCCGTCTGTATCCTCCTGCCCCATGGAAGGGAAATACAGTTCTAGAGACCACAGTTTTATCCCTGTGCCTTCTCTTTTCTACTCTTTGTTTCTTCTTTCGTTTATTTGCTTGCTTTTGGTGTGTGTTGGGAGGAGTGCATGTTGTGTGCACATGCGATGGGGGGTGGGGGTTAACCTCACGTATTAATCCTCAAGCCCTCCCCTCTGGTTTTGTTTGTTTGCATTTGTTTATTTGTTTGTTTCTTTTAGATAGACTCTTTCCTGGCATCTGGACCCACCTAACCCAGTCAGGTTAGGTAGGCTGTGTGGCAAACTCTATATATGAGCTGTCTCTGCCTCCCTGGAGCTGGGGAGATAAGCGTGTTCTCTCTACCACCCCTATCTTTTTAAACATGAGTTCTGTGGGTTGGACTCAGGTTCTCATAGATGCAAAATGGCTTTATTGACTCAGCCATCTCCCCAAACCTCAGTTTTAGTTTATTCTCTCAGAGAATAAGACTTCATTTTTCGAAGGATGAACATTCAAGGGTCTAAGCCCCTAGCCTTCGATCCCTAACGTGTATGAATGCAGAGAACCCTTATCCGAAATGTGTGGGATCAGAAGTTTGGGGGGATTTGAGATGTTTTGTTAGGGTGGGGATTTTATACATTATCTTTTAATAACTTTATGCATTAAAATTTCATAATGCAACACCTCTGGAGGTAAACGCTGGAAGGCAAAAACATTCAAAATGTGTAACTGCTTGGATTTTAGGTTTTTTTTCTGGACGACAAACCCTCAACCTCTACCAGCTCTCGTTTGTATTGGTTCTTCTTTCCCAGGCTTTGTTTAGACCAGTTTACAAGGTCTAACCTGACTGAGACTGCAGAAGCCTCCAGAGGCCTACTCTCACTCCCACTTGACAGCTGTGGAACTTGACCACCACCCAGGTACTCAGGCCCCATGCATCTCACTTGGGTAGGCATGGCTGCAGATTCTCCACACATTGTCTTTCTGACACGCCACCTAAATGCTGGCTAGCCTCGAGAGTCCCTTGCCCTACTTCTTCCTGGCCTGGGAGCAGCCTGGAGGAGGGGAACATTGTGAGGGCTGGCTGCCACACTCAGGCAGCACAGTGTAATTGGGTTGGGAACGCATCTTCTTTCCTGTTCCCCACCTCGCTCTGTGGTTACATCTTATTCTGACTTGCTGATTTCTGGGCCCCGGGGCTTGGCAGGCGAGTGTGTTGGTTCACACTGCTGCAGAGTGGTGAGACAGACTTGCTCCTGTTAATGAGAGTCAAGCATCTCCAGCGCTTCTCGTAGGCTCTACCCTTCCCCCTTGCCATCCTTTTGGATAATGCTCAAACTATGTGACCATACCAGTACCATGATGCACCACTGCTGGGCCACTTGCTCCTGGACTTTGTGCAGAGATGTCGTTTCTTCCTGGGCACAGACACTAAGCTGGCTTCTTCCTATATAGAGGAACCACAGATTTACCTAAAGGAATGTTTCACTTTTTTGGACTTAGTTAAGAAGCACTTGATACATGGATAGGCCATCTGCTCACTGAGGTATTTGGTTCATTCATTTCCTGGTTTCATTTTGAGATAGTGTCTTACTATGTAGCCCAGGCTAGCCTGAAAGTTCTGATTCCCTCCTCTCCCCACCTCAGCCACCCCAGGTAAGCACTACTACACCTGCCTTTAATTTCTTTGCTTTCCTTTTTCTAATGAATCTAGCTTTAGAAATCTGGAAGAGTTGACAGATAGTCCTAAATAATACTGCTGTGATTTAAATTGCTCCCCCCCATCTCCCGCACAGATTTGTATGTGGCTGTCTTAGACCTCAGTATTTCTGAATAGGATGTTGTGTGCACAGAGGGTCACTGCACATAAATTTCATTCTGGTGAGTCCATTGGAGAGTAGGGTGGTCACTACTATTATAATGCTGTCCTTGTAAAGGGAAAACTTGGGTACGGATACATACGTAAGAATAGGACCATGTGAAGGCAAGACAATAGAACAGAGGCCAGATGGACATCAGAGACTGCCCTGTGGCCACCAGTGATAAACATATTCTTCCTCCCAGCCTACAGGGGAATCATCCCTTGATCTTGAACCACAATTTCTGTTGATGAATCGCTGTAGTTTATGGGTGTTTGTTACAGTGTGCTTAGCAAGCTTGCACAGATACTTGCAACAAACAAAACTGTAAAAAAACAAAAACAATGAACTCAGCCAAATTCAAAGAACTTGTGAATGGGGCGGTTTGTGAATAAAACACTTTGTAAATGGAGCCTTGCCCGTTCCTTTCACTAACTGTTTGTGCCTATATCCATCAACACAGCAGACCATGTATATATTGATTTTTAAAAGGAGGTTAATTTTTGAGTGAACTTTTATACACCAGAACTGGCTTTCTGTATGCAGAATGAAGCAACTGGGGAACTTGGGTAAATCACATCAAGGTTTGACTACTTAAAACAGCTACTAAAGAGAGAAGAAAGAAAGGAAAAGAAGCAGAAAGGAAGGGGCAAAACAACCCTGGGCAGCTGAAACCAGAGACACACTATGTGTGCATGCCCAGTGTTGAAGTACTCCGGTCTAAGTTGCTTGAGACTATAGAGATAATGATTAACCTTAACTGTTTTTATATTTCATTTATTCATTATGTGTACATATGTGCATGGGTGTGAGTTCGCATGTGCCACCACACTGGAATCGAGGCTAAAGGACACCTTTCAGGAGTTGCTTCCCTCCTTCCACCATGCAGGTCTCAGGGATCACGATCAGGTTGCCAGGTTTGACAGTGGGTGCCTTCACCTACTAAGCTGTCTCACCAGCTTTAATTTTACATTCTCTAAAGTTAGAATTCTGAAGGGTAACCAGTGACAAATGCACAGTGAGGAGCAGGTGTAAAGAGGAAACAGAATGTTTGATATTCCGTGTGATAACATGGCAGGCAGAAAGGTGTATGTTCAGTCCTGGACCAGGTAAAGACTTATCCTGAAAACAATTTTCTTATTATTTACAGAACATGGACTAATTGCCTGGCCACTATTCCAAGCAGGATGTCTTATGGGAAGAGTTGGATATTTTTCTCCTTGAGCCAGAGAAGAATGGGAGAAGAGTGAGTGGGCAGATCTCAGGTCATCTAGCTAGGAGGTAGACCAGTTGGATTTATTTGCTGGTAGGCATATTCCAATTCCAATGCATTCCCTATGCCTTCTAAGCTACATTGCCATTAGCAAAGGTTTTGTAGGATAAACAACCCTTGCTGAGCAAAATTTTGAAGGTGTTGTCAAAGAGATGTGTGCCTCTCCAAGGCAGTTTAGGGGTTCCTTCTGTTCTGACTGAGGCCTCTGACACACTTCTGGGAAGCCTGCAGCTCTTTGCCCTGACTTTCTACAAGTTTGATCACATGGACTCTGACAAGTACACCAAGTCACTTTCTATTCAACTTTCACAGTTTAGTTTCTGAGGTTGGTGTGGTATAGTATGTATTAATACCAAAGTAAAGGATGTTCTAACCTACACAGACTCGGACTTCTCATACTAGGCAATTGTGTTTGGGTTGTTTCAGGATCTAAGTTGTTATTTATCTGTGTATGTGTTTATTTTTGAGACAGACTGTCTCCCATAGTCCAAGGCTGGCCTTGAGCTTTTGGTCTCCTGCCTCTACCTCCCAAGTGTTGCAGGAATATATTGATTTGTCAGAACCCACCATGAGGGATTCCCTTATTCCTATAACTCAAATAGTTTTAAAAATGTATCACGACTCTGGAAAAAAAATCTATGGGAAGCTTGCCTCCAGGGAGCTAGAGATGTGTGAACACAGACTTTGCAGAGTCAGGAAGCCAGATCAGATATCGTTTGGAAATTAGTCTCTGAGATTTTTTTGGAACAAAATTGTACCCCATTAAATGTCTGGGTTCAACTTTCTGTTTCCTTTATTGCCGTCTGTCTCGTTCTGGAGCAGGGGTTCTCAACCTTCCTAATTCTTCAACACTTTAATACAGCTTCTTATGTCGCGGCGGCCCTCAATCATAAAATTATTTCACTACTACTTCATAACTGTAATTTTGCTACTGTTATGAATGGTAATATAAGTATCTGATATGCAGGATATCTGATATGTGGCCTCCAAATGTTGAGAACCACCGTCTAGTGGCTTCTCATTTGCACTGGTCCTTATCCCATTTCCAGTATGGCTTCCCATTTTCTCACCAATGAGGCAGATGCCTGTAGGTTCCAGTCTTTTTGATGGCAGAGTGTGACCATATGGATACCTGCTCGCAGACTGAAGCGAGGCATAGGTTGTAGATCTAGTTGGCTTTGTGTGCTGAGATACCTTCACATGAGGACTGTTCTGACTTGCCTCTCTGCTCTGCTCTTCTGCTCTGCCAGAGAGCCTGTAGCTTGGAGGACTGTAAGGAGGTAGTGGCCTCTTTGCACCTGTACTGTCTGGTTCCCTAGGGGGACTGAGAAAGCAGGAGAGAAGGAGCCATCTAGCATCATGTGCGATTCCCCCACCCTCCCTTTTCTATTTTAAAGAAACAAAATTGTAATGATGCCTATTTGGTATGCATCTCACAAAGTTGTTGTCCTTCTACTTGGGGTGAAAGAAAGCAGACAGGATTATCCCCCCATCACACACACACACACACACACACACACAAACACACACACACACACACACACACACACAGACATATTTACAGACAGACATAATACACACACACAGACATACGCACACAGACATACACATATAGACACACACAGACATATTTATAGACAGACAGACACAATACACACACACAGACATATGCACACAGACATATATATATACATATATATATACATATATATATATATATGTATATATATATGCACACACACAGACATATACATAGACAGGCAGACACTATATACTCACAGACATACATATACATATAGACACACATACACACATACAGAGACATATACACAGAAATATAGTCACAATACACACACACAGACATACACACATAGACATATTCATATAGACACACACATACACACACACACACACACACACACACACAAATCTGATCTTATTGATAATTTTATGTCCAAAACTTAAATGTACATATTTATTTTACAGATGATGTATTTTTTGAACTCCTGTGTCTTCCTGCCCCACAGTGTGTGTGTGTGTATGTGTGTATGCGTGTATGTGTGTGTGTGTTTTTCTCTGTGTCTGTTTCTCTGTCTCTCTGTATATGTCTATGTGCACACATGCTTGTGGAGGTCAAAGGTCAACCTTGCGTGCCATTACTCAATGCCAGCCTTCTTGTTTTGTGGGTATAGGATCTCTTGGAACTCACTTTTTTGGCCTGATGGTCAAGGAGCTGCAGATTCTCCAGCTTCTGCCTCGCCTTGCACTCCTAGTGGTAAGATTACCACTAGGTGGTAGTCACCATTATTCTTGGTGTTCTTAGTGTAGGATCTGGAGATCAGACTCATTCATGGTCACGAGCAATCCTATGAAAGTGCTTGCTGCCAGGCCTGACACCCTGAGTTGATCCTGTGACTCACATGTTGGAAGGGGAAAACTGACTCTTCACCATTGGCCCTGTGACTTCCACAGGCAGGCCGTGACATGTGTGTACACATATACAGACACACACAAATAAATAAATGTATTTATTTATCCTGGTTGAGTAATAGGTGGTAATACAGCCTAAAATCTCCTGCAGGCCGTTATTAACTAGTAACCTTGTGTGCAAAAACATTAGAGCATCCACCTTCCACCACACCTTCCTTATGTCATGTGACTCCAGAAGCTTACTACTTAATCTGTTAAACATGGAGGAAAACGTTTCAAACAAGCCATTCAAGTCCCCTCTGCAGATGTGGTTAATAATGGCATGTGTTGTTTTCATCCTATGTCAGCAGTGGAGATGTTAACCGTCAGACAAAGCCATGCCATGACCAAGTCATCCGGACATCACCGGAACTAATGAAGAAATTCTGTATTTCCTTTTTACTTTGTGTATGTGTTATACATGTATATGGATGTGCACAGGTGGAGGCCACTGTCCCCCATATTCCCTTGAGTTAGGGCCTGTCACTCAACCTTGGAGCTAGCTAGGCTGATGGTCAGCAAGCCCTAGTGAGCATCCTGTGTGTGAGGTTACAGGCTGCACCAGGTTTTTACATGGGTGTCTGGGATCTGATCTCATGTCGTTGGTTTTGCGTTCTTACCACTGAACAACCTCTCCAGTCCTAGGAATTCTTACATAATTGAGTCTTAAAAATGTAAATACTTGGAGTTCTAAAAACAAGCAAGAACATAAACACTATGAGTGAACTTGGGAAAGACAGGAAGTATCTGAACTTTGCCTCTTTTAAATTGTCCCTGTAAAATACTCCCTCAGTCACTGAAAGCTACCTGATGGAGAGATGATCCCTTCCTTCCAAATCCATGAGTGTAGCAGTAGTTTGGGCTTTGGTTGGTCAGGGAAGGAGCTCTGTGCTGACCTACAAACGGAATGGGAAAAGAAAATGCTCAAGATTGACTAGTCTGAAGGAAACATGAATGCTTAACTCGGCCTTCCTTGTGCCCCATCTGTGGAAATGAGTGGGGGTTGGTGGGAAGCTGGGGTTGGGGGTGAGGTGGGTTGTTGGAAGCATCTGAGTAAATCTGTCTCCTAGTATTCCTGTGCACATACTCATAAGTACTTATTCATAAGATCGCTTCAACACTGGAAGATAATCTACTGAGACAAAGGTTTGTGTGAACTTCATGTTACACATGGGGCACCGAGCATGAAGAACCTACGTCTAGTAATAGTTCATATTAGGTATTACAGAGGCAGTGGAGGTAGGGTGGAGAAACATCTTGGATAGGAATCCTCAGAAGGGACTTCTAGTTATTCAGTCTCTGGACCAATTGCTTAGTGTCTCTGAGCCTTAGAGATGTAACTCCTGCCTTTGCTGCTTTGTTCAGCTAGGGTGTTCTATCTCTCAAAAGAGCTTAACTTCTCCCTGGGGTTTCCATAAAGGCTTATTTATTTTTTATTTAAGTATTGGGGGTTGGTGGGTAAGATCACTTACCGTGCAAAACATGAGTTTGGATTCACAGTGTAAAAAGTTAGGTGTGGCCACATGTAATGATACCTACAATTCTAGTGTGTGTGTGTGTGTGTGTGTGTGTGTGTGTGTTTGTAGACAGGAAGAATTTTGGACTTTGCTTACCAGCCAGTCTAACCAAAAGATGTCAAGGACAGGTTCAGTGAAGAGACCCCGCCCCAAGTGAATAAGGCGGAGTGGTGATAGACCAGGATACCCAATGTCTTCCTCTGGCTTCAAGACAACCAAAGACAGGAAGTGATGTTGGAGGATGGATATATTTTGTGTTTTGTATCCATAGTGATAGAAGCTCAGGGTGATGTTGCCCTGGGATCTCAGAAGAACAAACATGTGGAAACCTGTGCTTAGAGTGATCTTTTAAGTAAAGAACACGAAGTCTCAGAAATAGAAACTGGGAGAGTTGCTGGTTAGGGGCGTCTGGTTGCAGCCTGCTCTACAGAGTTGGGGTATATCTGTGTGAGCCGATTGTTGTCTTGTACTTTAGTGATTCATTTCCCATTATCGTTTTGCCAGTATTTATTTCTGGATTTATAGCTTTTGTGATCTTCATAATTAAAAAAAATATATAAAAGTTACATCTATTTGTGTGAGTGTGTGTGAGAGAGTGAGGGGGTACACATGTGCCATGTGACAAAAGTGGAGGTCAGAGGTCAACTCTTAGAAGTCAGTTTCCCCATCTGCTGTGTGAGTTCTAGGGCTCAAACTCAGGTTGACAGGCTTGGTGGCAGGCTTCTTCACTTGCTGAGCCATCTCACCGGTCGTGTCACGATTTTTTTAATGAGAGAGGGAAACGGCCATGAATATTTTCTATGATACAAAAATCCCCTGGTTGTGTATAGCAAAATATGTCAAGGACTTGTGGAACAGAAATATAAAGTATGCACTTTTAGAAAATGAAATGGTGAGAGTTACACACATGCTCGTTCTTATTTTTTTAAATACATCGAGGTCAGTATCAGTCATGATAACCCAAGGGACTCACAGAACCCAAGGGATCTCAACTAGTCTCTGCAGGTCGGGTGAGTGAGGAGCCATAGGAAACACATGAAGAGGTTATGGAGAAAGTCTCACTCTGCTTCTTGGAGCTTGGCAGGGGAAGCAAATGCTAATCTCTGTTATTTCCACAACAGAAGCCAGAGATGCATGTGGAAACTGAGGGGAAAAAATTTTTAAACTTGTCGGTCACACATATCAGGTGACTGAATTTCTTCCTCCTCTACCGGCATCAGCCTACGACTTCTGCTTCAGCCTGCCTCATTCTCAAGCTCAGATTTCATGAGGGAGAACCTGGTGTCGGCCATTTGGGTCTCAGACAAACTTTGGGTCTCTCTAGTGCAATGGTTCTCAACCTTCCTAATGCTTCAACCCTTTAATATAGTTCCTCATGTTGTGGTGACCCCAACCATAAAATTACTTTCGTTGATAGCTCATAACTGTAATTTCACCACTGTTACGAATGACAATGCAAATATCTGATATGCTGGATGGTCTTAGGTGACCCCTATGAAAGGGTTGTGTGCCTCTCATTCCACAAAGGCGTTGCCACAGTTTGAGAACTACAGATCTAGAGCAGCTCAGTTCTCTGTGGGAGGGTTCTGGGCTGCTCCGGGCTCTGTAAAAGATTAGATTATGTGCTATTTTTACTTACTTGAGGTAACTTTTGCATCTTCAAATACGCAGATATAGCTGCAGCGTGAGCTAATGTACAAAAACAATATTTCAAAATAAGACAGATTTTTAAAAGGTGATTCATGGGGCAGGCTTAGCCAATGGGATGCTTGCTGTGCAAGTCTGAGCCTTCATACTCAAGGTTAGGGGAAAAAAAACCCAGGAGTAGTGGTATATTGAAATTCCACTACTAGTTAAGGAACAACTTGGGGCTCTGTGGCCAGCCTCTCTAGCCTTAGCATTGAACATCAGGGCTCAGTGAGAGGATCCTGTGCCTGAGGCTAAGCTCTGATTCCACAGGTATATATATATGTATATACATAGATACATATACATATATACATACATATTCACATGCACCCACACATGTATATCTGCATATACACATTCATTGAAAGAAATAGAAGCGACTCAACTATACTTGGGCTCACAGGGCATACATTGAATTTTGTTTAGCTGGGGTCTTTGAGTAAAGAGAGTTAAGGACTCTTCAGTGTTCATTGGAAATAAAAAAAAACCATTTATTTATTGTGTGTGGGCAGGACACAAGGGGATGATACCAGTGTCCTGCATGCATGTGCTATTGAGAAGAAAACTTTTGGGATTCAATTCTTTCTTTGCCAAGGGTTGAATTCATGTCCTTAGATTTGCTTGGCAAGAAGCTCCTTTACCTGCTAGGCCATCTTGCCGGCAGTGAAAATATATCTTAATAATGTTGAAGAGCATTTTGTAAGCTTGATGCAACCCCTAGGTGTATTTTCCCAAAGAAGAATGTGTAGGTGTTATTAAATACATGCCCTATGCATAATAACTTCTGGTAACAAAGTTCACTGAACAAAACTAAATGCTTTCACTATGACTGCCTAACCTTGCCAGAGAAGATGGTTCAATATTTTCCATTACCTCAGACGGCATTCACTTGTGAATTGCTCGATGCTAGTTAATATACAAAGTGAAAGATCTAATTATTTTGCTATACATTCCAATGATGGCTTTAAACTATCTAATATTGAACCAAATTACTGATTCTCACATTTGATTTTTCAGATTAAAAAGCTTGTTTTGGAAGCTCTTCTAACAAATAAGTTAGGCATATGATTGCATGAAGTTTGTCCCCTCTTCCCCCACACCACTGTGTGTGTGGGAGCGTGTGAGTGTGTGTTAGCCCAGGCTGGCCCAGATAGTCTTTTCTTTCCGGACTCTTGAGTTCTGGGATTATAGGTGTATACTGTCATGTCTACCTCTCTTATATTTTGTTTCAACTTTTAGATTTTGCAACATTGTCTTATTTTTTGAATGTTTATATTTTTGCAAGTGAGCTGATTTTCAGTAATGGCCTACCTTTGCCTTCCCCAGAGAGAGGCTTGACTTGAACCTCCAGTGTATAAGACAGTAGTAGAAGCACAGAATCTAGTTACCCAATGAAGTTATGGGCAGAGTCCAGGTGGAGAGAGAAAAGTCAGAACCAGAGAGAGAAGAAATGGAGACAGCTTCCCGATTCCTATCTGGGTTGACAGATCGTAAGAATATGGTCACTGGGCTTAGAAGTATGCACCAAGACCATAGAGGTGGGGCTGGAGAGATGGTTCAGTAAAACCATCTGCTACAAGTGTGATACCTACGTTTGAATCTCTCTGCCCTCATGAAAAGTAGGGGCTAGTGATGCATACATCTATTGCCCCAGCAATATAGGGAGTGCAGACAGGGGGATCACTGGGGAGCCAGGGGAGAATATGGCAGTTTGGAGGTATGGCGTTCATGGCAGATACTATAGAACACTCCCTTTAGCTGCAACGTTCATCTTTGTTGTGAGGAAGTTTATACACCAGGCAGCCTACCACCATGGCTCCTTTTTGACAGGTTGCCATCATCCCAGCATCCCCTCACTCTTGTCTGCAGCCAGCTGGCTGGGTCACATCTTTTAAACACATGTCCGCTCTCCTTTAGGGATTACTCAGTCTACCTCCAACCAGTTGAAGACGTTCGTGTGAGAAGGCATGCTATTGTACAACAGGGTCTCCCTGTGTTTTAGAAGCTAGGAAGAGATGGCAGGCTAGCCTCGCTCCACCAAAGTGACAAATACTCCTTCCTTCCTCCAAACAGTGAGCTCCATCCTGGCTGAAGAATAAATGGCTGTGGGTTCTCACCAGTGAGAACAATCTCAGTGAGGTAGCCTCAGAAGGCAAGTGGGTGACGTGGATAGTGCCACCTCAGTGCCGCCAGCTGACCACAGTTCCTTGTCTCTCCTCCTCATCTTTTTCTTTCATTTTGGTATTTTTAATACAGAAAAGCAACATTTAATCTTTTAGGAGTTCCCAGGCCTTCCCTCACACTGGGAAGAGGATCTGTCTGTGACTGTATCTGTATTTGGTGTCTCTTCTCATGCACAGAGCTCTTGAAGTCCTCATTCAGCCTCTGGAACACCTGGCCACTCTCCGAAGAGGAAGGTGCCAGATTCAAAGGGCTGGAGACTGGCTTACCAGTTGGCCAGCTCAGAGAACCCAGTGCTCAGGAACCAACCACAGGGGTCCTGGAGATAACCCAGCAGCGGGGATCTGGGATGAGCTTGTCTCACTCATAAAGTGAGGTCCACATGATGTTTCCAAAGCCTTTGAGTGGATACAGTAGCTGGGTTGACTCCTAGCTAGGCTTTTGCGCCCTGTGTTGGGGCTCACCTGGGGCTGACCTCGCTATGAGTTTGCTCAAACGCTGGCTCCTTGTGAAGTTTAGCTAGCTCAGCCTGGAGCTGCTACACAGTATCATAGATGCCACCTTGCTTGCCAGCCCTCTATGTTCTGATATTGCCTATGCTGGTACATGTAAATCAATGTCTTCTCTGAAGATTGTAGTAGGGCAACTTCCTTTCTCCTATCATGTGGTGGTTTGAATAGGAATGGCTTCCATAGACTCATGTTTTGAATGCTTGGCCCATAGGGAGTGGCACTATTAGGAAGTGTGTCTTTGTTGAATAGGTGCAGCCTTTTTGGAGGAAGTGTGTCACTGTGTGGGTGGGCTTTGAGGTTTCATATCCTCAAGCTAAACCCAGTGTGACACACAGTCTTTTTTGCTACCTGTGGATCAAGATATGAGCTCTCAGCTCCTTATCCTGTGCTGTGTCTGCCTGTGCTATGCCATGCTTTCTGCCATGATGATAACGGTCTAAACCTCTGAAACTGTGAGCCCCAATGAAATGGTTTCCTCTGTAAGACTTGCCGTGGTCATGGTGTCTCTTCACAGCATTGGAAACCATAGCTAAGCTACATCACATAGTTGATGTAGAGGCTTCATCTTGCACCCCAAATAGTTGCACATCTACAATTCCTAAAGAAGGCAAGAGCTTGACCAGAAGTGAAGCCTTGGCACACACAGAGAACTGCTTCCTCTTCAGGTCAGAGGTCTCATACACACACTAGGCAAAGCACCCTTCTCTTTTTTTTAATCTGTCTGAAATCTTGACAAGAACCTGATTGGACCTGGAGAGGTCACATATGGCCCCATATGCAAATCTTCTGGTAGAATTTGATCAGGTGTGGAGAATAGTTTGATTTGGGCCATTAGAAAGTGAAATCTAATAATGAAGATTCCGACTTAATTCAGTTTTTAAAAATAGTAGTGTATTAAGTAACAGTGTATCAAAGTTAAATAAAAGCTGGTTTTGGTTTTTTATGAATCTGTTGCTGCTCTGCCTGCTTCTCTAAGATGGCTGCTGCTTTTTGGTTTTTCGTTGTAGCATTTGGTTACTACATTTGTAATGGCATTGAAAGAGAAATGATGGTACGGGTGTAAGTGATCAGGTTAAAATGAAATCTAAATTTTCTTTATTGAATAGTTAGGCCCATGAAGGGGCATAAGTAAATACACTTTCTTAACTTGATTTGTACTTTCAAATTTGGTATATTTAATTAGAAAGAATTATTATCATTATTATTATTATTATTATTGTTATTAAATGTGTTACATTTCATATAATGTCCCTTTCCCTCCAGTACTTTCTGTGTCTTTCCCCCTCTCAAAATTCTGCCATCCTTTTTTGTTAATTATTATCATTATGCTTACTTATATGAATTAGTAAACATATAAGTACAACCTGCTGAGTTTATTTAGTGTTGCTTGTATGTACATGTTTTTGGGCTGACCACTTGGTATTGGATAGCTAATTAGGGAGCTCCTCCCAGGGGAAGACTGATACCCTTCCTCTCTCATCCGATCTTATCTATGGCTCTTCCATAGGGGTGGGATGAGGCTTTGTGAGACTTCCGCCATCCATGTTGCGATGATGTCAGGGATGTTGTCCTTATTCAGCTCTTGTTTAGGCAACACTGTTGTTAAGATTTCACGAGTGTAGCTCCCCTTTCATATACAGAAGATGTAAACCTTTTAGGAG
Organism: Grammomys surdaster; assembly: GCF_004785775.1. Lineage (NCBI taxonomy): Eukaryota > Metazoa > Chordata > Mammalia > Rodentia > Muridae > Grammomys > Grammomys surdaster. The sequence goes on from NW_021620984.1 coordinate 7,232,064, forward strand.
AGATCCTGGGCCTCTTCTCTCCTGAAATGTTCTCTACTGGGGCTGTGTACTCAATGATCGGATGTTCTCTGCATTTGACCAGCTATGGTTTTCAGTATTGGCTTCACCTGCTGCCATGACAGGTTTCTTTGATAAAGGATGCTATTTTACATACTCCCGTGGGCAAAACGATAACTGGGTAAAATGAAGTTAGAGATGACACTGGTTTAGGGCCGTGGCTGTCGTATGTTCTCTAGGTTCTATGGCCTCACCTGTCATGAGAATTTGGCTAGGTTTACAGTGCCAGGCATGATTTCCATCCCATTGTGTAAGCCTTAAGTCTAATTAGACAACTGTTGGTTACCTCCCAATTGTGGCTGCCATTATAGCATCTTGGGGATATCTTGTCATTCTGGTTATTGTCGTTATTTGCAGGTGTCATAGCTGGGTAGGAATATTGATTACCTTCATCCTTTGGTGGCTTGCACGACACCTTCAGGTACTAAGAAAGCTAGTCCTCAGAGAGGAGGATTCTAGGTCATATTCAGCTCAATTCCTCCAAGTCCTATGTCTGAAGTATATTGTGTCTTCAGCATCAGGGTCTTTACCTTCAAATTCTGGGAGGCAACCAAGGACAATAGCAATACTCCACATTGTTTTGGTAGTCCTTTGAACTCTCCTGACCAACATCTCAAAGGGAGATTTCTCATGCCTGCTACTGGTGATTCTTGTTAGATATATACTATGGCTGTTGGGGATACCATTATCATTCCTAGTTGGGTACCTTCATTAAACATGCATGTGCACACGCACACATACACACTACATACTCACATATACGTATACATATTATATGTAATTTTAGGCAGACATAAATTTATATGATTCCCTACGGCTTTTTCAAGCATCGTAGTATTATAAAATTATTATTATGGTGCTAGATACACATAAAAGTTCCATCTTAGCTACTGTAAGGTGCCCGGTAAGATGGAATACATCAGAAAACTAGTACTCATTACCACTCTCCATTTCCATGATCATCTTCTTGTAAAGCTGAAACCCCCTGTCCATCCCTCTGCCCATTACCCAGTCGCTCCCTAGCTCTGCCCCCTCAGCGCCAGAAGCCACTCTTCTTCTATCCGCTGTTGGGATTTTGATTGTTCTATTTCATGTAAGTGGGAGACTGTATTTGTTTCGTTGTGACTGATGTATCATTTACCATGATGTCCTCAAGATTGATCTGGGTGGTAGCAGGTTTTAAAATGCCCTTCCTTTTGGAGGCTGAGTAGTATCCCACCGTATGGGTAAGCTACGTTTCGTTTATGCACTGATGGGAAACCAGTTGTTTTCACTATCTGATGTCAATGAATAAAGCTGCTATGAGCATTGCTTGCAAGTATCTCTCATACCTTACGTTCAGTTCATCTGTGCACATATTCAGATGTGGAGTTACTGGATCATATTTAATCCTGTTTTCAACTCTTTGAAGTTTTGATATTTTGTTTATTCAGTCTTGCCTACTACCCAGGGGCTCTAATGTCTCTACACACTGGAGGGCTTTCTTTCCTTCTCTCTCCGCCTCTTTTTGATAATAGCCTTCCTAAAGGTTATAAGGTGTATCTTATTATACGTTTGATAAATATTTTGATAAATACATGGACTTTTCTGATGATTAGTGATGTTGAGGATTTTTATGTGATTATAGTTATATTTTCATTTGTGATTCTAGTGTTTAATAGCTGAGCCATCTCTCCAGCCCTTATGTGCTTATTCTTATTGTCTATCTGTGCGTCTACTTTGAAGCTTTTGGATTAGATTATTTGGTGTGTGTATATGTACATGTTGTTGTTGCTTTGACTTTTAATAATTCTCTCTGTATTGGGGATATTAATCTCTTATTAGATGTATGGTTTGCATTTTTCTCCCATTCTGTAGAAGATTTTTTTTTCTGTTGATAGTGCTTTGATATAAAAATCAGAAAATTCATTTGAGTTTATTCCTTTTATTTTTAATACTGTATATTTGGTATATTTAATTTTTAAAAAACAGTTGACATATCTGACTGAGGAAGACTTCAGCTCAAATCTTCCCAAGTGTTTAATAGACTTTTTTAGTCACCTAGTTAGGACACTGAGCAAAAACGACTAGAACAAGATGTCCCCACTGTCTGGGGTGCACACTTCTGTGTCTCTTAAATTCACTCAACAGTGACAAATCTGACAGTTTTAAATGGTTTAAATTTTAAAGGAGAATCTCAGTCAAGCTTCTTACAACCTTCCATCTTAACAACTCTAAAAACAATGACACAATCAAAGTCAAGTCACAAACCAGATCTAATTAGTATTTATGATCTTATACGTAAAAGCAAATATGCAAATGCTTCTTAAGCTCGACTCAAAAAACCTTAATTTTAGAAAATGGACTCGCTTGGCCATTGTTGTGTGTGTGGATATGCAGCATGTTTATGTATACTTACCTGTATATGTCTATATGTGTGTGTACATGTGTGTATGGATCTGTGTATGTGTGTGTTAGTGTGGGTGGGGTTGGCAGCACATGCCCAGCGTGCACATGTGGGTGGGTGGGCCAGAGAGTCATTTTAGGTATTGTTTTTCAGGTGCTTACCTGGATCTGATCTGACACAGTTTCTGTGTCTGGGGATCTCTGATTCTGACAGACTGGCTCACCAGGAAGCCACAGGGATCCTCTAGACTCTGTCCCTCCAGTGCTGGATTTACAAGCGTGCGTGGATCATAGGTTGTATATCTCAGCTCCCCATTCCTGTGACTGAGCTGTCTCCCCAGCAATTAAATTTTAGTTGTGAATTTCCCAGATTGAATATTGGGGTTCCCAACAATGGGCTGACTTGGTTTGTGACTGGGATACACGTGTCTTAGGGAGAGCTTGGAGATTTGAAGTTGTAGCTAGGGATCCTGGGGTCACATGGGCGAAGCAGTCTTTTCCGTAGCACAGATGTGCTGAACCTGACTTTCACAGTGGCTGTAGTCATCCGTTCTCTTGGGGTGACCCTTGCACATTGTTAGCTGATGTGGGTGAGTCAGTTACTGACGATGGTGGGAGTGGGTGGGGGGGCGGGGGCTACCATACCTGCTTCATGCCTCATCTAGGTTCTGAGAGCCCTGGTGTATTTACTGCCTGCTTCTTATTCGTCTGGTCTGGCTGCTTGGCCATTGGATGCTCTCACTGCCTTGCATGGTCTGTTGTCACAAGTGACTGAGACTGACTGCAGCATCTCCTCTCCAAAGATACACCAGCCCACTCAACCTTTCACAGTGTGAACATGATGGCTTTTTGGTTTTTTTTTTTACATATTACATGTAATTACATGTAATTCCCAACCAGCCTCCCCCACCCCGCCCCACCTTATATTACCTTCTCTAAACTCCCTTCTACATAGAAATTATAAAATGCTGGAGTTTTGCTTTGAGCCCTTCTGTGGCCCCCAGTCCATCATGAGTAGAAAATAAAACCTTGAACACGGCCAGCAAGTCCCTGCATGCTCTATTCTCCCTCTTCGTGACCTCATCGCCCACGGCTTTCTTGCTCAGTTCTGACTCCAGCCGTACTGGCCTTCTTGCATTTCTTCCAACAGAAACCAAGACTCATTTCCGCTTCAGGACCTTTGCAGTGTTCCCATGGCCCCGGACACCAACTCCTTCACTCTTTGAGGAGCTTCCCAGTCTATAGGCCCCAGCTCTTGGCCTGCCCCAGAGAGGTTAATGCTTCTTCAGAAAACGTGGCACAAATTCTGGCTTTTAACTCAGCTTTCTGCATTTCTTTTCTACTAGACCATTCATTGCGTGGGGCCATATTTGGTATTTTGCCTACTTAATCTGTCCAGTGAATGAATACCAAGGTTGTCACATGATCATCATCACTCTGAAGTCATAATTACTGCAGAAATTCGTGTGACCGTTTTAGCCTCATGAGAATTGTTTTGTTGATTTGAGATATCTGAACGTCAATAACTTGCATTTGTGAAAGCGTTACCAAAAATCACTTCCATGGCCCTTTACATATTGGTTCTTCTAAGCCAGTCGTCCTTCTGTTTCTTGCCGTTTTAGCAAAGGATACCTTTTAAGGGCTTGTCTTGAATTTAGAAGGAGGTCGCTGATAGGTTTGTAGTTAGTAATTAATATTGCTTAATGTAGTTATAGGTTTTATATGCGACTTGTGGCTTTTTATCCCCGTCCCCCTTGGTATCTACAGAGAGGTTATTGTGGCTGTGCATTACCAAGACGCATACTGGAGATGGATGATGGCCTCTCTTCTAGATCTCATTGCCTTTCTGCCTCCTGGATGTCTTGCCAGGGCTTCCCGAATCTTAACCCTTTAAGGCCCTCCGACTGCTGAGCACAAGTCTCCACGAAGGCTTCCTATTGCTGGCTCTGCATCTTGTCACCCATCAGCATGGAATGCCACCTTTAAAATGATTGGGAACGTCTCGTTGTCACAGATGCATTAAAAAAAAAAAAGAAAAAAGAAAAAGAAAAAGAAAAAGAAAAAAAAAACCCAGCTCAAACGGGAAATGACAGATCACCTCCAGAGGCAATCAGGTTTATTCTCCTTGTTTATAGCTCAAAACGCATTTTTGGCAACCCAAATGGGGAGGTGAGAGTGGCGGATAAGGATGGGAGTGGCGGCGCGTGGCGGGGCTGGCGGCCAGGCCGGGCGCCTTTAACTCGGCGTGACCTCGCGTCTGGCCCGCGCCCCCTCCTCCGCGCGCACCGCTGTCCTGCAGCGATTGGTGCTTGGACCATAAACAGCTGTGCAGGGCCCGGCGGTGCAGAGGCCCCGGGCCCGCCAGCGCAGCCAGGCCACTGGGGAGTGACTTCCACTCGGGATCGCGGAGGGCGCAGGCCGTTGGCGCGTGGCAGTCGGCGTGGGCCTGGCGTCCCCGCGCCTTCGCGGCGCCCCGTGTCTCCGGCTGGGCGCAGGTGGGCCAGGCCGGGCGCCGCAGATCGGCGCGTTCCCACGAAGGCTAGCCCTCGGAGCGAGGGGGAGGGACCATCGGAAAGACGTGGAACGATCCGCGCGGTGTCATCCGCAGGGCCCAGGCCCCGCGCCGCCGCCGCCGTCGTCGCCGCCGCCGCCGCCGCCGCCGCTGGGGCTTTGCTGCGGGGATCCACGCTGAGCCTCCGCGGAGCCCCGAGATTAGCATGACACTGGGTAGCCGTCCCGCTTCCGGCGGTGCCAGAGCGCAGCGCGATAGTCCCCGAGCCGCGATGGCCCCGCGCGGGGGCCGATCGCCGGGCTCCGCAGCCGCCGCGGCCCGTGAGTAGGAGTATGCCTGTGGCGGGGGACCCACGCGTGTCGCCACGCGCCCCCACCCTCCCGCGCCCCCGCCAGCCTCGGAAGCCTAACGCCGCGCCGCGGTCGCCAGCACCCAACGGGGCTCTCTTCCTGCGTTGTCGCAGCGGGGGTCCCGGTGCTCCCGCGCGCCCCCCGTTCGAGCCTCTGGAATGAAGACTGCCTCCCGAGGACTGCGAGAGAGAAGCAGAGGCAGCGGGCGCCGGGGACTGCGGGCCTCGCGGTTGGGAGGTCCGGGGAGACGCGACTCGGACGCTGTCATCCCCACGCCTCGCGCTGAAGCCTCCTAGTGCGGTTGGGGCTGCCGCCCACCGGTCAAGCTGCCGGGGCGTGCGATCCCGGGTCGGCCCCCGGAGGCCTCGGCTTCCTCATTTGTTTGGGTCTTTTGTGCTGTGGCGCACAGTTGGCTAAGCACTCCTGCGCTGAATCGGTCCATTGTCTGCGCTCCCATTGCTTCCACGCTGCAAGTCTCGGCGCCCCCACCCCGGCCGCCCCCTCCCGGCCGCCGAGCCTCCCGACGTGCCTTCCCCCCCAGGAATCTGGAAGCTGGAAGCCCCGCGGATTGCAAATGAAGTGGAATGCATTGTGGGACGAGTGTAAAATCCGAGCCTTCTCCGTGGGGGTGTGGGGGGGCGTGGGGAGGGCCGGACCTGCCGCCGGCGGTGTAGACACCGACAAGAAGAGGGGGCTGGGGAAAAAAATGTGCGCAGAGTCCTCCCGGGTCCTGGCCTCGGTAGACGGATGAAGCAGCGCGCTGCGCCCTGGCGCTGAGGCCCCACTATCGGGGCACCAGGGTCGCCCTTCCCCACCATGAAGAAGACCCGGAGCACAACCTTGCGGCGAGCCTGGCCTAGCTCGGATTTCTCGGACCGGGCCTCGGACCGCATGAGGTCCCGCAGCGAGAAGGACTACCGCCTGCACAAGCGCTTCCCCGCGGCCTTCGCGCCCCAGGCTTCTAGGGGCTACATGACATCAGGTTGGTAAGCACGGTTCAGCCGCCGGCTGTGATCAGTGCGCCGCGGCCAGTTGGGGACTTGGGGTAGAGGACCTGCGGTGATGGATATGCCGAGTTACGGGGAGAGCAGGGAAAAATTAGTTCCCATCCACCATTTTGTACCTCTGTAAGATCCGCAGCAGGCCCTCTCAATATGGGGTTGGAGAGCTACTCGTTAGGTAAAATCGGGGAGGGGGAGTGAGCCGAGCATCTGGTCTGCAGGGAGATAGGGTGGCTGCAGCCTTCCCTGAGCTTTGTGAAAGGCGAGCCTGCGTTCAGGGTTGCCCGCAGTACCAGGTTCGCCTGTGCCTGCCTGCATTATGGCTAGTTACCTTAGAGGGTATTTAAACACCACTCCTCCCCCCCACCCCCACTAAAAAAAAAAAAAAAAAAAAGGAACAGATTCTCTGCACCGTTCTGGAGATTCGAGGCAGGGGAAAGCTCTGTCCATGTCTGTCTGAGGCTGGTTCATTTTGTACGCAGGAGCTATGCTGTGGAGCTCATTGAATGCTTGGGGAGGGGGTCGTGGCGTGTTTGCATATGGAACGCTCGCACGATTGTGCGTGGACTTAGCATAGGTTGCATCAAGTGCTGTTGGATGGAATGGAGGCTGTATCGTGTTTTGCATGCCGATGGGAAGGACAAACACAATGGTCCGTAGACTTGAAGGCTTCAAAACAGGTTTCTTGTGAAAAAGCGGTGACTGTTCTAAGCTTCCTCGTATGAGCTGGTTCTCTTTGAATCCCATTCACTGGCTTTGCTTCCTGGCTTGTGATAGTGTACTGGAGATGCTGAAGGGGGGAAATCCTGCGAACCTTGCATTTTGTGTTCCTTACAAGTAAGGGTGTGAAAACGTTTTCATTCTGGAAAGAATTTGCTTTTAAATGCAATGTAATGGAAGCGTATAGACTTTATTCGAAAACCAAATCACCCTAAACCCTGTCTTAACTGGGGAGATTGTTTTAAGCTTGTGGTTGGGACTTACAGTCAAGCTTCACTTTCTCCCCAAACAGCAAATCCTTTTAAACTGAGGTCAGTATCTCACAGTTTAAAAATGTACCGTGACCATGACTCCATTGCCAGAAAAGCCTCAATAAAAGTAACTATCCCTTTTATTGCAAAATCAGGCAACATAAGGATCTTGCATGCTATTCTAGCATTCACACTCCCTGTATTTTCTCTCTCGTGATAAACCGGATTTGAAAAGGAAATAACAACCACAGTTTATGCTTAAGTAATCTAAGTAGTGGCTGTGGTTGCTCTATTCTGTAGACTCATGACAGTCAATGTACTGCACACCTAGGTCCAACTCCTCCCTGGAAACATCATGTCCATAAGCCTTACGTACACAAGAGTGTTTAGCTGATCCCAGGCTTCCCTCATTTAGGGTTTTGGATGCTTTCACTGCATCCTCAGCAAGCCTCTCTTTCCTGCCCTCCACCCCCACCCCAGAAATCAGAATTGACACTAAATGCAGAGCTGTTGGAGGGCAGGTGGCTATCAGTTCTCTCACAAGCCTGCAAGACTCTTTAATAATGTCAGGCACACTCCCGAGGAGTCTATTTATATCCGTCACATCGTCGCTTCCTTGTGATCACATTTTCAGACTTTGCAAAAGAAGGTCCATGATTACCCAGTGCTATGAGACATTTTTTTTTTTTTTTGAGGGCACGAGGAAGAGGCTTCCAATTTTACATGATTCGCTCATTCCATCCCTCGTGGGACCTGCAGATGGTCAGGTGGTCTTCCTGGGATAATCTGTTTTGAGTTGGTGGTCCAATTCAACATCAGGTTACTGCTGAGAACAGAGGAGCCCAAGGAGAGAGCCCTGTCACTCATTCAGCATTTGATAGAGTGTTCCCTAAGACCAGTGTATTGCTAGATTCTTGTGAGGATGCAGGGTTGGACAGAACATGGCCTTTGCCTAGGAAGGAGAGCTGTTATTTATTGCTTTATTGTAAATGTCAGCTAGTCCATGGAATGAAAAGCAGATCTAGGGTTCATTGAAAGAAATAATGGATACTAAGTGTCTATCTGAGCTTTGAGAGGTCAGAGGACCCTTTCTCATATGTAACTTTTGGGATGCTTATTGCAGGAGAGGAAAAGTATCTTATAGTTTCCTTCCCCAAATTAGGCTCCTTTCAGCAAGTGGGAGGTGCTAGAAGCTGACGTTGTATGAGACCGGTGGAGATCATTTGGAGGAAGCTCCTCCTATAAGATGGGAAGCGGATGTACTTGTATCAAGTTGGTTGTCCTAGGTGCAAGCTTTGTTTAGTCGTGTCTCTAGCATGAACTAGGAAATGAAGTGGCTTAGAGACGTGAAAGCCTTTAACACCTCTTTCTGTTAGCTCAGTCATTGGCTTCACCATTTCCTGACTCCATTTTCAGTCAAGGACACTTTGTTGTAGGTAAATTATTCAGAGAACATGATAAGCCTCTTTAAAAAAATGTGCTAAAAAATCTACAATAGCTTCAGCTTGGGGGGACTTTTTAGAAATCCCTCCAGAAAATACGAAAATTAAGGGAAATAGTTAAAAACACATCTGGGAAACGAGAACAATCCCAGGACATTTTAAAAGAAATACACCCTGATAGCTATCCTGGGTTTAGCGCAGCTATCTAGCACACAGTAGGAGCATCAAGTAGAGGTGTAGGCACCATTTCTAACCGGCAATAAGTAGTCACCAGTGTCAAATGCGATTTATAGCAGGGGGCTTGACCTTTGGCCTTGTTTTTTTCAGCTTCCTTCAGGAGAAAAATTTAGGCTTCCAAGGTCAGAGCAGACACATAGAGTGCTGATCAGGTCTTGCAAGAAGACAGCTGTGTAGAAAGCTGAACCTTTAAGTTGTGAAGATCACGCTTTCTTTCAGTGTCTCTTTTCAGTTATCAAATCTAAAGTAATCCTAAGAGTCCCCAGCCTCCTAGCAACCAGGGAGTTCACGGGCCTGCAGAAGAGTTCACTGTTCCTCTTCCATATTCATTTCCCCAGTGCCTTCTGGGCAGGAGTGGGAGATCTTGCCTTTTGTTCGTTCAAACCAAGTTGAATATAAAATGTGCACAGCATTTCAAGAAGAAAGGGGGTTGGATCAAATGGCGTTGGGACCATCCTGCTTTATTTTCCCAGCACTGGAAATGGTGGTGTTAACTAGAGAGCAGAGTCAAACTCTCCACGAAAAAGGAACTCTGTAACACCCAAAGCCGAACATTTGCAGCCATGATCGTAGGCCACTGAAATGATTGGAGGGCTTCAAGCACGCTGTGGGCGAAGCCTTTAGAGCCTCCTCTGTTCTTGGTGAGCATCCCTCGAACCACTCATTCATAAGATGCCAGGCCTCTTACTTCTTTTGCTTTCCCCTTGGGCTGTGCTGAGCGTGGCTGATGCTTCATATTCCCACGTATAATGCTGCCAGGATTGTGGTGGGGAGTCTCCTATGGATCAGGATTGCAAGTTAACTTTTCTAGTCTTCAGGCTCTACTGAGCATGCTTGTAAAAGACTTTGAGAAAGCAGAATGGTGGTGAGTTTTAGGTCAATTCTTGCATTTTGTTTTGTTCTTTACGTAATGCCTTTAAGGAAGAAAGTCAATGTTTTTCGTTCTGTGGCCCTAAGGAATTGGAAAAGAAAGACAGAAGCCTAAACTGACATCCTCAGACATGTAGATTAGTTTTGTCTGATGGTGATTTAATGGTCTTAGTTAAGCGGGAAGACAAGGCTGACACACCACCCGATTTAGTTTATTGGTTTTCATTTTGCAGAATCTAGTTCTGGGCCCTTTAGTATGAGCCAGTCCCTCATTTTATTGTAGGACACCTGAGAGTGGATGGTAGACACGCAGGTTCTAATCACGGTCTGCCGGAGCCAGCTGTGTCCCCTGCGAGTCAGATGGCCTCTCTCTGTCTATAATGAGTCCTTTGCCTCCATGCCTCCATTATAGAGGTCTTGTATATAATGAGCAAGCTCGTAATGAGCAGGCTCTAGACTTCTGAACTTAGCACCTGATCGTTAGGAGAGCCCTTTGCCCTTCTCCACACACTGGCACCATGGGCTTCTCTATGCAGGAGCTGTGTTCATGTTGGAACCTTGCTTCCTGCCATCCTAAGCCCTCACGTTAAATGTCTGCCTCATTGTGACCAGGTGACAAGCTTTAATAAATAGCATCCTGTTTCTCCCCTTTTCCTCTTTGGCTCTCCTCTTCCAACAGTCTTGGTTTGCAGCTACCCGTATTGGCTGCTCGTATCAAGTCAGTGGAAGGGAGGGATGGTACTCTCTGAGGCGAATGACTTCATTCATTATTTCCCAAGGGAACACTGGCAGTTTACAAAGGCCACCTCTCCTGGTATTTCAATATCTTCTACAGTCTTTGGGAAATTTTTTATTTGAAAAGAAAGAAGAACAAAAAAAAAAAGAAAGAAAGATAGTATACTGTACAAAACCTTAGAGTGTTTATAACTCCTGGGCGTTTGAGATCTTAAATTCCCTGTACCCCCAGAGATTTGGAGTAGATTAGACTATGGTGCATTTTTTGGTACAAAATGGCTTATACTGAATGCACGACTTGAGAGTAAAATCTGGTTAGGTTCTTGGTATTGGGATAATACACAAACTTTGGAGTTTAATATAGCCTTCGTTACTCAGCCTTGAAACTGCATGATGTCTTGGCTCTAAAGGTTTCTTGTGGTAGTGAGACAAGAGTCCAGTCAAGTCTGAATTTACTCTGGCCACAGTCACAAAAGAATGAAATGTCACGGGTGATTTTTTTTAAAGGCTGTAATAAACTTTTCCCTAAGTAGTAAATCCCTAAACTATTTTTATGCAATGCTGGAATGTGTAACCAGCTGGCCAGAAAATCCTATTGATTTCTCCTACTTAAATATTTTAAATTTGTCTCTTTATCCCTGTTCTTTAGATCTCCTGTTCTTCTCTATCATTGTCCAAAGGGACCAGATTTCCAGGCCAGGCCATTGTTCTTGGGTCCAGAAAGCTTTTATTTTTATTTATTTTTTCACCTGGCCCAAAGCAAAACTGGAGAAGTTGTGTCTCCTTTTAATGTCTCTTACGCATGTGGAGTTGTGGGTAGATGGTGGGTTCCAGGAAGTCTTCACCAGGAGACTTTCCCCAGTGTTTCCACATCTTTCTAACCTCCTCTTTACCCTGTGCTCCAGATTCTGTCTGGGAGCTCACACCTCGGGCCCTTACGTGTGTTTCAGACTTTCTGTAACATTGTTTAGAATGTGCCCCGCCACCCCCCATCTCGTCAGGTCTGACAGAATTCCATCTCCCCTTCCAAAGTTAACATGTCTTGCCTGACCCCTTCAATTTGAGATTAGGTCTCATAGCTCAGATCGGCTTGAATTTTCAGCCCTCCTGCCTCAGTCTCCACCATAGCTGAGGGTGCAGGTGCACCCCGATGTGCCCAGATTGCCCTCTTCTTATTCTTTTCCTCCAGATCCTTTCTTTGACAGTTGCGTTATGCTTGTGTTGTAACAGCTCTGCACTGTGCCTCCAGCTCACCCAGTCCCATCCGTTACTGGACAGCCAGCTGCTAACTGACAGCACCTGTTTCGTTTACATCCCTCTTGTGCCAGCATCCTTGAGCTTGGCGCACATCAGGACTCCGATGTCTTTTAGATGAATGACTTTTCTTAAGAGGAGGAAAGGAAGGATGTCTGGAAGTCTGGTTGTGAGTCATCCTTTTACAACTGGGGAAGTTACTACAGCTAGAATTCTATAAGCTATATATTATCATACCAAATATGTTTATTGTGTACTATACAATCTTAAAAATCTTACCTTTGAGTCATCTCGTTCTGTGGGGGAAAAAATCCAATGAAGCCCTAGCTGTTCATGAGTGAGCCTTTGGCAATCGGGAGTCGGAATATATAGTCTGAAGCCAAATAGGACAGTTAGTCCGGATTGGTGGAGGCTGAATAGGGTTCAGAGAAGAGGAAGATGCTGGTTAGCACCTGGATAGAGGGCTTACTAGGGTCTTGAGGAGTAGCTGGGATTTCAGGAGATGGAGAAGGAGAAGAATTGGGGAAGGGTAAGGAGATAGTATTAGCCAGGCACAAAGCTGTGTAGAGTTTATCATATTGTAACTTTGGGAGATGTGAGAACGACATAACCAGGCAAGGAAGGAGCCTGGAATTTTTGTGAATCCTGAGTTTATGAGGCAAGTAATAGATTTGTGACTTTTGGAGGGAGCTAGTGAAAACTCCATTTGAAGAAGGGCTGCCTTGTGGTGGCTTGGAGCGTAGATGGATATTATATTATGCATGTCTAGTATTTTGGAGATCGTCAAGGAAAGGATCCAGGTAGTAATCCTGCAATAGATGATAAAAGACCACCACCCTAGCACCATGTTTCCCTACATTGGCATGCTACACTGTTTCCTTTCTTTCTTTCTTTCTTTCTTTCTTTCTTTCTTTCTTTCTTTCTTTCTTTCCTTCCTTCCTTCCTTCCTTCCTTCCTTCCTTCCTTCCTTCCTTCTTTCTTTCTTTCTTCCTTCCCTTCCTTCCTCCCTCCCTCTCTCTCTCTTTCTTTCTTTCTTTCTTTGGTCTTAACCATATACAACTTGTCTTAGGCTATTTTATCTGGGGCTGAGAAGTTTATTTGGCACACAGTTCTAGTGACTGTAAGGTCTGAATGACATAATGTAGATGTCCTTGTGGGATTGCTCACAACTCCCTCGTTTTCCAGTGCTCCAGCACAGCTGGTCACGTGCGGAAGGGAGTGAAGATACAATCTGGCCTTAGTGTCTAATAAACACCTCATTGTAATGAGAACTGGTCCAGTTACATCCGACCAAACTTCCTTCCTCCAAGCGGGCATCGATCCCCTCCATAGAGCAATACCCTGTTGTCTGGTTATCTAGCTGCATCTAGCACATGGTGCTGCTGTAACTGGGAACAGGCTCTCAGCACAGTCAAAATTACCTCACCTGGACTTCCAGGTTCCCTTTCAACTTGACTCACTCTTTAGTTAAGTGAATTAAAAAGAAAACACCTTTTCTGTAAAATTATAGGTTTTGCTTGATAATTATATTTTTCTAATCCTCATTAAAATGAGTCTATAACTCTTTATTTTTTCCCGCTTAACACATTTAACCAGATAACAGGCTGAAAATAACTCATAGGCCTGACTGGCACTGGAACTGTGGACTTGAACCAGAACTTGTATAGGCCAAGGAGGGAGGGACGGGAGGAAGGTGCAAGGCAGGACCTGGCAGACAGAGGAGCTGATTACTCTTTGGAACTACTTGGTTTTAAGAAGTGAAAGAAGATAAAAGGCACCCTTACATCTTGTTGGTAAGAATGTAAACCAGCATAGCCCTTATGGAAAGGTGGGTTGTCAAAAATCAAGCAGTGGGACCCCATGATCCAACTCCATGGCTTCTGAGAACATACCTAGAGAACCCAAATCAGCAGACCACAGAGATATCTGCTCATCTACCTCAGTGCAGCACTGTCCACGGTAGCCAATCCACAATCAACTCAGCTGTCCAGCAACATGACTGGTAAAGAAGACGCTATGTACACTCACGGTGGGGGTTTATTTAGCTGTAAAGGTGGAAGAGGGTTGCAGGAGGATGGGTTGAATTGGAGATCGCCTCAGTAAGTGAGAAAAACCAGGTCCAGAAAGGCATGTATGTTTTTATTCATATGTGGAACCTAGGTTTTACACATGCACGCATGCACGCACGTGGCATGAAAATAGGATTATTTGGGATGGGGAGCCATCGAGAGGGGTCACAGGAGAGGGTAATGAATGAATGCGGTTAAAGAACATGACATACTTGATTAAAACTGTCACAGAAATCCTCCATTGCTTTGTATAACAAATCTACACTAATTTAAAAAGATGAGTCGAGATGTTGTTTCCGAAGAATGTCGGAACCATCAGGAAGCTGGGGAAAGTGGAACAGATGATGAGTTCTATTTTGGACTAACAGATGCATTCATGGAGCCAGGAGGTCCTTTAGGCACGCTTGTGCATAGAGGAGGTTAGAGGGCTGGAGGTCATCCATGCAGAGGAGCAGTTGAGAACACCAGAATAGCCCAGATTTTTTGTACTCTGGTTTGCTTTTTAGGTGGCTTCAGTTATTTTTATTCCTGGCAGATGGAAGATCAACTGGATTTCACGGACTGAGTTTTCCTTAGCTTTTCAAAAGCCTGGAGAATCATCATTAGGACTGCTTGTACGCTACTTACCTGGCCTTCAGAACTGAAGTCTGGTGTAATTCTTAGGCTTGCATTATTGGTGTTTACATGGATTCGGTAGCTGTCTTGTTGGCAGCAGGAGCATGCTTTGGGTATCTGTAATGCAGGTTTGGAAGGGAGGAGAACCACGCAAGTGACTGCATAAAAGAAGAGACCAGCTATGTAAATAATGTATGTTTCAAACATCTGTCATATACCTATTCAGCGGAAAAATTACGGCTTAGGGTAACTCACTCTCACAGGTAAAAAAAAAAAATCTCCATTCATCTTTCACTTTAATCCATGACGACTCCTCCAGGCCAAGTTTTTTCTTTTTGAAGATAAAAGAGAGATATTTGGCAGATGCCTGCAGGCATTCGGGTAGAGGATGGCTGCCTGGCCTCATCCTTCTAATGACCGCAGATTCCCAAGGAGGGACTGTCTGGCAATTAACATCCTACCTCAGCCCTGATGCACATTTCTGTCTGGCCTCTTCCTCTAGGAGAGCTAATAGCATCTCCACTGCTTCTTGTGCACCCACCTTTTGCTTTGAAATGATTTGCACAGTAAGTGAAATGATGCCCATCATGGTGATTGAGGTGCGTCGGCCATTTTGTTTTCCCCACCTTTGGGCGTCACTTGTAGCTCTGTCATAGCCCCCAACTGTTACGTGTTTGACAAGCCCTTCCAAAATATCCACTCAAGCTCCAGCCTCTGGTGCCTGTGAATATGACCGTGTTTGGAAATACGGTGTGGATGTCGTCTTGTGGAGGTGCTGAGTAGGGTGGGCTGTGCATCCAATATGTAAATAGAAGAAAAGAGATCCAGGGGGAGGGGGGCCTCAGGTGACTCTAGGGGCAGATGTGGGAGTATCCATAAGCCAAGGAAGGAGTACCCATAAACCAAATGATTGCTAGCCCCTATCAGAAGCTAGAAAGAGGACTGGATATATTCTTCCTCAGTGTCCTGGAAGGAACTAGCTTTACAGATGTCTGTAATCCAACTTTAGGAATCAGAATTTTTTTCTCTTGAGCTACAGTTTGCGTTGCTTGTTACAGGGGCATTAGAACATGAATTTTCCTACCTTTGGGTCACTGGTGGGAGGCAGAATCTGCCTTCTCTATGGAGATGATCAATGGCTGCATGATTTCTCTTCTCATCTTCTCTTGTCTTCTCTTCCCTCCTCTCCCCTCCTCCTGTCCCCTCCCCTCCCCTCCCCTCCCCTCCCCTCCCCTCCCCTGTCCTCTCTTCTCCTCTCCTGTCTCCTTTCCTTTCCTCTCTCCTCTCCTCTCCTCTCCTCTCCTCTCCTCTCCTCTCCTCTCCTTTTTCCTTTCCTTTCTTTTCCTTTTCCAGTTGCACACAGCCTTCCCTTTCCTGACTTTGAACCTTGTCTGCTGGGACAAACTGGCGGGGTCCATGAGATACAGTCATTGGGCTTGCAGTAGGGTAGCAATCCCAAGGTAGTGGTGACCCTTAGTAGTCTGTGTCTCTGTGGCTGTGCTGATCACAAAGTACCAGCTGCTCTTTTGTGACCACTGATGAGGATCTTTTCCTTCATAAAGTGTGTCTGTCTTCAGGGTTCCAAGCCTGCCTTGCCCTCCATGCCTGGTCACCTATGAGTCACTAATACACTTGAACAGCTTGCTTTGTTGAGAGGCTGTGAGATCTGTCAGTTAGGGCTGAGAGGCAGGCCCTGAGAGGCAGGCTTCATGGCCCAGCTTTTCTACCACTCTGTAAGCAGACATGTTGGTTAGCTGTTTTCCTAGGAGCTCAGTTTCCTGCCTTGAAAAATGGAAATCATAATGGCACCTGCCCATCAGGTATTGGGTGAATTATGTGAATTCATATGCACAAAGCCCTTCGAACCAAGAGTGATTCCTTAAAGGCGTGAAGCCACTATTGTTTTTTTTTTTATTTTATTAGTGTTTTTTAAGAGCCAATGCTGATCTGTGGTGCTTGTAACTAAGGATCCCATCCAGTTAGAGTAGGGGCAGTAGCATCAGTAGCTGTCACTTTAAACTCTAAGGATTGATCTAAAAAAAAAAAAAGAATTACATGGAAACTATACAACAAATACAGTTTTGATTTTCACTTTGCAACAGTGTTGCTTTCCTTTTTGAAAAGTTTCCAGTCTTTTTCTTATGCGTCTGTTGATAGCCCTTTCTGCTTCTCTCGTGGCTTCCTCTTGGTGTTTTGGACGTTTCTAGAACAGTGGCTCTCAACCTGTGGGTTCAGAGCCCTCTGGGAGTTGAACAACCCTGCCATGGGGGTTGTATATCAGATATTTACGTTTCATAACAGTAGCAAATTAAAGTTATGTAGTGGCAAGAAAAATAATTTTATGGTTGGAGATCACCTCAACATAAGGAACTGGATTAAAGGGTTGCATTGTTAGGAAGGTTGAGAACCACTGTCCTAGAGGAAGCCTGAGTGTTCTTGAAATGCTCGTTTGTGTTCCCGTAGTATCCTTGTACATCTATGTGAGCATTAAATATTAGTCATCATTTCCTGTGTGACCCCTCTATTTTAGGTTTGGAACCTTGATAGCTAATGGCTTGCATGTATAAGTAGGAGGCAACACAGTCTTGTTCCAATTTCTGGCAGTCACAGTGTGGACTTGGGAGTCCATACTCTCTTTAACTCGAGGCACTGTTAGCACCCAGGAGTGGTGTGAAGACCTTGCTGTGTTATTGTGGGTATTTGTCACCTTGCTGCAGTCTCTGAGCCTAAAGGGCAAAGAGGGAAGATGAAATCATCTCTATGGTCACTAGGATGAACTGGTAGAGCCTCTGTTTGAGGAAACCAACCAACCAACCAACCAACCAAACAAACAAACAAATATTGATCTTTTGGCAATGTTGTAAAGCAAATTCACTTTCTTGACTCCACCAACTGTCTCAAAGAAAACAGCCTTTCAGATCAGATGCTTACATTTGCGACTGTAACAGATTCCCAGGAAACCAGTGAACCCCTCTGAACTTTCATTTCAATTGGTTTTCAAATATTTGAAAGAAGTATTTGGACACATTTCCCCCTGCTTATCAAGACGCTCTTTACAGTGTAGACAAAGGACATATGTTGATAAACTTAAAAAAAAAAAAACTTTTAAAAGTCTGCTGGAGAACGTGAATGATTGAACCTTAAGTAGAAGAGTAAAGATAATCAAAATTTGTGTGGATTTTTCCACACCTGTGGGCACAGAACTTTGCACAACAGCAGAACATTGTGAGTTAAGGCTGTGAAATCAGCAAAACTGGAGATAGTTCCCAGTGGTTAGAGCACATAGTGTACCAGTGTGAAGACCAGATTTGGATCCTCAGAATAAATGCCAGTTGGGTATGGTGGCCTGACTGTAATCCCAGCACTTGCAAGGCAGAGCAGTTGAGCCCTGAGCAAGCTGGCTTTTGAGACTAGTTGTATCATTGAGCTTTAGGTTTGATTTAGAGACTCTGCCTCAATGAATAATACAGAAAAGCAGTCAAGGAAGCCTCAGGCCCCTGTATACATGTCACACATACACATAAAAGTGTGCCTGCACACAGGTGAACACACACGCGTGCGCCAGTACACACACAAGAGAGAAACTAAGAAAGTCAAGCAGTTGCATAGGGCGTCCTGGTGTCCACTTACTGGCTGTATAGTACTGTCAATTTACATATTCAGATTACCTTTTATTTTCTTATCTATAAACGGAGAATAAAGTGATATCTAAGTGAGTTTATGTGGCTTAAAGGAGCAGGTGCATAGGAGAGAGCTGGAGGGTACCTGGTGCAGGGTAAGGTCTGCTGTTGCATTATCTTTTGGAAGGTAGTTTTGCAGACTTGGGTATTTCTTGGTGCTTCACAGCTGAGAGCGCAGGAGAACGCCAGCAGCCAGCTTGTCCAAGGTCAGACCAAGGTCAGCAGTCTATTTAAGTCAGATTCTTAGCCTCTTACACAGTATTCATTTGATCAGAAATCAAATATTACATTTCTCATTGATTTTGATATGTGATCTAAGGAAGCCTACAGAATTAGTCATTTATCTAAGTAGGCTCCTTGTTCTCAGATTTCCAACTTAGAAAAAAAAATGATCCAGAATCACTCTGCAGTCCACATTCCTGTGAAATATGAATCCAAGGGACTCGACTTCACGTAAAAATCATCTAATCAGATTCAGTTTAACCTGAGATGCTTATTTTGACTTTTCAGTAGAAGATAAAGGAAAAATAAAGAAAAGGAAAAGAAAAAGAAAGAAAGAAAAAGAAAAAAAGAAAAGCCTCTTGGAGGTGGGAGGGGGGCTGTGTGCATGCATTTCCAAATGCAACAAAATCGGGTCTCACTGAAGCTCAGTCTGAAAAAGGAAACAAAAGTATCATTTTTCCAAGGCCGACTTGGGGGGAAAGCCTAGTGGTAGCTCTCCTTTAAACCAAGTGCATGTTCTCACTTTTCATGGGTCTTAAAAAATAGGGATGGTTCTGTAGAATCTGGGCGTGTGTGGCACAGTCTGGGCCTACATCACTGGTGAATCTCTGCGGCTTTCCCACGGATGTGAGTTCATAGCCTGATTTGGAACTCTGACGTGGGAACTGAGCTGGAGAGGAGAAAGCGCTAGCCGTCCGGCTCAGCTTTCAAAGCTTCATGGGAATCCCACCCAACTGGGTCTGGGCGCTCAGAACTTAGACACTTATGTGGTTGCATCCACCTGAGTCATTCATGGTCACTTTCAGTACATCATCTGGTCAGGTCCAGTGGTCCTGACCTTTGAACCCAGGGGGAGTGATGTAAAGAAAGCCTGTAGGTAGACAGAGTCTACTTTCTGTGCTCCTGGCCAACCAGTTAAACTTCAAAAGCTGCCTATGTGTATGAGCAGGCAAGGCCTAGGTTTTGTCAATAAAGGCTTAATTTCTCTAGAATACAGACTACATTCTGTGTGTCGATACCTCTGTGTGTGTGTGTGTGTGTATGTGTGTGTGTGTGTGTGTGTGTGTGTGTGTGTGTGTGTGAGAGAGAGAGAGAGAGAGAGAGAGAGAGAGAGAGAGAGAGAGAGAGACTGACTCCTGGGAAGAAGACACAGAGCCCGCACTTGATGCTAGGTTATTTTCTTGATCAAATACCTGACAAGAAGCACATTAAGGGAGGAAGAGTTACTTTGTCTCACAATTGGAAGGATACAGTCCTCCGTGGCAGTGGGCAAGGCTTGGCACGGGTATACTGCAGCTGCTCAGTTTGCTTCAGTAACCAAAAGGCAGAGAAAGACAGAAAGCGAGGCTAGCCATAAAACATCATGGCCTACTTCCAGTGACCTACTTCCTTCCATGAGAACTCACCAAACAAGACCTCAGCTGGGAACCAGGTATTGAAACACATGAACCTACCTTTGGAGGACATTTCCATCCAAACTATGACACGTGTTGCTAAGTAGTATATGCCATTCAACCTTATGGGCAAAAAACAACATGGCTGCCCATGGTTATCAAATGCAGCCACATCTGTGGAAGGCTCCTAGGCCTTGATCCTTTGGCTGGAACTGACCCTGCAGTCTTATCAGAGGTGTGTCTAACAGCAGCGAAGTGTCTTGGAGGCAGGTTGTTGGGAGACAGATTCTTGGAAGTTATAGCTAGTCTTGGCAGCACCAGGGGTCAGAAGGCCTCCTCTGGTTTCCTTCAGTCGTCTCTTATAAAACAACAAAGCCCCTGAACTTGAGGTGTCCAGACAGACACCTCATGTTTCATTCACATTGCTCCCAAGATGGTGACCTACTTTTTATGGGTGCCCCATCTACAGTGTACATCTACCAGTCAGTACAATGTCATTACGTCACTGAGGCCTCAGACCAAGACTGCATGGCAGCCACCAATGACTGTTTTAAGGGGGGCCAACGATAATCTTTGTACATAAGAGTGTGCCGACTCTCATGCTTGCCCACAGCACGCCTTTAATCATGAATGCTTAGCGGAGACTTTACATCTAAACAATGCTAAAATTAACTGTAAAGATTACTTGCGTGTTTGTTTGGTGTTTATGTATGTCCACGTATGTGTAGGTGTGCTCACTCCTCCCTGTGCAGGCCAGTTTGTATATAAGGTGTCTTCACCTTATCACTCTCTGTCGTGTTAAAAAAAAAGATGTATTTACATCTCTGTGTATGTTTAAATATATGTGCGTATGTGTGCACACATGAATGTGTGTATTGCACATTTGGGTGCCCTTGGAGGCCAGATGTCCTGGGCATGCAGTTACATGCAGGAGGTTCTGAGTTAGCTAACGTGTGTGATGGGACTAAACTCCTCTCTTCTGCAGGAACACTAAGTGCCCCTAACTTCTGAGTCATCTAGCTCCACCACAACCTCTTTTGAGACAAGGTCCCTAATTGCATTTGGAGCCTACCTTTCGGATGAGCCCCTGGGATACCTCTGTCTCCACCCCATCCTAGCTATGGATAGCTTCTCAATGGAGCGGTAGGCATGGACTCTCCTCTGTGGGTTCTGGGGATTTGAACTCAGGTCTTCTTATTTGTTCTACATACACGTTACCCTAAAAGCTGTCTTCCCACTCCAGAATTATGTTTTTATTTTATTTCAAACAGAACTCTTTTTATTCTCTAGGCTTTTTACCTTGTACTTCCTCTAAGGTGGGTGAAGTGGGATGAATTCTACTCCAGAAGCCGATGTTGAACTGAGAGGAACAGATTTCTAAGGTTGTTCTGTATCTGTCTTAATGAGTTTTAACTTAAATACTTACTCACGTTGTTTGAGAATGCCCTTTCTCCAGCCCACAGGAGTTCTGTGGATCATCTTGTCTTCTCTTTTGAGTAATAGAGGCCAGGTAGAGCTGTCAGGGGTGGGGCGGGGAGCTAGGTTTGCCTTTCCTCTTCTTATCACCTGGAGTGGTTTTCTTCACACCCTCGTGAGCTCCTCTGATGCCTTAATTGGCTTGATGTTATCACAGCTGTCAATCACAAGGGAGAGCCCTGATTCTTAGGGGAGATCACTCTGCTCAAGTCCTAGGCCTTAACTCGTTTAGCACAAAGGTGCCCGACAGCCACATGTGCACCTTTGACTGAAAGAATTTCCATTTCCATGTAAATGTATACTCTGGTGTAAACTCATAATCCTGTTCATTTGCAAAGCATTTTCTTCTTTGTATTCATTATATATTACATGTGATATCATATATTTATATTGTGTATGTATGTATGTATGTATGTATGTATGTATGTGTGAGTGTGGTGTGTTTGTGTGCTATGCTTGTGTATTCTCGTGTTTGTGACCGCTTGTACCTAGGTGCATGTTGGGGCCACAGGAAGAGGTAAGGCAGTGGTTCTCAACCTGTGGGTCGTTCCCAATCTGGGGTCAAACGACCCTTTCAAAGAGGTCACCTATGACCATCCAGCATACCAGATATTTAAATCACCGTTCGCAGCAGTAGCAGAATTGCATTTATGAAGTAGCAACAAAACTGATTTCATGGTTGAGGGTCACCACAACATGAGGTGCCATATAAAAATGTCGCAGCGTTAGGAAGGTGGAGAGGCACTGAGGTGGGATGCAACTGTTCCCTCGCCCTCACCTCATTCCTTTGTCACGCTCTTTCACTGAATGTGGAGCTAAGCTGGTGGCTATCCCCAATCTACCCATGATCCTCTTATCTCTGCTCCCCTCCTCTCAGAGCTGAGATGATAGGCATAGGCAGGACCACACCCAGATTTTTTATGTGGGTGCTGGGGATTTAAGCTCAGGTAGGTTCTTTTGCTTGTACAGAGAGTGTCCTTAGCCTCTGAGTCATCTTCAGAGGCTGGTCAACACATTTTCTTCTACTTTGTTATTTTTCCCTGTGCTCTTCTTGGGTCTTTTGGCTGTGAAAACGACTGAAGAATAAGGTTGAGTGTAGCCTTAACTTCTGCCACGTGTTTTTGGAAGCACTGTGACTGAACATACTCTGAAGATAACCACAGGCCAAATCACTAAGGGAGCTGACAGGACCTGATGCTGTAATTCAAGATGACGTTATCAGGCAAAGAAGGCCTTGTATAGGCCTGTAGGTGTAAGATAAGATTAAATCCAACATAATCAAGAAGTTAATAAAATAGGGATCTGGGTGAATCCTAGATGATAGAGGATGATAACGTTATAGATGGCTAAAACTGGATAAATTAATAATGTCTTTGCCAATCAGTTAACTGGCTTAGAATATATTATACTAAATGTGTATTATAAAATCTTCACTTGGGGTGGAGGTGGGCCGTGCCTGTGACTCCTTGTACAAGAGTGATTCCATCAGAGAAATCTCTTCTCAGTTCGAAGTCCCCCAAGATTCTCAGGAATTGGAGGATGAGTTCCACTTTCCTTGGTAACAAGGTGAATGCGACAGGAGGGTAATCTTTATTTAGTTTTTCTACTGGTAAAATCGTCTGCAAAATCTAGAACCTACAAGATCCCCAAAGTATATAACACTGAAAGTAATACAAATACCTAAAACCCCAACTGTTCAGCAAACCTAACAACAGGCACGAGGTTTTAATCAAATTCTTCAAATTTCAAGTAAAAATTTTAAGTGAAATTATTTATTTCTACTAACATTTAAGTTTTCCAGAAACAAAAAATATTGGAGAAATAAGATACAAAGTTGATAGGTCTTAACTAGAAAAATGTGACTCATGTTTTTTGTAAAGTTTAAGGATTAAGGTCAAGGGGTCACTGTGTAAAAAGGTCAAGTTCATTTGTGTTCCATTTCTCAAGAGTAGAATCTAAATGTTTCTTCATTGAGCTTTGTGTTATCATTTTATGTCTAATGATTTGCTGGGGCAACTCCGATTAGTAATTTGTATCTTAAAAAAAAAAAAGATTGGAGGCTGGAGAGATGGCCCAGCGGTTAAGAGCACTGACTGCTCTTCCAGAGGTCCTGAGTTCAATTCCCAGCAACCACATGGTGGCTCACAACTATCTGTAATGGGATCCAATGTCCTCTTCTGGTGTATCCGAAGACAGCTATAGTGTACTCATATACATTAAATAAATAATATTTAAAAAAAGATTTTTTAAAAAAGGTGGAGTTGGAGATTTACAAGCCTCAGCTGGGTAAGGAGGGGTGGGGGTGTTAAACAATATGTGGGACACCCAGTGTTCAAATTAGAAGACTTTTTAAAAAATAATATTTTTATGTACGCTTTGAACATTTCATGCATTTATACAATGTAATTTGGTCATATCTGCCCACCACTTCCCACCTCCAACTTCCTGTATGCACAGGAAGACTTTGTAAGGTCCCTGTGCCCTGCTCTTCTGAGAAAATAGTTTGTTCCTAAATTAAAATATACTTAATTCTGTATACCTAGTTTTAAACTTTTATTTTATGTGTATTGGTGTTTTGCCTGCATGTATGTATCTGTCTGTATGTGGGTATTGGTCCGCTGGAACTGGAGTTACAGGCAGGTGTGACCTGTCGTGTGGGTACCAGGAACTGAACCTGAGTCCCCTAGAAGGGCTTTTTAACTGATAAGCTATCTCCCCAGCCCCCTGTAAACTATTTTTAAACATGCTTCTAACAATAATTTCCCATTTTCTTCCTCCTGGTTACTAACAACTGCCATTCCGTCTTTGTGAATTTGAGTAACTGAGACCTCACAGAAGCACGTCTATGTGGAATCATAGAGTATTTATTTGTGACTAGTTTATTTCCCCTCATGTCATATCCTGCAAGTTCAATGATGCTGTACCTCCTCAGATTTTGTTTTCTCTTTTCAGGATAAATAATATTCTGTTCTACTGTGGGTGCATACAACATTCATCTTCCAGTGAACGTTTTGACTCAGATACTTTTATTAAGAAAGTATTATATTGAAACCTTGCTTCTAATTCTTTCAAAGAGCTTAGAAGTGTTGGCTCTCAGGAAACTCTCAATCTTTGTGAGTTATCATCAAACTTTTCACAGCTATGATGTCAGTTTACATTACAGCCAACAGCTTCCACCATTCAGATTTCAGCACCACGGTACCTCATATTCTTGAGATGTGATGCCTGCGTAGTTTCAGCAACCTACCTTAAGAATGCATATTTGGACTGGGGCTCAGTGGAAGGTTAAGCTCTTGCCCTGCAAATGTGAGACACAGAGTTTAAATCCCCAGAGCCTCCACAAGGAGGGATAAGTGTCTATAATTCTCAGACTCCTGTAGTGAGATGGGAGACAGAGACAGAAGTCCCCAGAAGTGGGCCTGCTATGTTCGATGGTGAAACCCTATTTCAATCAAATTGGAAGGCAAGGACTGACCTTGCAGGGTTGACTTCTGACCTCCTCACACATGATGTGATATTCAGACCCTACACACACACACACACACACACACACACACACACACACGCACACGCACACGCACACACACATGCAAATAGTTATTAGCAGTTTCCCAGGGTAGTTTCTTTATAGGAAGGCTCTAGTTGCCCAATGACCGTGGTGGAAGGTATAGCTAAGAGGAAGGGCTTATTTTTTTATTTGGCCACTATTTTCTTAACTTTTTTTTTTTTAATGAAAAGTATATTTAAGTATGAGCATTGTTTTAGTTAGGGCTTTATTGCTTTGAAGAGACACCATGACCAAAGTAACTCTTATAAGGAGAAATGTTTAACTGGGGTTTGCTTACAGTTTCAGAGTTTAGTCCATTATCATCATGGCAAGAAGCATGATGGCGCACAGGCAGACATGGTAGGGTGCTGGAGAAGGAGTTGAGAGTTCTACATCTCGATTCATAGGCAGGAGAAGGGGACTGTATGCCACACTGGGGGTAGCCTGAGCATAAGAAACCACAAAGGCTGCCGCCACAGTGATGCACTTCCTTCAACAAGACCACACCCACTTCGACAAGGCCACACCTCCTAACAGTGCCACTCCCTATGGGTCAAGTATCCAATCACATGAGTCTATGGAAGATCATTCCTATCCAAACCACCACAGGCATAATTAATTATAAATATTCAACCTTGATTCCCATTTACAGTGCACTACATGAGCTAGTGTTGTAATGGAAGGAAATGAAACCCTTTAACCCTTGCCTTCAAGTTGCTTGAAATGTGCTTAAGACCATAGAGTATACTGCAGGAAACAAAATGCTTCACTCTGCAAAGTCCCAAAACCGCACCCAGGGGCTTCGGCGGTGTGGTGTGACATCCTTAGGCTGATCGGCAGCACTGAGTCGTCTTCACTGTCCTTGCCTTCCTAGTTCCACGCAGCAGGAAATAGCTGTGGCAGGAACATTCTGTGTAGACTGCAGTTCCTAGACACCATCTGGGGCCCAGAGTCGGCTTCGTTCCTTCTGCAGAGTCATCCAGGGAGCTTGCTAAGCAGCCCCACATTGGCCTCCTTCTCCAAGTGTTTGTAGGTTTGGGATGAGGCCCAGAACTTTATGTTTTTAAACACTCTCTAGGTAATTTTGGGTCTGGGAACCACTGATTTGCCATTGTCTCAGAATTCAGGCTTCCCAGGGTCCCTGTTTATTACTTCTTTACCATCCGGTAAGCCAGTATCAATGCCTGCAGGAGAGGACCTTGGCGTGAGTGCGAGTTCCTCCAGAGGGTTAACATTTGTACTTAGATTCTGGAAGCCCTCAACTCGGAGACTCGTAGGAAACAGTTGCAAGGCTGTGGAGGAGAGTGAGGAAGAATTAGGAGTGTGTGACGTCATGGATCCTAGTGCTCAGCAGCACTAGAGGAGACGAGGAGGGAGGGATGCAGAGAGCTCCGAGGCAGCATCATAGGTCCACTGGAGTCATCCCTGCAAGGTAAGAGCTGTAGAGGTTGGTGTGGGAGCTGTGTGTGTATGGGGGGGGGGGGAGCGGCAGGAGACAGGAGGGTTCCCAATAAGCAGTTCTGTCCCTCTGGATGCTAGCTAGGTGTGGTGAGACACAAGGGAGGAGAGGCCAGAATTGAGAAGGACTTTATATTTTAAGCTGGGAGCTGTAATTTTGTTCTAAGTATAAAATGTCACCCAAGAATTTTAAGTTGGGGAGTAGCGTGCTGGGATTTGCAGGTACAGAAAGGTAACCCTGGCACAGGCAGATCTAGGTCAAGTAGCCAAAAGGAAGAAACAGACAGGCAGAGAATGGGTATGAGGAACAGGGCAGTACATGCCCAGTGTGTCTGAAGCACAGATTGTCCATCACTGGGAGAGTGGGAAGAGGAGACGGGAGGTGTTAAAGTCACTGTGAAGACAGTGGCCAGCTGACGATGCGTGTGTCAAGTTTTGGTGGCCTCCAACTTGTATGAGTTAGGGATTTTTATAAAATTCTCAAGACAGGGACAGGGACAGGGGTGTGTTGGTAGAATGTTTATCTAACATGGACAGTGCCCTGAAGGCAAAGGGGCGAAAGCAGGCATTTCATATGTAGCCAGATCGAGAGTAATATGGACGGTCCCTTCTCTCCAGTGTATGACCTGCAGGTGAAGCTGATGGGACGTCTTTGGAGGTTTGTCCTTGGTAGATAAACATCATCAAGGTTCTATATGTGAGTTATTCTGAATACCCAGAAAGGGGATCTAACGTAGATCTATATAAGGTGAAAACTCTCAAACCGAGTCACCCCAGATTTACTTCTAATGCTGCCTTAAGAATAATTCGAATCAGATTCTGTCATCGTGAAGGGTTATTTCCTTAGGACAGTCAGGACTCCTCGCTAGCTGTAGTCAAGAAAAATTGATCATTGAATTAAGCCTTTGTCAGGCATGACTTGCTGTATATGTATATGCACCACTGACAGTGTAATCCATCTACCTTGGACTGAACCATGCTAATTTGAGATAATTGGGAGGAAGACCTGTCTAAGGAAGTGAAAGATTTAAATGTTATGGAATATTTAATGAAAGGAAGCCATTCCTTTTATGTCCTTGGGCTATGTAACGAATGGATAAATTATTTATAATTAGCATATCAGTTGTTGCCAAGGCGGAAGTTCCTTAGCATTTGAAAACAGGTTATTTCTTTTCCATCCTCAATAATAGATATAGCCCTGTCAAATCTTATTTACACTGCTTAATTGCACTAACCAAAGGAAAAGTGACTGTTGGCCTGGCCGTCTCCCATAATCCCTAAACTCAAAACTGGTAGGTTGCACATGATGACTCTTTTGCTATACGGAAGAATCAGGTAATTCTCCTTAAAGACGGGGCTATGATATTTTTGTACGCTACCATCTGTGTGGGAACAGACACGCTTCTGAAATTTAAGAGGAAATGATACCTATGTAAACATTCACGATAAACAGGCAAAATATTAGAGGCAAGTTACAAAATAAAAATTGAAATTTAAGATAAGAGTCTCAAGACAGGGTGGGGGACAAGGCTGTGTTGGTAGAGTGCTTGTCTAGCATGCACAATGCCCTGGGTTTGATCCCCAGCATAGTATAAAACCTGGTATAGTGGCACACACTTAGGAAATGGAGGCCGGAGTATCAAGGGTATCCTTAGCAACGTGTTGAGTGTGAAGGCCGGCCTGATTACATGAGACCTTGCCTCAAAAATAAATAAACAAATAAGTAAACAAATAAACACTCAAACCATCAAGATAAAATAATAATTAAATAATTAAAGGAATCAGTCAACACAAACACCCTAAATGATTAATATGTTTCTGAGATAACTAATAAATGTTTTTTCTCCCAAAATGGGTTATTTTAGAATTTGTGGTAATGATGCCTTCCATGTACTGAGGGCCAATTAGTCAGCATTAACATTTCTTCATATGACACAACAACCAGCAGTATGGAGCTGGTGGTATTTTCCTGTCCATATACGGATGAGGAATTTCTGGTTGAGCATTTTACATCACTGATGCCCAGCAGAGCTGAGGTTGGAATTGAGGCCAACGAAGTTTTCTTACCATAAACTGTTCGGACTTCATCCCCTGATTTAGGATTAGGATGGAGAGAAGGTAGAGTGTTTAACTAGGTCCCCTAAGAGATGTAGAGGTTGGAAACTGGGCCGTGAATGAAAGAAAGATCAGCTGACTGTGGACGCCACGGAAGAAAGGGCTGGAGTCCCGGAGGCAGCCGTAAGCCACGGGACTCCAAACAGTGCATTCCAAGGAGCTTCACTCATAGCTTGAGTTGCTTTGTCAGCCCCTTCGTTATGGATCCTCTACACATGCGCAGAGTCCACGCTGAGTCATCGCCCGGGGCTGGGAATGTGAGAGAGAAAGCTACCAGAGTTGGGGTACATACAGGCTCTGCATAGAGCCAACGCTATAGCCTGGCCCAGCCCTGGCTCCTCTGTGTCCCATATGTAAAGTGGGACGATAACAGTACCTACTTCCTGTGAATGTTCGGATGGTTAAATGCCTTCCTAAATGTAGACCCTGAGACCATTAGCTGGTGTGCCGTTTATGCGTAGTCATAGTCAAAAGTTATTGTCATCTGATGATCTAAGGTTGGTAATGGAGGTTTTGGGTTTATAAGAAGGGGCCATGTGTTTCAGAGAACTTTGTTTGTTTGTTTTTTTCAGAGTTAGGGCTGTAATTACAATGGCCCCTGACCTAGAGGAGGGATCTGAAAGATGGTTTAAAATAGTTGGGCTTTGCAGGGTAGACATGGTATTGTTCAGCGCACTTGTTGCTGATCTGGAAGTAGTAATTAAGACTAATAGTTGTGAGATTCCCAATCTGTGTTGTTTGATAGGCAGTAGGAGTGTGTGTGTGTGTGTGTGTGTGTTGGTGAGTTGAGCTACCCTAATTTATCGCCTTGTTTTGCCCTTTCTGAGATGGACTGTGGCATTAGATCTGTGAGGAGCTGCCATCAGTTGACTCTGTCCTCTTCAGGAGAGCCTCTTCTTTCTAGCTGTGAATAAGTGAGCAGAACTCAGCAGGGCCTGGGTTTCAGCTGAAGATGAATGGGGTTCTTTCCCATCACCTTGCTATGGACTGATGTTCTAGCAGATGTTGTGGTACCAGCAGAGCAGCCAGAATGTTCTGCAGACAGAACACAAGTGAAAATCTATTTCCAGGTCCTCAGGAGCCCATAGGGTGTTAGAACGGTCACTTCATTATACGGTTTGCTGATGGGGTTTGGGCAGCTTTTTTTTTTTTCCAGTAGATGGTTTTCAGTTCAGGTCATCTGGAATCTGGAGTGAATGTGCTTCTGTTACTGAGGTTAGGAAGCAGGGCCAATCTAGTGCTGGGACGTCACTGAGTCTTGTCCTCCAGTTCATCTCTGAATCTTGACCGATTTAGCTACCAAATTTGTGTAACATCAATAGCAGCCTTTACGGACAGAAGATGAAATTGCTGGGATTAAAACCAAGCAAAACCTGTACATGCATGAAAGGGCACTTCAGTGTCTCCAGGAGTTTGTCTCGTCCTGATACCTGGGGAATTCCTCTTCCTATTCTGACTTTAAAAAGACAATGAGGAAAATGGCTGCAGCGAGCCTCAAGGTTCAAGAATGGTCTGGAGACTTCATTTATTAATGTGTGACCAAGAAGGAGGTCTGGGATAAATGTGAAATTGTGCTGAGGAAGATTTTGATTCTGTGTCCCATCAAAGTGGACATAGACCAGTGACTTGGTTGGTGGCTGAGCTTGTCACTCAGTGTGGCTCTCAGGGCCTGTTGCCGGTTTCTGAGAAAGGAGGAAATCTCTTTTGAAAAATTTGAAAATTCTCTTTTGGAAAATGATCCCCCAAAGGCACTAACTCCTGCTGTTGGTCATAGGAACCAAGAGACAACAAAGAAACCTGACAGAATCTTAGTTTTTATCCAGAGTGGAAAATGCTTTGGTAATGTGTGAAGTACAACACCTGGTGACAGTTCTGGGGTCATCAGAGAACCTGTGACTTTCCCAAATGCCCTCGGGGGAGTATATCACCTTGCTGTCATACATTTCATATTCGCAGACTTTAAAGATTTAAAAGAATAACTCAAAATTTTAGTTATGGGGCAGTTCCACAGGATATTGCCACAATCAATAGCACAGAAGTTGGCTGGGGTCTTGGAGCCTCTGCATTGGCAATGGTTTATTTTATTTGTGCTGCATACGGGTTGAGGTCCAGACTGTCCAGAGCTGCCTGCAAAGTTAGTTCAGAGCAATCATTAAGTCGAATAGAGTATGCTCTTTTTTTGATTCATCGTCCTTCCTTTGAATAATCAGTTACAGATTCAGATAAATGTTTTAGGAATTCAGGGAATTGTGGCTATCTGCCTTTTGAATTTGGAAGGAACACACACTCTCTCCTCATAGTACATAAAGTTTTGTGTGTTGGGTTGTTGCCATAGCTGAGTATTTTAGGAACTTAATTTATATCAATAACCAATTAATTGTTGGGTACAATTCAAATATTGTAAGGGAAATGGAGAAAGTGATTGACGTTTTGGCGTAGATCCTGCCAGGTTCTTCTGAGTCGTCTATAAATATTAAAATCAAATGAACAAAGAGGCCCCTGCTAGGAATTCCTAACTCTAGGTTCCTGAAGCCTCCCTCACTCAGTACCAAAAAAGGTCAAGGCCAAAATACAGAGAAAAACTAATTATGATCCAGGTTCAATTAGATTCATCCGTATACGACAGCACAACTCCTTCACCCGAGGCCCAAAGAACACCATGGAAGAGGGGATTGGAAAGATTATAACAGACGGGGGACCAAGAATGCTGTGAGATTGTATCTCCAAAGAATGACAGGGAATCCTCACCCACGACACCACATCAATGTGGCCAGGTTAGGACCACACGCTAGACTTGCTAACAAGGAAGGGAGAAATCTCCCCAAGGGCCCGCCCTTACACAAAGAACTGTGAACAACCAAGGGGTGCTGAGAGCTGGGAGTAGTCTTTCCCCAAAGGAAGGATTCCCCTGATTGGTTTCTCAACACAGAGTGGTGAGTGCTGAACCCCTGAGCATGCAGACAACACACAGAGGACTCAGCAGGTTTGTATTGATATAAGTCGAAGTAAGAGAGAGGAGGAGGCCAAGAACTGGAGACGGAGGTGAGAGTGAGAGCACTGGAGGAGTCGGAAGAAAAGGGAATGGAGGGAAATGATGTAGTTATATTAAAAAGCAAAATGAGATCAAGGCAGCGTTATGTGGGAAGGCGGCAGGATGGAAGGCGGGCGGCAGTCCCCTGTGTTTCCGAGATCCAGCATTTAGGCTCAGGCTCTGGGAATGTGTTTGCACAGCTAGAAAACATGACATAACTTTTGTTTTTAAGATGGAAACGATTTCCTAATGCCGGCCATAAAAGCTTACTGCAGGGGGCTGGGGCAGTAGCCTAACAAGTTAAGTGCCTGCTGCACTGGCGTGAGGGCCTGGGTTTGAGCCCTAGAACCCACACCAAAAAGGCAGGCATGGTGGTTGTTTGTACACCCAGCACAGTGTGAAGACTTGAGTTTGTATCCTAGAACCTATGTAAGAAAAGAGGACCATGGGAGGGTTTATAATCCCAGCACTGGAGAGATATAGACAGAGCCATTCTTGGGTCCTGGAATCCAGGGCCAATACGAAACTGTGCCTCAAAAACAAAAATGGACATAGAACTAAATGTAAAGGTACTAAACATGATCTCTGGCCTGTACATGGTCATGAGTGCACACACACACACACACACACACACACACACACACACTCCTCTTCCTAAAATAATATGCAATTCTATCTGCTATTTTCTGGGACACCATTGTTTAAATATCTGTGTTTTAAAATATTGATCTAGATCTACAGTGCTTTTCTTCCTTCTTGCCTGATATTCCAGCATCATATGTGGCTTCTGTAGATGTCTTCCCATGAAAGAGACTGAGCATAAACCATATGGGTGGAAGAAGAATTTTCTTTTGAGGATGAATACAAATGTTTTTTTCTTTTATTAGTATCTGACCAGCTCTTGATACAGATACTCATCTAGAAATGACAGGATGCTACTGTTGCAATTGTCCCGACCTTCCAGCTCACTCATTAACTTTTTCTTTTAACTTCTCAAGCATCTTGACTTTTGTATTCCACCACAATGTGTGGTGGAGATACCAGCTATGCAGTGCATGTTTCTGTTGATTGATCTGATGCTGGCTGGTGCCTGTGTGCAAGCGCTGCTGTAGAGGGCCGGTGTCTGGGGACAGTGAAAGACAAAGGTCTTCTGTTCCTGTGCTTTGTGCGAATAGTGGGGAAAGATCTGGAACAGGGTTAACTGATTGGAAGGTCCATGCTGTGCAGTGCAAGGGGAAGATGGAATTGCACTGGATAAGGAGAAGTCAGGAGGCACCTTTAGGTAGACATATGGTTGCTCTGCTTATAGGGGCTGAGGTGTGCCTGGTACTCAAAGGGCAGTAACAAGAAAGAATAGGTTTTAAATCTAGAGAGTGATGTAGCCGTTGATTGTAGGAGTCATGCCAAATTGGAGAGGGCAGCATGAAGAAGAAAAGGCTGTTTCAGGAGTCGGGGCACGAGACAGTGACAGCCTGGTTTAAATGATGTCAGTGGAGAGTACACTGGATTCCAACATGTTCTCTAGAACAGAGAGTTCTCTAGCAGAAGGGGGAGGGGGAGGAGTCAGGAGCGATACCTCCCCCAGGCCTCTGGCTGAGAGGTCTGTCATTTACTGAGAAGATTATCTGAGTAGAGAGAGTTCCAGGGTGGAGTGGCAGACCTTGGTGTGGGCTCCACTTGGGGATATGTGGATGTCCTCATGCTGGTACACAGGTAGAGCTGTCTGCCAGCTGTTTTGTTTCCCTTGATGTGTTAATCTGAAAATCTGCTAGCTCATACCGATACTGTTACTTATTACTTTTAATCCCTATGAAGATTTGCTGCGATCCACGTGAAGGGCTCACGTCAATCTTGAATAATTAGCTACTGGTTTGAGCCTGGCAGGAAAAGCAGTATGGCGGCCCACCCCTCCCGAAGCAGCTGGGAGCTGGCTCTGACTCTGGGGAAGCCAGCCTCTTACAGCAGCGGTGTCTCCCAGCTCCTTGCCAGAACATGGAAGGTGTGGGTGGATCTTCAGCGCTCAGGCCTCAAGAAATGTCCCACACGAGGGCCCCTCATCTCAGCAAGATTTATAGCTTCGTGCAAAGAAGTACTTCAAAATCGCTTGCATTTATGAAGCACTTATTCTAAAGCCCGTGCTTTCCAACCATTCCTTAGGCTATACATGGAAGACGGTAAGAGGCAGGTTTCTAGTCTGAATGGCAATAGGAAGTATTGAGATAGAATGTGGCTCTCTGAATGATTTATTAGTTAGTGTTTATATTAGCCTACCATTTACATTTTTAATGTGCATTCAATTGAAGGTAATTCCTCTTTAAGCTCTTGGATAATGTCCCAGGCAGATTATCAGGTTCACACTCGGTGTTTATTTGAGTTTGTGGACAGATGCAAATAGTATGTTAATACCTATCCCCAAAGTGTTTTTCCATGATACTGAGTGAATTTGGTACGGCAGTCATGCAAAGGACAGAATGGGGAGTGGCTTTTCTTCCTTATGTCTAAGTCCGGTGGAAACCGAAGATTTTGGATAAAAATCCATACCTAACAAACAACCAAACCCCAAGGGAAGTTATATGTATAATAACTGTATCTAACTCATGTGTTTCCATTTTGAATGTGATCATTAAAATTACAGTATTTCGCGCTTGCAAGAACATTTATGATTTACACATTTGCTATGTCAGTGTCCTTTCTCCAATAGCATTTAAGGTGTTCTAGGGAGAGATGCATAAATACTATATGATCCAAAAATTAAATGAGGGGAAAATAATAATGATGATTCTGATTTTCATTAGGCGCTGCCTTGACAGTCAGTACCTGTAATTGTAGCACTGGGAAGGCAGACACAATAGGTTAAAGGCCAGCCTGGGCTACATGTCTGGCTGAGTTGGAAAGCGGTTGCGTAGAATGCATGAGACTGTAGGTTAGAGTCTCAGCCCTAAAACAGAGACAAGCAAAATATTTCAAAAAACGTGCTGGGAGGTATCTGATTTCAGCTGGAAGATTAAAATGTAAATATTATGTTTTATCAAACATAAATTTTCTCTCCTGACTAGCTGGCTTCACTGTCTCCTAAATCAGGACAAAAGGACTCATTCAACCACCTTGATCTGTGCATATAGCCTTCAACGATTTTAGTTTATGTTTTATACACATTACTTTCTATCACTTATATGCTTTTTGTTCTTGTGCCTTGCACTGACTTATCCAGGAATACAGCAGTTAGTGCCGGAATTAATTAAAACCAAACTCATCAGCCTTCACTCAACTAACTGCTCACTGAAGGTGTGTGGTTGGTTCTCATGCATTTGGCCTCAACAAACCTTTAAAGAACAGCTTTTATATTTCACAAACATTTTGACAATACCTTGTACCTGTTCTGACATATAGCAGACCTACATACGTGTTTGGAGACAGTTAGCATGTCGTGAGCCAGGACTTGACTTAGGAGTCATAAAAAGGTTTCTTTGTGGTAACCCGGTCACGACACCATGACTGCTCATGTGCACTGGTCTAGCGGTGCTTTCTGGATGAACCCTTTCGTTTCCATTGCCTCTAGCGACTTTGATGTACGAAATGTGCCGTTTCTTAAGGAACTTTTTTTCCAAGTCCAGTCATCGCCCTGCGCAGTTCCACTTCCAAAAAACTATGCCAGTTTCCTGCTTATCTGTAAAATGGAATTCTAAGTGCAGATAACCATAGGTTTCCAATGTGGAAGTCCAGCACGACACTGGCAAGCCCACTTAGAAACCACAAATTGGGTGAGGCATGGCTGTAACTCCAGCACTCCGATGGCAGAAACAGGAGAATCTCTGTGAGTTCAAGGCCAGCCTGGTCTAGTTCTAGGTTAGCTAGGGCTGCATAGTGAGACCCTGTTTCAAACAAGCAAACAAGCAGCTGTTGTGTTTTATAAAAAGATAGAAAAGTAAAGAGTATGTTTGGTGAATGTAGTTAGGTATTGGGGAAGGGGTGCCTCTTTATGGGCCCATGCTGAGAGAGAGAGAGAGAGAGAGAGGAAGGGAGGGGTGGAGAGAGAAGGTAGGGAGCAGGAGCAAGAGCAAAAGAGTAAGGAGGGGGCAAGCACCCCTTTTATAGTGAGTCAGGGACACCTGGCTGTTGCCATGTAACTGTGGGGCGGAGCCTAGACTGTCAACACAAGCAAAAGAAGGAAATCACGTGGCAGGGGTGATGAGTCTGTCCTAATCAAAACAGAACCTGAAACAACTGGGAGCCTTAGCTATTAAGTATTAGAGACAGCTTCAAGCAAGGCTTATGCGCTGGGCAAGGCTCATCCATTTCCCAGGGAAAACCGGGCATCCCATTGACCTTTAAGAAGAGACGGTGACAGAACCAAGTACTGTCTCCTTATTTAGGGTCACCTTTCCCTTAGGCCTACCTTGGAGTGCTGGGGAACAAATTCCATAGAAAATTGTGAGGTGAGTCTGTCTCGTTGTTGTGGGAGAGGTGGAGGGAAACTGAGGTGGGGGAGGGACAGATGGTGTCTGTGGTGATCAGAGGCAGAGCATGGGGGATGAATGATTCAGCTGTGAAGAAATTAAGACCAAATGTTGAATCTGTTGTCTTTTGCAACCCTGAACCTCGAGGTCTTGGAATAAAGCCTTTCAAATCCTTGGAGTCTTTCTTCACCAGGAAACATAAATGCTTATGTCTTTATGTCTAAATTATTAATTTATCTATAAATAGATAGAATGGTAATATGCTTAAATACGTTGTCCATTGTGGGCTTAAGACTATACTTCAAAATGGCACATTTTCTTCTCTGTTTTGATGGTGTGAGTATTTCAGGAGGGAAGGATGGAAGACTGATGAACAGGTGAAGCTTCTTTGTACTTGATTTTTAAGGTAGAGTTCTCACCCTAGAACTTCATATTCAGTGACTTCTGATCCCAGTTGACATGAACCCGTTGGCCTTTGAGATCCAGGTCCAATTCCATTTTGAAATATTTCATCTAGGACAAAGGAGTACTGTTTGAAAATTCAAAATAAATAATTTCTGCTAGGAATTGCAAACAATACACATGTAGGTAAATTTTAATCTAGAACCTTCACTGAAGTATTCCAGTGTCTTATGAGTACTAACCTGCCAATAAGTGCTTCTCCGTCTTCAAGCTCAGGCAAACAGTTTTCCCAGAACTCCTAGACTCTCTTCCTCCCCTTCCTCCCTCCTTCTCTCCTTCCCTCCCTGAACCTGCAGCTAGTCTGGTGACTAGCAAGCCCCAGCTATCCTCTGGTCTCCTCAGTGCACTAGGGTTACCAGAACACGTGACCATGCCCAGCCTCTCCCTCCCTTTTTGTTAAACAGGGCTGGAACTTGTTATGTAGACCAGGCTAGCCTTGAATTCATAGAGATCTCTCTTCCTCTTCCTCTCAAGTGCTGGGATTAAAGGTGCTTATTAGCGGCATATAGTTAAAAAGGGGGGACTTTTTTTTGGCTGGTCGTTTCGATCTTTGCTTTAATGAGTAGTTTCTGTTGTGTTTTACAGTGGCGTCTTTCTTCACGTGCAGTCTGAGATACATTGGAAAAATGACTTCATCTAAAGTTGATGAAACAAGAAGCCACTGGGTTGGAGGCTCAGTCTAGAAACTCCTTCACGCTGAGCTTTCAGCACATGGATGTGCCTTGTGGATTTCTTTGTTTGAGATACACAGATCTTATTTATCCCCCTTTTCCACTTTTTTTTTTAAAGAATCGCACTATTTTTACTTGCTATTTAGGCCCTTTCTGCCTCACCTTACCACTTCCTCAACCCCCCCCGGGAAGGTGGGGGAATCTATCCTCCACGTTTGCTTTTTCAAATGTGAAAGCTTTTGTGTGATCATTTTGGCTTTTTAGACTCATGATTGTTTTGTAGACAACGTAATGCTTATTTCAAAAATTTATTTTCTGGGTTGGTGAGATGGCTCACTGGGTAGAGGTGCCTGCTGCCAAACCTGAGAAGCTGAGTTTAATCCTGGAACCCACATGGGACTCCAGAAAGTTGTTCTTTGATTCCCACAGGAGTTGTTCTCTCCCCACCACACTCACAAAGACAATTTTAAATGCATTCTCCTTCCTTCATTGGTCTTCCCTCCCTCCCTCCCTCCCTCCCTCCCTCCCTCCCTCCCTCCCTCCCTCCCTCCCGTCCTTCTGTCCTTCCTTCATCTGTTCTTTCTTTCTTTCTTTCTTTCTTTCTTTCTTTCTTTCTTTCTTTCTTTCTTTCTTTCTTTCCTTTCATCTTTCTTTTCTCTCGCTTTGAACTTTTAACCTCAGTTGTTACAGAAATCAGTCCTTATTGAAGCAATTGTTTTGAGGACTTGATCATTACAAGTTTTTTTTCCTTTGAATGACTTGTTTAAAAAATGAGAGCCACAAGATAAAACTACCTAAAAGATGCAGCACTCTGGGATGTACCGTGTAGAGAGTGGTTTCACATTTGGGGCTTATAGAAGCCAACAGTAGTTAATCAATTAGGATTTTGGAGTAGCTTATGACAAAGCCATTTCATGGCCAGGACAGAAGGTTGGGAAATTGTCTCATAAACAGGTGTAAAGAGGCCTGGCAGGCTATCTAGGTGGCTTGCAATCACAGAGCTTTCTTTATTTTCTTGAAGTTCTAGAAGACAAACTTGAAGAGAGAATTCTTCCTGTCCCCTCAGCTTCTGTGGCTCTGGGTACTATTTGGCCTGTGGCTATGTCACTCTTAGAGCATGGGTTCTCTACCTATGGGTGCTGACCCTTTCACAGGGGTAGCATATCAGACATCCTGCGTATCAGATATTTACGTTGTGATTCATAGCAGTAGCAAAATTACAGTTATGATGCAGCAACGACATAATTTTATGGTTGGGGGTCACCATGGCATGAGGAACTGTATTAGGAGGTCACAGCATTAGGAAGGTTAGCTTCCTTTTTGTGGTGGTTAGTATCAACCTGACAGCATCCAGAATCACCAAGGAGACATGTGTCTAGGTGTGTCTGTGATGGATTATCTGGATTAAGTTCCCGGACCTGGTTAAATGTGCTGTCTGGACCATGGCTGAGGTTCCGAGCTAAATGGAAAGGAGAAGGTGTGTCAAGCACAGCATTTGCTACTTTTTGCTTGCTGACAGTGGATGCAGTATTACCAGATGCTTCACGTTTCTGCTACCATGCCTTGCCTGCCATGACATACTGGACCTTAAAACCGTGCCCAGTGATGAACACCTCCTCCCTCGAGCTGAATTTGTTAGGTATATTTGTTGTCACACCAAGGGAAGTAACTGCTACTCCTTTTTCTTAGAAACAAACAAAACAAACCCTGTCTCCATTAGACTGAATATATATATATATATGTATATGTGTATGTGTATGTGTATGTGTATGTGTATGTGTATGTGTATATGTATATATACATATATATATGTATATGTATATATATATATATGATCTTACTCTAAGTCCATTACTCTTTCTGAATTGCCAAATGTATTCATCTTAAATACTTGCTGGTGACTACCATGTCAAAGAAATCGCATGTCATTAGGCTTGTTTGTGTGTGTGTGTGTTTTATATCTGGTATGGCTGACTGTATCTGGTACAGTATAAAACAGAGTTATATCTAACTTATTCTACATGGGTGACAGATGAGGATAATGAGCTAGCTAAAAAATAATTTGATATACTTTATCTCTTTATGACCCAACTCCTTTTACCATGTAAGATGGCATGGTTGAATTAAGGATTCCATATGCAGGCAGAGTCTTGAGTAATACTCATTCATTCATTCATTCATTCATTCATTCATTCATTCATTCATAATAAGTAATTCTTACTCATTCCTCAGGTTCCCAGATTCATTCTTCAGTTCTTTATTGGCACACAAGATATAGTTCTTTTCTTTTTTTTGCTTCCTCTTTCTTTATTGATTTAGGGTTGATTTTTTTCAGGTGACTATGGCTGGACCTGAAGTCACTATGCTAGAAAGTAGATCAGGCTGACCTCTAACTCGAAGACATCTGCCTGCCTCTGCCTCTGAAATAAGCGCATTAAAAGCATCTGCCATCCCCCTGGAACCATAAGATATTTCTTATTTCTTGAATGCCACGTTTGTGTCCCAGGGATACATTAAGGACCCTGGGCATATAGTGATGAGCGGATGTTAAGCATATTTATGTGATGTGGTTAAAGTATTTGCACAGTCCCTTTTGCACAGAAAGCCATTGGTACATGGTATGTAGAAGTAGTGTTAGCATCATTAAGTGTATATATTCTATGTCAGAAAGCTCCATGGGAAAGAACATGGGGATGAATGACATGTAAATCAATGGATTGTGAACTTTCATTTGTACACTTTGGTTAGGGGAAGTGTATGACATTTCTGTGACAAGGGAACAATCCTGTTGACAGTTGGTATATCGTGATGCCCACCAACCCTATTCTTATTCTTAAGCTATCCGATTGCATGTGTTGAATGGTCTGTCCTCAACCTATTACAAAATATGGCTGGTTCTCAGGGGTAT
The DNA here is from genome assembly GCF_004785775.1 of Grammomys surdaster. Taxonomy (NCBI): domain Eukaryota; kingdom Metazoa; phylum Chordata; class Mammalia; order Rodentia; family Muridae; genus Grammomys; species Grammomys surdaster. Next base: position 7,271,983 of record NW_021620984.1, read on the forward strand.
TTAGTGCATCAAAAGTGTTTAAAACCATCAAGGATTGATAAGTAATTAGTCTTCAGGCCTAATGTGTAAACAGCAGAGGGATCTTTGATTTGGGTTCAATGTAATTTTAATGCTAACAGCCTTGAGATCAGCAGCCAGGAGTTAGATAAACTCTGACATTTGGTGCTGACATGTCGACGAAGGTACAATCCAATTTACTATTGATTGATCAACAGTTAACTTCCTTTCAGTTGAGACATTTGCAAAACACTTATTTTATACACACATGGTACGTGCACGTGCAGAGCTTCTTGTTTTGACCAGCTTGAGGTGGGGATAGCAAAACTGGGGGAAAGATAAGAAAAAGATACTTAGGTCATTGAAGAATGCATGTCACGAATGATGACTTATCACCCACTCAGTTGATCAGTTGTTTGATGTCAGATCTGTGTCCCTTCTGTAATGAAAGAATCAGTCTAGACTCTGACCCTCTGGGAGACTCCTGTGAAACTCACATAGCTCCTCTTGCCCTCAGGTATTCCTTCGGTGTGTTCTTTCTCCTCTTGCCCTCAGGTATTCCTTCGGTGTGTTCTTTCTCTTAAAAACAAAGCATTTCAAGTTTCATGATGTGCTTTTGTAAATTGACTTTTCAGGCACTCTTGAGAGGTTAGAAGATAGTTGTTTGCACAATTTGGGGCAATGACTGTGCTGACATGACCCATCAGAGAGGACCTTTGTAGAAGGGCAACGCCAGGGCCAGTTCATAGGGAACCCAGATGCATCAAAGTTAACCCAGATTTTGCCTATTGTGTAATATATATATATATGGTATGCTTTGAAATAAGAAGTTTTTCTTACTCCTTTTTTTCCACCATAAAAGAAAGAATGCATGGCTAGAGGGCATCACTTACCAGCTCTTCATCTTGTTGGACCCTTGAATTCCAGCTATAGCAGCAGTGTACTGGTGGTTCTCAACCTGTGGGTCTCGACCCCTTGGCTGTCACGTGACCCGTTTCACAGGAGTTGAGTAAGCCCATCAGAAATCACAGATATTTACATCATGATTCATAACAGCCAAATTACAGTTACACTGTAGCAACAAAATGATGTATAACCATAAATTATTATTGGGGGGTGGTGGTCACCACAACATGAAGAACCGTATTAAAGGGTTTCAGTATTAGGAAGGTTGAGAACCACTGTTTTAGGATGTAGTCAGCATTTAGAATGAGAGAAGCCATGAGATCTACTAAAATTCATTAATCCTGGTGAAAACAGAGACAGGAAGAGAATGCTGATCTTACGATAGTAAATCATTCAGCCATTATGACTGTAGGAGAGTATATAATAAAGACTCTGTTTATAAATCCGACAGTACAGGGACAGTGAGGGATACTTTCTAAAGTAACTAAGTGGAGAAGCAGTTAAGGAAGATACCCCATGTCAGCCTTTGGCTTCCATGTGTGTAAACATGGGCAAGTGCTTCTGTGCACACACACACACACACACACACACACACACACACACACACACTACATCCTACCCATGGGCTACCTCTGTAGAGCACTGAACTATTACAGGTTTGAAGTTGTCTCAAATCCTTGAGAAGCCCATGTGCTGATACACAGAACACAAGCACATAAGTGCATTTTTTTTTTTGAAAAAATAAACAAACGTTCTGAGCAGATACAGGAAGCAGAGAGAAGTGAATCTCCCTAGGAAACTGGGAATATGTGACAGAAAGGTTGCCAGTACTAAGTCGACGTATAATTATAATTATTTTATCAGCTCACCCTTATTGTTGAGCTAGCCTTTATACTCAGTGGTACACAGTGAAGACTGAGCCCTTCTGGTCTCCGTGGCCTGGAATACATGCCTTTCAGTTTTGTAGCTGGAATAGTTGATCCTTTGCTGGGAGCTGAGTTCTCCAAATTCTACTGACTAGCGTATTCCAGTACGACTTTAAGAATATATCATTACTCATCAGATGTTTATTGAGTACACATTTAAAACATACAGGTGAAGATGTCCTCTGGGTTTAAATTCTCTGTTTGCATCTGGGCACCTCAAGTAATAAAGAATATTTGGAGGAATATATTTATTCAGCAAATTACAGAACTTCTCCCTATCACAACCCTATCTTTTATTCATTTAACAAATATTTATCTAATATCTCCCACGTCCAGGCCTTGTGTTCCATACTACATCAACAAAAAGAGATTGCTACAGTTACACAGTGATGTATGATACAATGCCATTCATTTAGCATTTGGATCTGTGAACGTAAAAACACCACCTGTGGTTTGTACATCACATTTTGCAAGTGTCAGAGTATTTAAAAAAGTACGAGAAAGATCAACATCATTCCAGGAGCGTGCTTGACTCTGGCTGTGGAACTGAGTGCCGGTGACTCTACCTCAAAGCTTTCACTTCCTAATATGAAAAAAAAAAAGATTATTAAAATATTTCAGCAACTGTTTTTGACAGGGTGGCTAGACAGGTATCTTCTAGGTATATTTCTGCATGCTTTTATAGTTGTATTTTTTCTTCCAAATGTGGGACACATAAGAAAATCGCAGTTGTAGAATTTGGGTGTCAGAGATAGAAGAGGCATGGACAGACGCCATCCTAGCATGCAGTCATTCGGAGTCAGGAACCTACGCTACAGTCATTCACCACCGAGAAAGCAAACAGAGAAGTGGACTGACTGATTATTGATCAGTATAGATTCATTTGCTTGGCTTTGCAGCAATAAATCGTTTTGTTCTTCTGGATCGTTTTTTTTCAGGTCGCCTCCGTATAGGAGCAAAACTCAGCTGTGCTGCCTGTGTCCTTATCAATGCCCGGAAGTGACATTTGCATATGAGAGACTTAGCCTTTCTGCAGGGGAACAAGTTTTTATGAAAATAAAACAATTCCATTTTCTCGGGGGATTGCACGTGTCCCAAAGCACGGAGCAACTCCATTTAGCGTACTGTGTGGCAATGTTGTTTTACATTCTTGAAACCAAAGTGCACCATTCTAGTGGAGACAAAAGACTCTTGTCAGGTAGGCTCTGACTAAGATGTTGCTTGTCCCCTTTCAGAACGTGCTTTTATCCTCAGTATGCTTCGATAGGACATGCCATTTTCTCTTTTCTTGGTAAAAATTTTAGTCATCTTGTCCCCTGGCAGAATAGATTCCCTCAAATTCTTAAAACAAAACAAAACAAAACAAAACAAAACAAAACAAAAACAAAAACATACCAACGCCAGTCATGAAATGCTTAATGTTTTAAATCCAGATAAAATAATTTTGAGTGTAGCTGTACAACTCCCATAGGATTATGGATGGCATTTTAAATGGTTGATTTTTAAAACATTTTCAGTGTAAGTGGGTGCTTGGGGCTGGTAGTTTTGGAGAGAACCAGCTACTGTTTCCTAGGAAAAGCTAGTCTTGTTCTAAAACAATGGAATACACAATATTGGTGGGACCCAAGCCCTCTCACATGTTTAATAGTTTCAGATGGCCGTTTCGTCTTTGGCATTTGTGCTAGTTGCTTTTCTTGTGACTCTGACCCATTGCCTGACACAATCATTGTATGGGAGGTGAGGTTTACTCTGGCTCACAGTTAAGAGTCCATAACACACCGTGGTGGGCAGTTGTGGTAGCTTGGTTCAGGGAAGTGGAGACTTACAGCTGTGGTTTTTCCTGTCTTGGTAGATCAAGAGGCAGACCAGAAAGAAATGTCAACCCTCATTGTTGTTCTTTGGTAGCTTTCGTCCATAAGCTAGACCCTCATCCCAAAGGTATCATAACTTCCAAAACAACTCTACCCACTGGGGACCAAATGTTGAAACACTGTGAGCGAGAGGAGGTCTACATTCAAAATCGTAGCAGCATGGTAAAATAGTGGTTAAAATCCGAGAGTCTCTCACCAGAGTGACTTGGATTCAGGGTCTCCATCCAGCCTTCGTTTACTGTGTCATTTATTTAAATGACATCATTTCTCTTAACTTCAGTTTTCTCACTTGTGGACGGCCATTGTCGTAACTTCCCCAGTGAAGAATAAATGGGATTTTCTGTGCAAAAGGTGCCAGCTCTTAGGAAAACTCTAGTAATAAGCAACCCTTAAGCACTAGCTTCAACGTTTACTGACTTATTTGATAAGTAGTTGGGGGAGTGGGCTTACATTTGTAAAAAAGTTATAGTTGCTTTATTGTTCAGTTTTCAATAAATGTTGTTCCTCCTACCTCTGTGCTGCTCATCCTCCCCGCCGACTCTCTTTCTGATTTGGCTTTCTAGTTTCCTGGCTTGGAAGACCTTTTCCACTTCCTCCTTCAGATACCTTTCTTGTCACTCCTGTGTTTCTGTTGTCTTCAAACAGAGCGCAGTGGTCTCAGCCTGTGACCCGGTACAGGTTAACTGTGATAATCTTAGTATTTGCAAAACTGGCTTATTCGTTCTGTTCTGAGCACAAGGGAGAGAGGTGATTGGTAGGTATATGGAACCTTATTTCTTTTAAAAAATAGGAGAAGCCAATAAATTATTTTGAAGTTACACATATATTATCTGCCCTTAAATTAATAAAGAACATTCCTTTTCTCCTTTTTCTCTTCCTCCTTCTGCTTTGCTACTTGAAACAGGGTCTCACTGTACAGCCCGGGGTGGCTTTCTGGCCACATTTCACCTCATCCCTCTGAGCTCTGGGATTGTAGGCATGTGCTGCCATGCCCAGACCGTACATAGTCTTTTAAAATTGACAGGTGGAATATTTTCCAGTTTACCTTTATGTTACTGTTAGCTCAACACAGTTTGGGGGATAATCACTAGACAGGGATCCACTGCTCTTGAGGGTGTTGGTTTAGTGACTCTTTAGCCTCTGGACAAGTTTTTATCTTATTAATGCTTTATGCTTAAGACTGATACAGAGCTGGCTCACAGGGTTGCTGCTGAGACTAGAGCCGGGAGAAGTGGTACCTCTGGTACGTAGACTGTGCTCGGCAACCACGTTGCATCTTTTCTCCTCTTTGTCCCTGACGGAGCCATTGCTGAAACAATAATGGTAATTCTGGAAGATCATGAACACAGAGTTAAGTGCTGCCTGCAAACTGAAGTTCTACACTATGATATCACTGTGGTTTTGTGAAAATGTTTAAGTGTTTTCATGAAGCCACTAAAGTTGTTGGTATTAGAGCCAGAGTGAGATGATATTCACAGCCACCCTTAAGATCTGAAGGCCAGGTAAAATAGAAGAAGGAAGATACAAAGTGGAAGCAGAGGAAGAGGAGGACTCAGAGATGAATTCAAGAGAGCTGGGAATCTGGTATAGTGGTAGAGTGCTTGCCTAGTGTGCACGAGGCCTGGGTTTGGTCCCACAAATAAAATGGAACTCAAGTGACAAGACGTAGGAGGCAGGTTCCTAAGTCCACACAAGCAGGTTTTTAACCAGTCATGCCACTGATTCTAGACACAAATTCAGGAGTGTTTCCCATCTATTCTTTTGTTTTGGCTTCAGTTAAAAACTATGATAATCCTAATATTTGGGTTTGAAGAATTCTGTACTTTCTTAATTTTAGTACCAGTACATTTCTGGTTTTTAGAGAACTCTGTTAGAGATATTTTCTTATAGAGAGGCTTGTCATATGCTGGCTGTTTCACACTTTGTACAGGATGCTTCCTGCTTCCAAGTATAGCTTTGTTCTGTTCTGCGTTCATGCCCCACGTCACCAGGCCACCTCTGTCCACCTCTCATGGTGTCCCTCTGAAGTTTAAGGGTTCCCTGAGAGTCAAAAAAGTTTCATTCAGTTCTAACTCACCATTGCACAGCATTTTTATTGTATTTGATCGATGTGATAAGTGTATTGCACTCTTATTATATTATGTTGTGTCCTAGGGAAACTGACATTCAGTTTTTATTTAGTCCTACAGATTCAGACCTCTGCTTTCTCATCCATCCATCCATCCATCCATCCATCCATCCATCCATCATCCATTTCATTCATCTTGTGTTCATCGAGACTTACTATGTATCTGGCAGTGGTGTAAATGAGGAAGTTATTTAAGCGTACCCTCTTGTAAGCATAGTAGAAATGGCACCTGCCTTCATAGGCTGACAGTGTCATTGAGGTCGGAGTGCAGAAGAGGAGAGCACTTGGCTAGAACTCCACAAGAGATACAGAGTGAAGAAAAGTCCCCGAAAGTCTTCAGTGGAGAAAGGCCACCAGCAGACCCAGTTGGTGACAGGCACTCTGAAGTATGGAAGGGGGATGTTATAGAGCCACACAGCACATGAAACCTTGCTCCCCAGGAGCTTGTGGTGTGTAGCTGGACCACCCAGACAACACATCAGTGTTCCAGGAGAGGAGGCTGTTGGAGTCCAAGATTGACAGTGGAGGTTCAGAGTTCTTCCAGAGAGTCTGGGTCGAGGAGGAGGAAATGGCTCTGAAGAGCTCCATTTGGAGCTAGGAGCTGAGGTCACAGTTCGAAGCCATGTTGAAAAGGTGCCAGCTTCCCCAGAAGAGAAGGGCATAGGCATTGAAGGTCTTTATTCTGGGAGGGCGGCAGGGTCATAGGGTAGCATTGTGAAACTAGCTCAGGGAGGAACTGAGGTAAAAAGAAAGAGACACGAGAAAAGAAACTGTCCATTGGCTCCTCACGGAGATCCCCATTCATGGTTTGGAGAAGGAAAGACTTTGCAATGCTTAAAAAACAAAAGAGTTACTGTGTCCCGTGCTTTCTTAGAGCCTTTCTAAGTCTTCCCACATTATTAAAACAGTTTGGTTTTCTGTAGGGTATCCAACACTGGCATTCCCAACACTTTCTTTCTCAGAACTTTACCATACAGAAAGAATGTATTTATGAGTTTTTTCTAACAACAAGAAAAGCAAGTGAATGCCACAAAATCTACCATTGTTGCAGAACGCTGTTCTAACCTTGGGCTTATGAGAGAATGTGCCAGGTATATCTTAAGGACTGTAATATGACATGTTTTGCCAGTTATCCATGATTCAGAGTGTTCCCTTAACAAAAAAAAAAGGAACCCCACCCAAACCTCTTTTACTAATGTTATTTTCATTCCTAAAATTCTTGAGTTTGGAGTTTTAAATTAATGGTTTTGAATCTAGTATGGTCACATTTAAAGGTATGTCCAAATCTCACCCGTCTATGTTAGGTTTCCTTTCACCAGAGAAATTTAGTTGAGAATTTTCCATTAAATAATATTTTCATTGAGAAAATGTGGAGGCTCTTAAAATTGTCAGGCTGACTAGAGTAAACGGAAAAGAATTTTAAAGAGCTGTGGTGTAGGAAGAAAATACATCTCCCCACATCCGTAGTCTTGGAAAAATCCATCTTAGTGGCTTTGTGATTTTGGGCTTCATGAACATAAAAGAAGGCTCATGGTCAAATTACTAGGGGAGATGCTGAGTCACACAATGGGACCCATCTGTCTCACTATAGGACAGGGGCCTTACATCTGCTGGCAGTGAGGGGAGTCTCTGATAGGGTGAAACATGGAGTGTTTGCCAGATTGGTTTCACCATAAAACTTCATTTTTGAACAGGAAGTATTTTATGAAACTTAAATGAAAAAAAAAAAGTAAGTGTTTTGTTACCATGTGTGCGTGTGACTGTGCAGTTCCAAATGTGCAGTACCAAAATAAGGCCAGAAGAGGGCATTGGATCCCCGGGAACTCGGGTTGAAGGTTGCGAGCCGTGTGCGTGCTGGAATTGAGTGTATGTCGTCTGCAAAGGCAATAACCACCCTTCTAACCACTGAGCTGTGCCTCCAGTCCCTGGACCCATTTCTGTTTGAGGAATTTACTTTGGAAATGGTACTCTTTGGTGAAACAGGTTGGGAAAAGTAGGATGCTGGGTATCTTCTAACCATACTTTTACTCTTGTGTCTTTGCATTGTAACTACTTAAAACCATCTTTCCCCACCTCCAGAGGCTTGGAGAGAAGGATCTGTGTACAGAGAAGGACCTATCTCTTGCTCATGTTGTACCTTACTGGCTATTCCAGGCTCTCACTAGTCCAAGTATGAATAATAGTTAACTGAATTGAGTTTTTCCCCCTGCTAGGGCACATGCAATTTTTTGAGCTATGCTTTTTTTTTTATTATGGCATTTAGCATACAAGAAAACCCATACACATAACACAGCTACTATATGTAGGAGAGCCAGAAGTTCTCAGTGAATGTTCACTAATGGACTACTGAAATTTGCTCTACTCTTACACAAGGAAGATTCTGGCTAGACCTCTTATTTCCCTAAGAGAGGTACTTGAATGCAGTTTTAGTTTTTCTACAGAATCCCACTGAGTTCCTGAGTTCCCTCTTTCAATTCTGCTTGGCAATCCCGAATCAACCTGGTATAGCCACTCCAGAGTGTAAACCATCCTTTGCCTGGTTGGAAGATAGTTGTGTTAGAGCAATGGCTCTCAACCTGTAGGTCATGGCCCCTTCACCAAACCTCGATTTCTAAAAAAATAGTTACATTACAATTCATAATAGTAGCAAAATTATAGTTATGAAGTAGCAACAAAAATAATTTTATGGTTGGGGGTTGCCACAACATGAGGAACTGTATTAAAGAGTTGCAGCCTTAGGGAGGTGGAGAACTGCTGTGGTGAAGAAATGAGGGGTTTGACTGCAAAGCATTCTCATTTCTCTGGATGAGGGGAGCGGAGGAAGAAAGCTCAGGAGATAAGAGCATTTGCTCTGCAGGCATAAAGACTTGAATCCATATCTCCAACTCCTGCATAAAATGCTTCACATGCCTGTGACTTCAACATTGAGAGGGGGAGAGGGACCAGAGAGCTTGCTGGCCAGTCTAGTTAAAACAGCAAGTGTGTGATTCAGCGAGACACCCTATCTTGAGGCAAAGACAAAGAACAGAAGAGGACAGCAGATGTCCCTCTCTGGCCTCCTCATGGGAGGCCATGGATGCCTGTGCCTGCACACTTACATCATACACACACACACACACACACACACACACACACACATACACACAGGTTTTTTTTTTTTTGCAATCATGATATGGTTCTCAGTCCCAGCTCACACTTCACTTTTATGGAAACCTAAATTCTACAGTTTCTTGCTATCAGTTTCTTCTCCTTTGATGTTTTATTTCTTGCAACACAAGTAACGATGTAAATCTAATGGGTACCAGTATACAGCTCAGCTCAATTTACTGTTGACTTATGGTCGGATTGGCGGGCTCTTTCTCTTCATCCCTCTAATGTCTGTCCCGCTTGATAGCAGTTGCAAACTTCATCACTACCCACCCATGTTTCAGTGGTACATTTCCCAAGGACATTATTTTACATAGTGAAACTGTGAACAACCAAAGTCAGAAAGTAAATATTGTTCTAATACGTATAAGCCACTATAAAGTTCAAATATAAAATTTCCTGTTATCCCAATGTCCTCTAGTTAAGAGAAAGCCTACGCTCTGGGGGTTCTATCTTGTATTCACTTGCGTGTTGGTAATCTTTTAATAGCTAACTTCCATTTCCCATTTGTCTTTTGTTATTCTGACCTTTTGGACATATCAGTCGTCGCATAGAATGCCCTCTTAGTTTGAAGCTGTGTGGTTATCTCATGACTGGGCCTAGAATAAACACTTTTAAAGTAAGGATACCACAAAGACCGCACTACGTAGTTTTTGGTGCATAGCTGGGGAAGGCTGAGCTATGTTTCCTTGGCGGTAACTGTGATCATTTGATGGTGCTGCTGTTGGCTTGCTTTCTCCGTTCCTTTCCCTTTTGTATACAATAGAAATCTGTGGATGTCTTGAGACTGTCAAATGGCTTGTTCTCTGACCGTCTTTCATCTCATGCTTTGACCATATATCTCCATCGGTGATTCCTGCCTAAGTTGTTCTCACCACAATGCTGGTCTCCAGTGGGATGCTTTAATTGCACAGTTTCATCTAAAGTTGGCAATTGCTGTGGGTTTATTTTTTAATGGGCTGTCCATTTCAGCCCAGTCCATGATGTCTTGTTTATTTTTACACCACAGTGGAGTTACAGGTTCTTTTTATTTCAAAATGCTGAGTCTTTTGAGGGAATCCTGTTTATGTTCGGTCTCTTCACAGTTGGTCCTGCCAGACTTTTTTTTTTTCCCTTGCCCTTAGTTTTGGTACATAAAGTCCCAGGTTCACTTACATTCTTTCTGTACTTCCGACCTATATGTGAGAGTTAGTTATTTCTCAGAGAACATCTGGTTTCTTATAGTAGAGACTATTGAAGACCCTAGATGGTGAATGCTGTGTTCATCGTGACTGGGGTCCTTTTTCTTGAGGGTTTTCAGCAGACAGAACTGGTAACATATGTGAACACAGACACTAATGTCCCTAGGATTTAGAGATAAATCTGAACGCAATAGGCCTCTCCTTCCCAATCTATATTCCTTTCCCACAAGGTGTTTACTAACTTTCTCGGCTTCACCATACACACAGAGTTATCTCAGAAGCGCCACGCCCACACCGCCACCCATGGTCCTTGTCTCCACTTGGAATATTTAAAGTTCTCATCCCTTCTCATCCATCTGCTCCCCTACATCCAAAGTTATTTGACGGCTTCGTCTGCTTTATTCTACTCTTTTGTTTTCTTCTCCCTTTAAAAATCCCTCATACTGTCATCTGGGTGGGAGTTGGGAGGTTCTGTTTGCACTCTACCATGGTTAACTGAGAAATCCATCCCACGTACTCCTTCTGTTAGCTCGCGAACGCGAAGCCTGGAAGGAAGAAAACAGCCTTCACCTTTGCTAGCTAAGATGGCTCCAGCAGTCATCTCTGCCTCGATCTCCCATCCTGCGTTCCTCCCTCACTCCTTGCAGAGGACAAAGTAGATTCTTGTACAGTGAGTGTCCTTGACCTTTCATGACTATGTCAGTGGGCGGGGCTTCTTTCTTAGGTACTTGGAAGTAGACTTTCAGGGATGTGGGCAGGAAGTTCTCTGGGCTGGTGTTCCTCCTTCCAGGTCCGCGCCCCATCCCCCGCCGCGCCCCATTCTCCCCCCCCCCCCCCGCCTCGGCCACGTTTTTTCCTGATTAGGTATTTATTTTATGTTACTCAGGGGCTACGAACCTGCCCATTGTGGATTATTTCACACTGGGAAAAATGAACAGCCCAACCATAGGGGAAACAGAATCCAAGCCACTGTTCCCAGGCTCTCCCGCTTTTCTCATTTGATTCAAATAGGTGCAGACTTTCCTCGTTTGCAATAACACTTGTACCTTCTGAACTTCGATGTTTGTTGTCTCTGCACATTCACCCCACTCAGGGCTAATTGTATTGGTGACAGGCTCAGATACCTTCAATTTTAAGATGTTTACCTTCAAAGATGTCTTTGGTATCATCCCCACTGACAAAGGTTTGGCTCAGGACGCAGAGGGAATTTTCAGAAAGACGATCGGAGGGAGGAGCCATCATCCTTGAAGCAGTTTGGAATGCTGGATTTATTTCTCTTTGCTTTGGTAAACAAAAGCTGGCATTTCTTTCCACGGGTTCTCAGCTGCCGGGCTGCAGCCTTTGTGGAATTTGGTGGTCAAATGGAACCCATGTGGGTATGTTGCCAGCGTGGTGATTTTTGCCAGAACTTCTCTAAGCACTTGTCATATTAGCAGTCCCCCCCTCCACACACACACACCTCCACCACCCTCTCTGTGCTTATTTATTTATTTATTTATTTATTTACTCTGCTTGCATTGTGGAATTCTGGGTAAAGCTGCTTTAAATCAGAATCATGTTAAACAACAACATTTAAGAGAGCATTTCCACCGAGAACAATGCAGATATTGCAACATAAATAATCTATGCCAAATTGGCTTACAGATTTCAAAACAGGAAGAGCGTCGTTAGCGATGTTCATGGTTTGGTTTTGCTTTGCTGCAGATTAGGTTTAGCGACAAATTCCATCTGGCTACAGCGCCATGCAATCTCTCCATTGATTGGTTATATTGGGACTTCATGGGAGTGTCCTTCAGTTAGCTTTTCCCAGCATTTTTTAAAGCTCCATTGAAGAAAAAAGGGGGTTAGGGAGGAAGGAGAAGGACCCTGCATTGTTTCAATTTGCGTCCAACATGCAAAACATAGTTCTAAAATTTTAATTAGCTAAGTGAGTGGTGAAAAGAAAAAGTAATATAACAAGCCTCGGTGAGCAGCTGGGATGTGTTGCCATGACGACAAGTTCAGCAGGCTGCCAGCGAGCATGTCAATGGGTAATATTGGGAGAGGGCTTTGAAACAGTGCCTGCTAGCCACAATGTGATTGGTCACGCCTCTGTTGTCTTTGTGTGAACCGGTGGATGCTGGGTAAGACCCAGAGTGAATGCTCAGCTTGTCTCAAGGCTGCAATGAGGTAATGCTTCTGAATCTTTGGGGATTATGAGCTCCTGCCTCCAAAAGGCTGTAGTTTAGAGTGCTTTCCTTTCTCTAGGCGTTAATTACTGACTGTAACACGTGAGGAAGTTTTACAGCTGCCTTCATTTGTTCTTTTATATGTGTTTTCGTGTGTTCCAGATAACATGTGCAGACGTGGCATATAGAATCTCAAGCATATTCCAAAAAAAAAAAAAGATAAACCTCCATGTTATTCATTCTGCATAGAGTCAACATTCATTTGATTTCTGGCATCAGTGACAATATCTCTTGGTGGATAAATGATGTATTAAAGTGCATTTGTGTTGGGTAAGCAAACTTGTTCCTATCTGGAGACTATTTTTTGGCATTGATTACTTTTTAAAGTATTTTGTATGATGAGTGTTTATGATAGCCATTGAGGGGGTTGCAGGAAGTGCCAGCTTTGCTCGTTTTTGATTCCTTGAGATCGTCCAGTTTATATCCTGATAATTATCCTACAGGGTTTTTCATTAATTAGAATATCTGACTGCTTCAGAATGATCTACTGAACAATGCTCTAACCGTTCACACTGGAATCTAAAAAGGGAAGCTGTGTTTACAGATGGCAAAATCGAGGGCTGTGGATGGGCGGTGTGTGAAGCATGGGGATACTGGTGACAGAGACACAGGGGCCAAACCCTTAAGCCCCGACCCTGGTTCTCTGTGACACCATGACTCAGATCCTCTCCAGGATCTATTCCGGTAGCCTGGGAATGTTTTGTTAGATTTTTTGGTAATAAACTGGTACCCTATGACGGCCATGGCAGCATCTATATCGGTGGTGTCCCTAGCTAGTGGGGTGGGGGGAGCTGCACTAGATGATCCGGTTCATCCTAGCTCCAGCGAGAAGTGTGTGAGCTAACGTTTGGACCCAGCTGCTGTGTTGGCATCTTGTATTAACCTTGCAAACTGTTCATAAAAAAGATGTAAGTCTTTAAATGAATGAACAGAATAAAACCACCTCAGAAACAAGGAATGGCTTTTTCCACCCCTGCAGAGCATGGTGATCTCTGCCAGTTGCCCAATTTATCTGAGGTCAGGTCACAGGCGTGTCTCGGAAGCTAGTTTATTATCCAGCGGGACCATCATCACCTTAGGAAATTCAGAGCCATAAGCAGTTGGTAGAAGGTTCTGCTATGCATCATACTTCCCCTGTATGCATTTACAGACTTTAAAGCCTGGTTGATTTTCACTCTGTTTATATGTCTTTGAAAATATAGATCTTACTAAAGAGAAGTAGAAGGATTGTTGTAACTGGCTTTTTAAATAACTAATTCAAAATACTGTGGCAAGAGTACCATCTTGCAAGATGTGACTCTTTCCAGCGTATCGATTCTCTCCAGTGGTAGAGATGCTGGAACCAGACAGCAGGTTCTTAGACAAGGAGTAGAGAGGCCCTTGAGCTACACAGGCTTGGAATCCTTTGTCTAAAACAAAGCAGAATGCAGGGAGCTCGAGAGGAAAAATCCACCTGTTGGCAAGATTGGCCTGTCTTCATTATAAACACGTTAATGCTCTCTAACCTGCTTTTCCCCAGGGAGAGGACAGTTGCAGTTCCAAATCTCAGACATGCTTTGCTAATTTAAACACTTTTGAGGTTCATTAATAATTTGGAGTTTCTGTAAGATTGCATCCTATGCAATACACACTCCAGTGAGTAAAAGCAGGATTTTTCTTAACATCCACCCCTGTGCAGGTTACAGAATCTCCTTTGCTTTAAGCTTGAGAAGTTATATGTGTTTATCATCACAGGCAGGCATGTCCTATTTTGTCCTATAGGTTGACTGGTTTTCCTTAATCAACTGACAAAATTCAAATGTTTGATTTTTGTATAACTGGTGGGTCTCATTTGACTTAGCAAAAATCTGTCTTATACAGCCCACTCAGCACTTTTAAGACATGCAAAAATAATATGATAAAGACAGAGTGAAATAAAAGGCTAGGCAAGGTTGTGTTGCTTATATTGCATTTTTCAGGGTTCTTAACTATTTTGCAAACCTTCTTCAGGGAGAGTTAGTTCCTGCAAGTTCCAACTGGTGTGAACCATTATGTCTGGTGACAGGTTCCACAGTGAGTGAGTTGTGATTGATCTGAAGCTCGATGCCGGGAGATGAGTCGTAAGGGTAGCATTGTCCTGTTTCTCATTCCCCACTAATATTATCACGTGAACCCAGTAGCTTAGCACCGGGTTCTTTGCTCAGAAATAATGTATGCTTGTTAATGCTTCTGTTCTGTAAAGTCTCCCAAACATGATCCTTCAGGGCTGTCTGGAGGGGAAAAAATGTGACTGTAGATAATTTGAGTCATTCAAGACTTAAAAAATGCCTTTCATGACAAATTCCCCATTAGAAACAAGTCTCAGCCCTTGCCCTGTGTTTACAAAAGGGAGTTAGTTGTAATAGTCAATGCTTTTTGGAAAATGCAAAAGTGAAAAAGGAGACTTAAAGGATAAGCATGGGGAATCTGGAAGGCAGAATATCAGAAGTATTAAAGCTTTGGGGGCCAGACAAAAATACCAGTTCTGAAGTTCTTGGGTGTAGCTCTGGGCCACTTGCTGTTTTTAGATAGGTATTTCTACAATAACTCCTCCTCCCCATCCTCCTCCCCCCATCCTCCTCCCCCATCCTCCTCCCCCCATCCTCCTCCTCCCCATCCTCCTCCTCCCCATCCTCCTCCTCCTCCTCCTCCTCTTCCTCCTCCTCCTCCTCCTCCGTCACCACCCCAGGTGGGGGCAAGGGACTTGGGGGCAGGGTACCCACCTGGGTCGTTTCTGTACAGTCAGTTCCTTTACATGACAGTGGTAGGCAGTAGAAAGTGGCTGTCCCCCCACTGAGAAAATCATGGTGGCTTTTACGTGGTCTTTTCTCGTGACACCCAAAGGTCATATTTGGGAACTTCATTCACAAATTGTATTTTTGATTGTTTGTGTGTTCTGTTTTTATTATGTAGTCCAAACTTGGAATCCTCCTGCCTCAGCCTTTCAAGTGCTTAGACTCTAGTCCTATGGCGCCATGCAAGGGACAAAAATAATTCTTAAGTGGCACAGATTATCACCATAAGAGGATCTGTATCTGTGTTGCTAAGATATTTCTGATATGGTGTAAACAAACTTGTATTGCACCAATCCAGCGTCTTAATCATCGAGATAGAAGCTAGTAGTTTGGAAGACCTGGTTTGTTTGTGAAGGAGGAATTTTTGTTTTTGTTGTTGTTATTGTTGAATGAATGGCCTTTAAAAACACATTTGGAAAAGAACTTGACATAGAGAATGGATTTTCCAAGTGGCTGCACTCTTTGTAGTTGGGCTGCTGGTCAATATTCAGTTGTTCTGTTTGGAAAGAACCCATCTTCAGAACCGTGAGACCTAGAATCTCCTTAAGTATGCTACGTTTTACATATTTAAGTTATTTTCATACGTCAAGTGATTTTCTAGTTGGAGCTGCTTTTATTTATAAGAGTATAATGAGGTTGTATTATTTCATAATGCTATCACACCGGTCCCATGGGTCTTGTCTTTGTCAGTTATAGTTCTTTTTAATGCACTTTCCTGGGTTGGAAGTTTGTTCCTCGTTGGTCCACAGTGCTGTGTCTTGCTTGGTCTTTCTTTTGTCCTTAAAGCATCGAGACCAGCACTGACTGCCAACAAGATTCTGATATATGTAGCATAGATGTTTCTTAAAGGGGGTGTTTTATTTGAAACACTTACCAAAAGCTATTTCTGATCTCAGAAACACCAAATGGAAGTGTTTTGTGAAGTCTTAGATGCATTGTCTGTTGAATTTCCCTAGGATGTCATGGCATTACCTTTTATCCATTCCTTCTTTTGGTTCACCTATGCATTTGTAGTCTTGCCATTCGAAATTAGGGAAATAAAGGAAGGGGTGTTATGATTGATTAGTAATCAAAGCCTTTGTCTTTTTTCACTGTGCTTGCATGTTGAGCATGTTCTCAGGGTGCTGAGTGTGCATGGGTTTGGGATATGGGCGGAGTCACATTTGAGTAAGACTAGATGTGCCATTTACTTGGTTAGAGGCGTAGAACAAGTAACTGTCTACATTTACATCACAGAGTGAGTGACATTAAGTTAGGTGAACTCTGTACAGTGCCTGGCATGAGATAGCAGTTCAGTAAGTGACCCTGTTTGTATTTCATTGCTAAAATAACCGGATTCTTTAGCCTTCCTGAAATAATGTTACTGATGGGTTAGGAGTAACGTTACCTGTTCTTTCAGGTCTGGTGGTTGCTCGGAAAGAATATCTTTCTGATATAGTTAAGGCATTTTGTTACCTGTTCTCATGTGATAGCCATGTTTTTGTTGGATCCTAAATAAGGATGCAAGCTGGAGCAGTAGTGGTGTATACCTTCAATCCCAGCATTTGGGAGGCAGAGATAGGTGGATCTCTGTGAGTTCGAGGCCAGCCTGGTCTACAGAGCTAGTTCTAGGACAGCCAGGGCTACACAAAGAGACTCTGACTTGAAAAACCAAAATGATGATGATGGTGGTGGTGGTGGGGTGGTGGTGGTTGTGGAGGTGATGCAAGCTTAGTATGGTAAGATACAGATATAATCATAGCACTTGGGAGGTTGAGGTAAGAGAGGTGTGACTGAAAAGCCAGTCTAGGCTACCCAGGGATGCTCTTTTAGGAAGAAATAAAAGGATGTGGTTGGTGCCCATATATTTAGAGCATTGACAGGCTGGTGACTCTGTCCAATCTCCTCCAGCAATGGTTTCTTTGGAGGATGCCCTCATGGAGGTAAGATGTCACACGCTGGCTTCTAACTAGTCATGGATTCAAATGTAGGAATTGGAGAAGTGGCTCAGCAGTTCAGAGCACTGGCTATTCCTCAAGAGGACCCAGGTTCAATTTCCAGCTCCCACACAGCAGCTCACAGCTGTCTGGAGCTCCGGTTCCAGAGGATCCAATGCACATGAAATAAAAATGAATACATTGAAAAGATAAGAAGCCAAATTATGTGGATGGTTGGATTAAAAAGAGGAAGACATTGAGGTTTCAAAACAGAAGCCTGGCGTTAAACATAGATGCTACTAGGGTGGCAAGATTGTTCAGTGAGTAGTCACCGGCTACCACCTGAAGACATGAGTTTGATCCCTGGAACCACATGGTAGGAGAAGAATACTCTGCTTTTCACTCACATGCTGTGGTATACACACACACACACACACACACACACACACACACACACACAAAAACAAATAAATAAACTAATTAACTGATTGTGACAAAAAATGGAAAATAGTTGTGTCTTCATCTTCAACAACTTATTTAAATGTATTTGTCATTAAAGGAGGTCACTCAGGACAGAGAAAGTCCAACTTAACTCCCCAAGCACTTTTAAGAGATGATCACAAAAGCTAATTATTCTTTGAGAAATTAGATTGGACAACTTTTCCCCTTGCCGTAACTCTGTCAGTACTGTAGTGATGTGGGCGCCTTCCATTAAACTGTTAACTGTGCCAAGTCTATGGAGTTGGACAGGGTATCTGAATTGTCTAGATCTTCTGTAATGTGGCATAAGTGGTATGAACATCATAAGGTTTTTCTGAGAAAGGAGAGGAGACATTAGAACATACACTGTCAAACCAGGGGGTAGGGTTCACATCAGACAGTTATATGTTTGGTGTTTAACACACACACACACACACAACATAATGGCATTCAAGGTGTGCCTAACTCATACTGCTGTATGACTGAAGATATATCCAATGTAAAATACTCGACATAAACTGACAGTGCTGTATGACGCTGATCATGTACCCAACTCACGGTGCTGTATACATACATACATACATACATACATACATACAGTACCATCTGCAGGCATGTATACACTCATACATACCTGCATAAAAAATTGTAAGAAGTGAGAATACTTGGAGAAAAATAGCAGGTTAAAAATATCATTTGGGGATGAGGAAAGAGACAAGAGCTGGAGAGATGGCTCAGTCAGTAAAAGCACTCACTGCCCAAGCATAAGGACTGAGTCCACTCCCACAGAGCCCACAAGCAAAATGGGGTGCACAGCATGACTGTAATTCCAGCACTGGGGGAATGGAGACAGGATAATACCTTGGGCTAGCTGTCCAGCCAGTCCAGCAAATCATCTAGGTCCAGATTCAGTTAAGACATCATGTCTCAAAAGTAAGGTGGTGAGTGATTGAGGGAGGCACTCAGTGCTAACTTCTGGCCTCAACATTCACGCACACACATAACACACATGTGCATATCCGCCCCCACACATGGACACTTATATACCTGTTCTACCCCATAAATATACTGTACACATAAATCAAAGAAAATATATGGAAATGTTACACTTATAAACATAAACCAATGATGGTTTAATGCTAATTTTAAAAGATAAATAATGAAGGTCTTTTCTTTCTTTCTTTCTCTTTTTTTTTTTTTTGGTCTTTTTTTATTGAGCTTTACGTGTAGCTCTGGCTAGCCTGGAATTCTGTGTAGACCAGGGTGGCCTCAAATTCATAGACATCTTCCTCCCACACAGGCACTAAAGACATGTCTTCCAAACCTGGTGAACGGTACCCCCACCTTTTTAAGTAGGAGAAGATGAAAGAAGTACAAAGTAAGATATACTTGAAAAATAAATGAATACACACTAAAACTATTTTCCCTAAACCGAAAGGAGTTGGAAAGCGAATATTGATGCCCTTTGTTAATGAAAAGCTTAACACTTTCAGGGGTGGAACACTGCTTTCAAACATCTGAACATCACATTAGAGCTAGCATATGGGTTCAGGATGTGTTAACAACATGATGACCAGAGACTAACACCACACACACACACACACACACACAACTTACCTTTATGAAAACTTTTTATGTTGTCCTAAGGGATCCCCTTTCCACGGTCACTGGTGAGATAATTGTCCACACATCACAGATCCATCCATCAGAATTTGGGAAGTTCTAGTTTGGCTCCCAGGTGACCAGCAGAGGACAGCTCAGGAGACAGAAATCCTGCCACTTGTAGTACAACAGTCCTGGCGATGAAAAGACCAACTCTTTTTCTTGGACCACTTTGTGACCCAGAGCCAATTTATCGAAAGGATCTTTGTTACTAGGGATTCTCATTCATTCTTTCTTTCTTTCTTTCTCTCTCTCTCTCTCCTTTTTTCTTTCTTTTTTTTTGTCGGAGAGTAGGCTGATGTAGAGGGATAAAGGGCAGATAGTATACCAGAAGGCAGTGAGCATCCTCACATGTACAGTGAAGTGCACATGACTAAACCATTAGGCCAGGGTGTTGTGATTCTAGCATAGAGAAATAGAATAGAGGATCCCACTGGGGATAATGTCCTTCTTCGACAGCCTTTGTTCTGAAAACAAGTCTTTTGTGAGGTGTGGGACTTTAAAGGGGGCAGTTTTGTTATTCCTGAGAGGACTGACTCCATTATTATGAAATAAGAATGTGGCAGACATGCTGGTTTTGGAGAAGGTAACAGAAACACTAGTGGGCACAGGTCATTGTGGTCTCTCCATCTATGTATGGGCTGCTTGAAATGACGGACATTAAAAACTTGGGGTGGCTGATATTTAGCAAAGAAAGACTCAAAAGGTAAAACTAGGAGGAAAAAGCATCTAATATGATTCTTAGCTATAGCATCTGTGGCTGGGCTTTATGCTGTTCAGTATTTACACACATTTACTATGAGAATTCAGTGTGCTCTGCACTCAATCCTAATTCCTATTAACCCTGATCTTGAAATATGTCGGTCTGCAGCTCTTACATCTTAAATTGATGTATCTGGTGTTGGAGAACTATTGACTGGTGGCCATAGTTCTGATCAAGCCAAGGTTCCAGATCAATGACCTTGAAGAATTAAGTGCCACATTGTTCTTAGCCCAGTAAAGGTGTTTTCCATCCCAATGTTGGTTCTTGAATTTCTCGTGGTGTGTGTGTGTGTGTGTGATGAGTGTGTATGGGGGTGTGAGATGTGTGTGTGTGGAGTGTGTGTGGGAGTGTGAGATGTGAGTGTGTGTGGTATCTGAGGTGTGTGTGTGGTATGTGAGGTATGTGTGTGTGATGTATGAGGAATGTGTGTTTGTGTGTGAGGGTGTGTGTGTGGTGTGGGATGTGTATGTGTGGAGTGTGTGTGGAGGTGTGAGATGTGTGTGTGAGGTGTGTGTGTGTTGTGTGTGTGTGTGGTATATGAGGTGTATGTGTATGATGTATGAGGAATGTGTGTTTGTGTGTGAGGGAGTGTGTGTGGTGTGGGATGTGTATGTGTGAGTAATATGTGTGTCGTATGTGTGGGGGATGAGTTGTGTGTATGTGGTATATGAGGGTATGTGTATGGTGTGAGTTATGTGAGGGATGTATGGGAAGGTTTTGTGTGTGGAATGTGAGGTGTGTGTGTGTATGTGTGTGTGTGGTGTGGGATGGGTATGTGTGTGGTGTATGAGGTGTGTATATGTATGGTGTGAGTTTGTGTGTGTGTGTGTGTGTGTGTGTGTGTGATATGGTGTGGGAGCTGTGTGTGTTTGAGGGGCATGTGTGTCCGTGTATACATGTGCACATGCACATACATTTCACCCAAACTTCTCCTGACTTGGAATTAGAAATGAGTTTTTGTTGACATTACAATCCCACAAGCGTCAGTAAATGGTGTTATGTATGATACTTCATACGTAACCTTCGTTCACTGAATTCCTACCAGTGATGTGGAGACAGGTTTTGTGCAAGATCTCTTAGCCACAGGGTGAACAGCAATGTGAAGGTTTCTCAGTTGGTCTGAGTGATTTCAGGAACCCCGCTGTCTTGAACAGGCTGGATTCATTTTATTTAAGCCCCATTTCCTGAGCCGGATTTCATCACTGTCCCTCAGCAAACTTCAAGAGTGCTGGATATTTATGGCAGAAGCATGCCCAAGGAAAAGTGGTCATCACATTCGTACGAGAAAAGTATTTGCCAGGCTGGAGAGGTATTTCAGTGCTCTCTGTTCTCTCAGATGACCCAGGCTCAGTTCCCAGCACTCAGCTTCCCATCAGTCAACTTACAACCACCGTAACTTTAGTTCAGGGGCTCTGATGTCCTCCTCTGTGTCCCCATTTTAGGCACCGGCATGTACACTGTACACGGTACACATAAACTCATACAACCTCACATACACACACAAAAATAGGGAAATAATCTTTTCAAAAAGTGTCTGTGGGACTCTCATTGACCATAGGTGGCCTCGGTAAAGAGCCGCCAGAGCTCCCATCTACTCTGCCTTCCTCTGTCCCAGCTGTGACAAGCTCGTAGATGGAACTGGAAAATTCCCTTCTGTCGGAGTAAGAAAGTTTATCTCTTACACACAACCTTTCTGCAAGCTGCATGGGCTCCCTGTATGTGTTCCCTGTATAACTTTCCATTTCACTGGCTGACTTAAACCTACTGTCTACGTGAAGCTTCTGGTCCACAGGCATTTCACCGTCCTGTTATAAAAAGGTCTTCATATATGTGATGTGAACATGGCCCTCATGGATCCCTTTTTTAGATCACTACTGTGTCATAGGCACCAATGGGAAGGCCATTAGAATTTGGGGTCTGTGATTTATGTATGCGAATGTCACTGTTTCGATGTAAGGTTTGAAGGTTAAGCTTGGGATGGAATTTGTTTGGTTGGTTTAGTTTGGACTTTTTGAGACAGGGTTTTTCTATGTAGCCCTGGCTGTCCTGGAATTCGCTTTGTAGACTGGCCTCGAACTCAGAGATCAACCTGCCCCTGTCGCCTAAATGCTGGGATTAAAGGCATGCACCCACCACCAACTGGCAGGATGAAATTTCTTCAGTTGGTAGACTGAAGAAGTCTAGCTTATATGTGAAGCATCTTTAAGTGATCGGCAGGTCACAGTAGCAATAACCTGAAGCAGAAGAACTGGCAATCCTCAGGAGAAAGTCTAGGTACCTACCTATTTCTCCTCTACTTGGCTTCAGCCAAGGAGAAGGTGGGAGTCTTTGAAAGCATAACTCGTCCCTGTGCCCTGTAGATGAAAGGCAGAGATTAAAATGGGAAGTGATGGGCTCCATAATTACAGATGTGGCTAATGATATGATATGGTTGTGGGAGCCTGATCTCTCCGAGTCTATCGACTACTGATGACAGAGGTCATTAGTGTTGTGCCAGGATGGGCTTGGCGAAAGGGCGGCTGGCATACCTTCCATCAGTTTGGCCTCCTCATCAGTTACTCCAAGAGACACATTATGCTAAAGAAGCCAGAACCATAGCAAAGCGGCAACTCTCCACCATCATCATGGAGGTGGGGAAAGAAGCATTTGGTATGTGGGAAACAGGTGAACTGCAGTGGAGTCTTTTTAAAACAGACACAAAACTTAACAAAGAGACAAAAATGAGCTCTCAGCCACGCCAGCCCTAAGTCAAAGTCAACCTTCCTTGTATACAAAGGCCAAGACGAGCACACCTCCCTCGGAAGTAACAGGGCCATCTGAAACAACAGGAGTCCCTGCAGATTCAGTTTTCAAGAGAGGTGGAGCAAGCTCCCTGTGCCCTGTCCCTGTGACTGAGCACAGCTCTAAACCTGGATGAAATGTGTGCAGAGACTGCCCCGGGACTCTGAAAAGTAGGTGGTTTGTGAGCACACTGGGGTGGTATGGAGAATCGAAATTTGAAACTCAGCCCAGCTAGTGTATGTTTTGTGTGTAGTGTTCTTCCGTGAAGGACAGACTCCAAGGTAGAAAACCCAGAGGACACACTGGTGTGGACAGAGTGGTCTCCGAGCGGATCCTACACGTTCACACCAGAATACCAGGAAAGGAAAAGGAGATGACTGACTTTGGTCAGAGAGGAGCTTGAGCTGTGTCTTATGTTCTTTTGTGTGTGTGTGTGTGTGTGTGTGTCTGTCTGTCTGTCTGTCTGTCTCTGTGTGTGTTTTCCCTCACACTGGTACTCAGACTTGTTAAATGTACTTAAGTCTGTGGAAGATGGTGTCTACATTTCCTTTCTGTTGCTATGATAAGATAAAAGACATTGACTTTGAGGAAGGAAGGGCTCCTTTGATTTACAATTCCAGATTCCATCATTGAAGGGAAGTCACAGAGGTGGTAGCTTTAGATCTTCTGCCATAGCACACCCACAGCCATGAGCAGACAGAAAAGCAAATGCTCACTTGCTTGTTGCTAGCTCCCCTCTCTCTTAAACAGTTCAAGACCCAGCCCATAAAATGTTGCCTCCCCAGTGGGCTGGATCTTCCTACATCAATGAACAATCGAGACCATCCCCCACAGACGTGCCCACAGGCCAATCTGATCTAGATAATCTCTTCTTAAAACTCTCAGGTGATTCCAGGTTGTGTCAAGTTGACAATTGAAACTAATCATTGGGGCTGAAGAGGTGGCCCAGCGGTTAAGAACCCTGGCTGCTCTTCCAGTAGGACTTGGGTTCATTTCCCAGCATCTACATGGCAGCTCACAACTGTCTGTAACTCCTGTTCCAGGGATCTGATACCTTCATACAGACATATATGCACACAAAACACCAATGTACATACAATTTAAAATATACCAAATTAATTTTAAAATGTCTAATCATCACTTCTTATGACTGATAAAAGGAACTATGGTGCCAGTGAAATACATCGTTTATTTTCTCCCTCTTTTCTCTCATTATTTGGCACCAGACTGGGATGCAGTTACAGGGAGTATCTGGCTGGCCTCAGTTCTGCACCGTGTTCATTTGGCTCAGATTCTAGTTACTCTACTCTGAGAGCTGAAACCTGAGCTAGGCCCAGGGCACAGGCTTGGACAGACCATGGGATGGTGAATACACAGTGGATAGATTATCAACAGCATTCTAATGGCTTTTAGCCCTGAACTGACTCTCTAGTCACACCAGCGAGGTGGCTGGGACTTCTCACCCTGAACTTTAACCATGTTGACCATCAGCTTCTAGAAATATGGTCTGAATTCAATATTACTCTTGGGATTTAAATGCTCAGAGTCTTATAATAATCATTACTGCAGATGGGATGGATTCCTAGGTGGGGCAGTCCTTCAGTCTCTGCTCCATTTGTTGACTGAGGATGTCATGGTGATCTCGGTTCACATAGGGAGAGACAGTGGACAGTCACACTCATGGAAGGGCCACAGATACTGAATTTTTCAGATTAAGACTCAACTAGCACAACCACTGTCTAGAACTGTGGGAATAGAACAAAGTGGAGATTATATAATAATCAAAATTAGAAATGTGTGGGTGACTAGCATAGTTAATGTGTGGGTGCTAGCATAGTTAATGGTAAAGATTGTGCTTATGAAAATAGATAGAAACTATCCCAGCTTATCCAAAGAGATAAAAAAACATTAAAAAGGTAAATAGAGCATCACAGATGTGTAGGGTAACATAACAAATGGCCACCATTTTGGACAGAATAGTGTAACCAGAAGGAAAAATACACAAAAGTTAGATTTGATAAAATATATAAACTTTAAGATTCAAGAAACTGAACAAACTCAAACAGGAGAAACTCAAGGAAATCTGGACCAGACCCCTTGATAAACCACTTAAAATCCAATTTCTTAAACTGGTACTTAATTCTTCATTTAAAAAAACAGTGAGCACATCCATCTCATTAGTATGCAAATTCATTTTAATCTTAATAATGAAAAATTATATGTATACCAAATAATTCCTTTAAAATAAATTTAAGTTTATTATTATTATTATTATTATTATTATTATTATTAAATTTAACACATACAGGTGCCTTACCTGTATGTATGTCAGTGCACTGTGCCTACCAAGGAAAGAAGAGAGTGTCAGATACCCTGGATCTGGATTTATAAGCAGTTATGATTGTGGACAGGTTTGTAGGGTCTGGGAATCAAATCTGGGTTCTCTGGAAGAGCAGCCAGTGCTCTTAACCACTGGGCCATTGCTTCAACCCCTACAATAAATTTATTAACGGCTTATTATCAGGACATATTTGACTTGTATACTTATTTTATATATCTAGGGTCATATAAAAATGTCTTATATGCAAAAGTCTGTGAATGGGAAAATTTCAGGAAACCTTGGGTTCAAAACAATTACAAAATCAATCTTACAAACAACTAATAGAAGACGAAGCATTGCATGTAATAAAACAAGCTGAATGCCATGCTCGTGAATTTTTCATTGAAAACCACAGAGGCTGGAATGAGATATGCATACCCTCCAAACATGAAGTCAAAATGATGACATTCTTAGATTCCGAGATTAAAAAATGACTCACTAAGGGAAAACTTGTGCTAGGAGACACAATGGCAACAGAAAATAATTCAGGATATCATGAAAAGAAAACGAACACAACAGTAGCACGTATTTTGTAAATATTTTGTTCTTAAGCTCTCTAACATGTGACTCATCAGTAGGAAGCACACGTTGTGTGATGAATACGGTCTTCTTTATATACATTGAACGCTCATGGGAACCACAGCATAAAGAGGGAAGGGATCCGTGTGGTGGTAAGCGTCACCACTCGAAGGAGTGATATGTCAGTTTTAAGTGTACAGGGTCTTGTAGTCATTTTGCCATTGACGTGAAATAATACCTGACAGAAATGAAACATAAGGAAGAAAAGACTCGTTTTGGCTTATGGTTTCAGAGAATTTGGCTCGTGGTTACAGGGCCCCAATCATTTGTACATCATGGTGGTGGAGGAGGGCTCTTTATCTCAGGGCTGCACACAAAACAGTGAGCAAGACAGAAAGTGGACAGAGAGAATACATCCTCTAGGACCCACCCAGGGAGACCTCCTTCCTTCTGCCAAGCCTCTCCTTCTAACGCGTCCACACTAAAATAACATCACCAACCTGAAGCCAAACATTCACTGTTAAAATTAAGTGCATATATTAAAATGTCGAGAGTAACAAGTAAAAGCACTGTACCAAAATATAGCAAAAACTCCATAAATAAAATAATAAAAGCATTCCAAATGCCCAAATGAAAATAGGAAAGGAAAAAAATGGTGAAATAAAATCAGAGAGAAAAACAAAATAATAAATAGTTTATCTAAATCCCATCATATATTTAATTACATTAAATATTAATTATCTACTTAGTAGTTCATAGAAATCATCAGGGTGTTCTTGAATGACTGAATATACCATGTATAAGTAATGCCTTTTAAATATGAAGATATAAATAATTTTAAAGCATCAGATTTTTAAAAATACAGTGCAAACATTAACTAACAGCTGGATTGATCATGATAGCGTGGGAAAAAGCAGACTTCATGGTAAGAAAAGTTATGAAGGAACATTATACAGAGAAACTGAATGTTTACCAAGTTTACACATGCACACACATAAGTGTGGATAAAGCTGACAGGAGATAAGGAATGGTCCTGATTTGGACTACAGTAGGACTCTCCCTCTGTGAAGGCAAGGACGAGTGGACAGAAAACTGGAAAGGATGCAGGAACCAAGGACACCATCCGCCCACTGAGATCACATTGACTTCTCTGAGATTTCTCCTCCATACAGTAGGACGCCCCCTCCTTTCAAGTCTTCAGGGAGCACTCACAAGGACTGCCGATAATAAACTCAAAATTAAAACAAACTGAGAACAAGGGAGAGAAAATTATCCAAAAATAATTGTCTTACCATAGTAGGACTCAACTAGAAGTCAACCGCAGGAAGGTCATCAAAAAGTCGGGTGAGTAGTCTGTGTGGTAATCGAGGTGTACAGCAGACCAAAACCCGGATAATTGTTTTAGTCAACAGACGTAATGGAGTCCCCTTATCTATGGGAGAATTTTTCTAAGATCCCCAGTGGATGATTGAAGCTATTCACATGATTGGTAGCTTTGTATGTTTCCTCCAAGTTACCTGTCATAACATTTAATTTATAAGATAGACACAATATTTTATCAACAATGATTGGACAGTTATAGGTTCTCTCAAAAATCTTAATGTATTTCCACCCAAGGGAAGCAATTTACAGCCTGTCTTTAATACATCTTTTAAAAAAAACATAAGAACATAAGACTATAGCCTAAAATCCATTACCTTGGTAACAGAGACCCCTGCTAAGTGCTTAGCAGGCAGGTAATGTATACAGAGTGGAAACACTGAACGGAGAGACGATTCACAACGTGGGTGAACACATCATCACATGATACAAAGCAGCCTGAGATAGAAAACTTACAAATCATTAATTTCTGGAATTTTCCACTTCCTCTCAGATCATGAGTGATTGTGACCAAAACTCCCAAAGGGAAACTGAAGATAGACGCTAACTACTGTTCTGGCTTTTGGTAGGTGGTGCAAACATGGTGGCAGGTACAACCATCTGAACCTGTGTCATTCTAGGGCAGACTTTAGGTGTGAGTCACAAGACATCCTGAGACATCAGGAAAGCAGCATGCTGAGGGCATCTCAAACCTCCTGAGGTAAAGATGTGTGGATAGTGGCTTTCTCTTTCTGAAAAAAAGCGGCTAAAAGAAGTCACATGGCTCAGCAGGTAAAGCACTTGCTGCGCAAATCTAGGGACTGGGGCTTGGATTCTCAGAATCCATGTAAATACAGGCAGGCTGGGGGTTCACCTTTAATGCCAGTGCTTGGAACTCAAGAGACGGGGAGTCAGGTAGACAAACCTATCAGCAAGCTCTGAGATCAATGAGAGGCCTTGCCTAGAGGAGAGACACATACACTCACAATAGAAATAATAAAACAACTCGCAGTGTGCATACTGTGTGTATCCGACTCCAGTTGTGGTAAATTCAACTTTTCGATGGAACGTTTGGCCAGTGCTCTTTACACTTAGCCTGGACATCCTTTGCGATGACCAGAGCTGTGTGGGAAAGTGTCCCATGCCTCCTTAACATGTGTGCTTACTTTTCATTCCTCACTTGATTGGAAGCACCTTGAGGTCAGAGGTCACTTCAGTAGCTGAGTCTTCTTTTCAAAAGTGCGGCAGCCTTTGCACCCTCCCTGTTTCCCCACAGCTCAGCTTTACAGCCGAGGAATGCTGCCCACAGAGTGGGAACTCAGTCGTGACTAAATAAGCCAGTGGTAACGTAATTTCGTTTCTCTGTTCTTTGACCTTATAACTAATTCCAGCTAAAAGAGCTTCAGGTCTTCATGATGCTATATCTTTAAAGCAAGAGAAACTAATTGGGAAATGCCATTCTAAGGTCTGCTTTTCAGGTGGATTTGCTGCTTGTCAAACTTGGGGGATAATTGTCTTCCGAGATTGGGATTATACACGGACGGGCGTCTGCTGTAACTTCAGGGTAAACATCTAGTTCCCCAAAGTGGAGCTGACCTGCAAATTCTGGAAGCCAGTGTAAATAAATTTCACAGATTTTTAGAATCCAGACAGCTTTCTGTTATGAAGTGCAGTCAGTCTTCAGAATAGAATCTGGGGGTTCGAGAGAAGGCTTGGTTGGTCAAGTGCTTACTAAGAAGGCATAAGGATTACAATTAGCACTCCTCTGAACCTCTACAAAGAGCTGGCAGCGATGTGCCTGCCATTACAGATGTGCTCCCGGGCTAGTATCCCTCACCAGTTTCTTGAGTCAGTGAACTTCAGATTCAGAGAGAGATCTTGCCTGAAAATTACAGTGGAGAGAAATCAAGGAAGACGGCTGGTAAGGACCTCTGGCCTCTACAAATGTATGCGCGCGCGTGCGTGTACACACACACACACACACACACACACACTAAATGGTAAGTAACTCAATAGACACACATTTACCCCTACAAATTGTAGGCTTCTAAAAACATCCCTTCACTCTTCTTGAAGCTGGAAACAGTTGGTAGCAGTGTCTGAGAGGTATTCTCAGGTGTGTTTTAGCCCAGTTGGTCACAGATGTAATCCCCACACATCCAAGCACTGTGTGGTGATAGTCTCATGGTGAGTGGCCGTTCAGGTTCTCTCTGTTTCCCAAGTTTCTTTATCATTTAATTATAAAACAAAATGTGATTTTTTCCCTTTTCACCAAAAATAAAAATAATAAAAAATCTGTACAGGCTCTTAGCTTTTTAAACATTGCTTTCTTTGTCTGGACTTACCTTTGTAGCCATCTGTCCGTGAGCCTAGAATCCTCCTGCCTCAGCTTCCCAAGAGTTAGGATTACAGGTCCACAACCCCTCGCTCAACTCAGTGATTTCATCTTTTCCTTTCTTGTCTTCCGACATCTGTTAGAGAAACCAAGAGCAGAAAGACAGAAAAAGATGACATCATGCTGTTCTTCGGAATCTGCATGTTTGTATTTTCTTGTAAAACATCTGGAGAAACCTTAGAGTATAGGTCGTAGGTATTACCTTTCTTTTAATGTATTTATAAACTAACAGAGTAATATGTGTTCAAGAGACAGGGAAGTGGCTTTGGCTTAGCTCTTAAGTCTATCACCTGAGCAAGCCAGCTCTCCCATCTAGGCTGTGGCATCATCCCATCAAAAGACAATGCACGGGATCACTTCTGCTGTCTCCTAGCTTCGAGCCATCCTTACTCTGGTCTGAGATGCGTGGGTACCATTCTGATGACAGGCCTGCGACAGGCCTGCTAGAAAGAGGTGAGGACAGCAGTGGCGGCCCAGCCCCTGTTCAGCCTTCACATCCAAGCTCTCTCCTACCTGGAGCCATACCAAGGGTGTTTGTTCCTTAACTATTTAATTGCCTTCCCCATCCTTTGTTGCATCTAATCCAACTTTAATTGAAATTGTTTTTTTTTCTCATTATAAGAATGCAGTTAAGTGAATCAAGTGGAGCTAGGGAGGCCCTGTAAACTCTGGAAGTTTCTGGGGTTTTGTTTTTAACTGCTTTTGTTGAGTTTTTACTTTGTGGCTTTTTATGGGCTTTTGTGCATCAAGGGAAATCTGTTCTATTGCTGGTGCACAGGGATGACTCTTTGGAGGATGTTCTTCTATCATTTTTGTTTCTCAGTTTGGACTAATATTCCACACTGGGCAATATTCCAAGTGTCAGGCCACTACTATGGCCCAGACTTTTGTGTGGAGTCCAGTCAATCGTTTTAAGGTGAGTGTGACACACTCCTAGGAATTCATTTCTGTCCTTCCCTGAGCTGGAGATTCAGCCCAGGCCCTCCAGCATCCTAACACTTCACCACTGAGCGACACTCTAGCTCAAATCTCATTTTTGATAGTTACTAATTTCTTTGTTCTGGGTATCTTCACGAAACATAGATCAATTCTTACACACATTGGGTTCTCTCTTCCCTGGGTAAGCAGCCTGAATCTTGCCTGCTCTCTTGAAATGAGTGAAAGTAGAAGCCACAATCCAATAGTTATTTGCTTTCTTTGAACGTATCTTATACTTGCTTTCAAAGAAACCTTGACATTTGCCACCAGGACCACCTGCAGTAAAAACCTGCAGTGACTTTATCTGTCAGTTTAATGTCTTCTACAGGCTTATGTACCATGGCTCTCTCCTTCCTGTCTGTCTGTCTATCTATCTATCTATCTATCTATCCATCCATCCATCCCTCTTTCTGTTGATCTCTCTTTCGAATTTGCATATATGTATGCATATATATATATGCATGTATGTATGCATGTATGTGTATTATGTACACATGCATGTATGCATCCATATATGCATGCATTGTGTATGCATGTTTGTATGTATGTATGCATGCATGCATGCATATTTGTATGTAAATGAATGAATACCACTCCATCTAGCCAGTTTAGACAGGCATCCAGCCCTTATCTACAACTCCATGATACTTCTAACCACATTGCCTCTGTTCTTTCACTTTGCTTCCTGATAAGCTATCCCTGTCTTTCCTCTTCTTGCATTCCTTACCTAGCTGTGTTGACATGCCCTCCCCACCTCACTCTCCTTGAAGCTCCTGCTGGGTCTCACCATGGCTTCTTTGGTGTCTTCTCAGATCAGAAGTGATCACCATCTTTCATTTTTGTGGCCTAGTTTTCCTCTCCTTTGAATGACCAAACTGTAAGTCAAGGGTCTATATATACCTAGCTCATGTTGACCTCAGCAACACACACTGTGTCTTGTGTACTGCACTGAGTAAATGCTCGACTTGAACAGGACTACTGTTGTAGACTAGGGGTTTTCTTTCCAGCCTATTGGAATAGTCTTGCATGAGAGTGTTGGCATCGAAGAGTCCTGGGTGGTAAGGGTAACAAAGACGTCCCTAGGAAAGCCTTTTTGAGTGTATCAAACTATCTTTATCTTTACCCAATTGTCCAATGCTTAGCAATGATTTTGTTTTAAGAATTTAGGTTCGTGTAGGTAAAAGGCTTCCAAGGGCTAAAACCTAACAAATGGCTTTAACAAACGCTGACTGGAAGTCTCTGCAACTATAAGGTGAATCCTTTCCTGACCCTGTTGGATTCTCTTACCCTGACCTTGTACCACCCTTTCTGTCTGATCTTTACTTCTCAGAGTGAATGTTCATCCCCAGGAGGCTTATCCCCTACCTCCTGGCCCTGAGTAACTCCACATCTTGGCTTGTGCTTCCTGTCTCCAGATCATCTGTCCTTTCCTTCAGTGTCTGTTTGTTGCTCAGGCACTTTGAGCTAGAACTTTCCAGGACCACACTTTTTAACACAAAGATGTGAAAAATCCCTCTTTTTTTGTCTAAGGTGGGTACCTTCCTTCTCTCTCCTGTCAGGTTCTAAAAGAAGTTCTACTCTCCTTTGACACCACCCGCATACTCTCCAAACCCAGTTCTCTTCACCTGAGCTCTCTGGAGGCTCCCTATGCCCCGCCTTGACAGACTCCACCCTGTATTTCTTTGTACTGAGGTGTGAGTACCTTTTCTTCACCACAGTATTTTGAACTTCTGGGGGGTAGAAGTCAGTTATTTCATTTGCTTGTGGAAAAAAAGCACACATGGGTGTACACACCATCAATTATGTATGCTATCTTACACATACTTAAATTATCCCAAGTAACCTTACGACGTTACAGTTAGGCACCCAGTAGACGTTTTTAATTGATTCAAGTATAGGAACTGCTCTGTACGGTTTAAAATGCAGCAGCTCCAAAGACTTTGCCAGACCATTAGTCATCCAAACGTTTATTACAATTCTGCATGAGTGTGTCACTCACGCTGCAATTCAGTCCTCTGTCAAGGTGCCAAGTCTTCTCCAGGTGCCAAGCACCGCCTCTTTTTCACATCTCATCAACTGAGCTGGTCACCTGTGGGATCCTCTGCATGATGTTTGTAAATCTCCACTGTCACCAGAGCTGATACTGAAGGAACTGAAGACAGGCAGAGGAAGAGACTGTTCATCACAGCTGGAGTTGACTTTTGACCCTCACGCCCACTGCGGTCTAAAACTTTCGAATGCCTTTCTTGCCTGCATTATTTTTATTTGTGTGTATATTTGTGTGTGTGTGTGTGTGTGCAGATGCACGCATATTTGTGAAAGCTGGAGGATGACCGCAGGTATCATAGCTCAGGCATAAATGCAATTTAAAAAAAAAACATTTTTTTTTGAGACAGGGTTTGTTATTAGTCTGGAGTTTACAAAGTAAGCTAGTGGGTCAGTGAGTCCAAATCTCTGCCTATCTCTGCCTCTTCAGAGAATTAAGTAAGATTACACCACCTTGCTCAGCTTAACAAATAAAATGGGTTCTGGGTATTGACGTATGCTTGCAAGGCAATTGCTTGTTCACATGAGCTGCTGCCCCAGCCTCTCTCTTCTATGTTTCTGAATAGGCTAATGGATATCTACCATACAACTCACCCTGCTACTAGTAGGACAGCAGGGGAAGTTTGTATTTATAGTGTTGACTGGTATTTTGAATTCTTCTGCATGGTCATTCGATGAAAGTTAACCATCAGAGGGCAGAGGCAGCTGGTCAGAATCTCTAGATCTGGATAGAACCATCTGCTGCCAGAGGGATATGACCTGTGGCATTAATTACATTGGTTTAGTTTTATGTGCTAAGTCACCATCTGGCTTTGATTTTGATTTAAAATTTGAGATATATATGTCTATCCGTCTGTCTGCCTGTCATCAAGTGTTAACTCCAAACCCAACTCTCTGGGACATGGATCCTGCCTTGCACTCAGTGGCTGTGCCATCTGGAAGAAGGAAGGTTGATTCTTTTAAAAGTGGGAATCTTAATGGGGGCTTGTCTTTCAGGTTCACTTGTGAGGGTTTGCTACTTGTGTCTATGAACAGAACAGATCCATCTCAGGATAGAAACATGCGTGTTTAAGTATTGGAAACTTCGGACACATCTTTAATTGTCATTTATTTATTTTTTTTAGCCCTTTGGACACTTGAGCTCTAATCTCTCTCTATTCAGTGATTTAACCTTTAACATACAATGGAAGAAACTGACATCTTTAGCTGTTAAAGGCAGTACAATGAGCTGGTACTTCCCTGGAGGGCCTTAAGTTGCCAGGGATAATGATATTGTCATGGCGACCAAAAGGAAGGTGGCTACATCAAATCTGTAGTCATAAAGGGGAAAGATAAATACTGGTGTTCAGCTGGCCTGCCGGATTCTGTGGTCGTGTCTCCGAAGTTGAGCCTCTTTGGAAGTCTCTCACAGACACACCCAGTCTCCTAGGTGATTCCACACAAAGAAGACTGACCTTCATGGACGAATTGGGTAGATTTGGGTGGATTTATTGTCAAGGATCCAGCCCAAATTGAAAGTGAATTGATTAGTTTTGGGGGTGCATCGATAGAAGGCCCCTTTCCTGAGCTGCAAGTTCAATCTACAGTGACTGACCATGAAGAGAGCGTTACGAGCACGTTTGAAAGGAAAGTCACAACCAAGCCATTTCTTAAAAAGCATAAAAGGTATAAGCTATAGGGTTGGGTTTGTGTCTGTGTGTGTGTGTGTGTGTGTGTGTGTGTGTGTGTATGAAGCCATGATAGTCAAAGCATTATCTGGTTTAGTAATAGCTACGGAGGGATTGTCAGTGATGTACAATAGTTATGTCTATTACATTCAGAGATTAGTGACATAGCCAGAGTAGTGTGACAAGGAGAACCCTGGTGTCCACAGCATGGAGAGGGTAAGCTTGATGATCCAGGTCAGTAAAAGAAGAAACGCATAGGGGCTGAGGGATTGAAAGGAACCAGATGACAGACACCAAGCAGTTGTGGGTATTTTTGGAGGAGAACTTGCTTGTTTGTGGGTGTTTGCTTGTTTTGTAACATTGGAATCAAACATATCAATCAACCAATAAACAAATACATGAACAATCAGCATGCTAGCTGGGTATCGAAAACTGCAAGCAACTAGAGATGAGGCCATCTGGCACACGGGGACCAGGTGAATGTATATCTGGAGCTATTGGATGTGTTAACATGCCTAAGAAGCTTGAACATTGTAACAGCTTCCCAAGGCCATACCAGGAATCGCTATCAGGGAAGAGTTGACTGGGACTCACCAGAGGGCTGTGGGTGGCTTGGACGGTGTCTGAATTTCATGGTGATGTGTCTTAGAAAAGGCTGAACCAGAGGAAATGCATAAGGTCAAAGTTATGGCGAGACCTGAGCCTGGTAATTCGCCGAGGAGTTCTTCCAACTCAGCAATTTGCACGAGCTGCCAGAGGTGGAGACAGATGGTTACCATCCTCACCATCACTGAACTTTTGAGGCTGAGGCAGGAGGATTACAGAAAGTAGAAGACCAGCTTGGGCTATGGAGGAAGGATGGAAGCCAATGGGAAGAGCCCTAGTGAGGCCCTTCTAGTGTTTATAGTAACTAGCTTTAGTTCCGGCTTCCCTTTGGAGTAAGGCTGCTGTGTTCAGGAGGATTTTGTGAGCTTTCGGTACACACATCATCTGGATCTGTCTGGTATCTGAGTGTGGGTCACTGGTGTGGGTGTGTCTGTGTGGTCTTGAGGTGAGAGAGTAAGGCTGCCTGTTGGGTACTATGTTGGGACCACTGGGTGATGGTCCCAAATACAGTAGAATCATTTCACCCTTATTCTTTTTCTCCCAGCTTTGCGTGATGGCTAACATTTCTGTCTTCTGTCTTCTGCCAACCTCTCCTCCCTTTTCTTCCTGAGGTTATTGTGGTGGTTCATCTGTTAATACAAAGCTGAATGTTTTCTGAGTACTTCTGCCCTATGGAGTCTGGTGTGTGTGTGTGTGTGTGTGTGTGTGTGTGCTTGTATATGTTTGTATACAACACATATACACATAAATGTGGGATGTGTTCAGCATGGGCTCATAATGAGCCTGGTACAGATGGTGCAATAAGCAAGACAGTTTTGCATAGACACGTAACTGGTTTGTTTTTTCCCCCCTCCCTTACTGATCTTAGACATAGAATTTGTTTTTTTAAAATTTCAAAAAGCAGACAAAGCATTGCCATAAATCCACAAACTCTATGACTCTTACCAGTTGTGCCGTCAGCTCTGGAGAGCCTGACGCTGACAGCCAGTTCCTGACATAGTGACCTCATTCCCCACGCTGCCTTTATGGGCAGTGGCTGAGCTGTTCTGCCGCCAGGGCTGCCAGCCTGTTGGGGGTGATGAGCTCTGGGCTTGCAAAGACTTGCAGGGCAACTGGGATCCATGATAAATAGCTCACTGCAGCTAAACTTTGATCCGGTGTGCCATAAGAACTGCTCGTCACACGTAGGTGGGAGAGTCGTCCTCCGTGACAATTAAAATCCAAGCCTTAAAAAACAAACTAAAGGAAGGAAGTGTCAGGTCTGTGATTGCAGTGCAGTTGTGTGTACGATGCCAGATCAAATTTAACGTGTGTTCTTTCTTCAAGCATTTTGGAGGTATGTGCCCTTTTTACTCTTTGGGTGATTTAAAAATAGATATGTATATGAGGGCACTAACGCATGTGATGGTGCCGGGTCCCTTAGAGACACCTGGGGTCTGTCCTACCCTGCAAGTCTCCGAATTGCACAGACAAAGGAGCTGACAGACACACACAGGCTGTGGCTTTTCTTGGAGCTATGACTCATTTTGTCTCACAAAGGATTCTGGGCAGGGGAGTGAGGAGTCAGGCTGGCTGATTGGTCCCTGTGACTTCACTTTGCAGGGAAGAATCAGAAGCGGGGGGTGACACTGCAGATTCCCGAGACACTGCAGTAGGATGTCGGCTCAGTGCTCATGACTGTGATCTATGGGCTAGGCATGATCGGGATCCAGCTGTTTCATGCAAACAGGATAAAAGGATGGTGAAGACAACTACCCTACCCCCACTCCCGTCCATAAAATCATCACTAGCAGAGTACACCCTTTTAAGGTGCTTTGGACAGAACTTGTGTCAGTGTCACAAACCCTGATTTGTAAAAAGACCATCCCTTAGCCCCACCCATATATATATTCTTAACAGGTAAAGTCCCAGATTGTCCTTGTATTCCACAGGCCTGCAGTAACTTATCCTAATGCTCGCTTAGGATACCATTGCTTGAATGTTTACTCTCTCTTCTTCTTACAGATTCTAGGACTTCCATTTCTGTTACTGGCTCCTTCTTGTGCTTGGATGCATTTCCCCTAGCGTGCACCAGGCTTTAGCATCAAAGCTACCTGGGGAACGGAGCCAGTCCAGAAAGGGTGAGGTAGGTTTTCCTTTCAAAAATTACTGTATGGAGAAAATATTTATGTCAAAAATGTCAATGCCACCCGCGACCAGGGCAAGCAGACCCCTGTCAAGTGGTCTTGCTGTTAGTGTGCCCTCGGCCTGTATTGTGGGAAGTCTAAACTCTGCAGTAGAGGCTGCCCATTGCATGTGACCCATCTACATCGGACCAAGTCGTCAGGAGCTGTGGAGCCCCAGCTCGGACATAATCAGAGTGTTTCATTTCCATCGTCTGCATGTCTCCTTCACTTCCTCCAAGAGAAAAAATATCCCTTGGATTTTTTTTTTCTCTTCAATTAGTATACAATCCATGAAATGTGTGTAATTTGACCTGGAAACCTATGTGCGTCACACTCATGGCTAAAGGAGTCCGATTTACACGCTCAGAATAAGAGACTTTCTAAGAAGAGTATCACATTGAGGCTTCTGTGAACCAACAAGGGATGTGTTTCATTAGGCTCTGGTTTAGGATTTTGATTATGACAGAACTCTTTTTTTTTTTTTAGCATCCATAACATAACATAACATAACATAACATAACATAACATAACATAACA